>NW_011494661.1:810635-840187 GCF_000754665.1 Bison bison bison | reverse complement strand
CAAGGGTTTAAGTGAGGAGCGGAGGCAAGATGCCCCCAGCAGATGAGCAGCATACGCCAAGGCCCTGAGGCAGGATGGAGTGTGGGGCGTTCTGGGAGAAGGCGTGCAGCCAGATCAGACAAGAGGAAGAGCAGAGAGGTCAGTGGAGTCCTTAAGTAAAAGATGCACCGTCACTGATCTGACCAGTCACCTCCGGACGGCCCATGGCTTCATATGCCAACCATGCCCTGACGGCTCCCAGGTGTGTGCCTCCAACCCAGACGCCAAACGCACACCAACTCTGACAGCTGACGTTGGCACTGGGCCGCCTAACAGGGCTCTCAAACTTAAGTGGTCCCATCCTGGATCCTCCCTGGGTCTTCCTCCATCTCAGAAATGCCAGCAGCATCCACTTGGATGCGGTAACCTTGGTGCCATCCTCCTCTCCTCCTTTTCCTCTCCCCTCTTGCCTCGAACACTGCCCCTGCTCACCGGATGCCCTCTGACTCTCTTGCCTCATTGTGTGCCCCTCCCCCAGCCACTTCAAGCTTCCTTCCTGGGCAGGGTCTGACATTTTCTTGGGCTCCTGGAGCCACTTTAATTGAATATCCCCTGATTGCACCTTGGTTGGCTTCATCTTCCTTATTCTGCTTCCCTTGCCCTCCTTCTAGCTTCTCCTGGTAATGCTCCCTCAATCATGGGCCCCATGGCCCAATCTGCATCTATGTGAACCCCATCTAAACACCCCTCATTCAATCTATTACCAAATCCTGCTGTCCACCTCTGATGCTTCTCCCCATCTCCCTGGCTACCCGCTAATGCAGGGAACTATTAGCTCTCAGCTAAAGGAGTACAGTAGCCTCCTAGCCGCTCTCCCTGAGATCTCTCTTATCCCCCCACCTTCTCCACCCAAATCATATCACTGCCTGAGGAAACCCATCACTGTCCTCTTGGAGCAGCCAGGAGTATCTTCTCAGGCTCCAGCACACACATACACACACACTAGCCAGGGCAGAGATGAATTGCCCTGGCACTGACATTTACCAGCTATGTGATCACAGGCAAGTTGCTTAGCCTCTCTGGGCCCAGGGTTACTCGTTTGTAAAATGGGCTTATTAAAACTTTCTTCAAGAGTCGTTGAAAGAAGGTAAGGTACTTGGCACAATGCCTAGCCCAGAGTAAATCTTCAATAAGCACTAGCCAGTCTTCATTCATTCAATTCAACCAGCAAAAATCCATCAAGTGCCTGCTATGTGACAGCAACTGTTGTAGATGCTGAGGATGCATCCAGAAAAAAACAGTAAAGGTCGCTGCTCTCCTGGAGCCTATAGTCTAGCAGGGGAGACTGGCAGTAACGATCGATATAATAAAGAAATGACCTAGTCTGCCGAGGGTGAGAGGCACAAAGACAAAGCAGGGTGATGCAAGGGGGATTAGGGTGATCCGAATGCAATTTTAAGTAGGATGGACAAGGCTGGCATCAGCAAAAAGGTGGTATGTGAGTAAAGACTTAGAGGTGAAGCAGTAAGGCATGCAGGTCTGGGAAATGCATTCGAGGCAGAAGGAAGAGTACTGCACAGGTCTTGGGATGGGAGATGGGGTTGATGAAGACTAAGGATGCACGGATGAGACGATGAAGTCATGGGCAGTGGTAAGAGATATGATTACAGAGTCTATAATCCATGCCATAAACAGAATAGAACGGAAAGACATGCATAATTAACTTTTTTCCTTTTTGTATATTTTCCAGTTTCTTTAATGGGCATTTTAAAACCTGTTTTTAAAGTCATGCAATACAAAAGTTTTAAAAGCTTGGAAAAGGGACTCTTTACAATAAAGAAAGCTCTAGAGTTGTAGGGAAGGAACAAAACGGACATTATCCTTGGACATCTTCCCTTTAGTTCTCAGAAGAATCTACAACCTGGGACCATTTGGGGCATTAGGGTGACGTGGGTGCAGCCTCCTAGGCTCCTGGAGTTGCTACTTCCCTTCCCCCACCCCAGGCACACTCTGGGCGCCATTTTGGATCCTCAGTCTGCGGGAGCAGGCGTCAAGGACCACGTGACCCGAGTCCACCAATCAGAGGGCTGGGTCCTGGGCACCATCTTGTGAGTCAACCCTAGATCGCTGTGAGGGGAGACCAGGGAGAAACCCGGATAGAGGGACGGATACCCCCGGTAAGGGGGGAGGCTGTCAGAGTTGGTGGGACTGGGTGTTTCTTTGAATGAGGTCACTATATCCGGGTCTGACTTAAACGTTGGGAAGTTATTCGTATCTTCTCTAGTGCGTCTCCAAGGTAATTTGTCACTAGAAGAAAACCATAAGGGTATTTCCCTCCAAGAATGGTGTATTCTGCTGAAATTGCAAAATACCTTTGATAATTAATCAACCTGTACTTCCTAACATCTCTGTTCTGGGCTTGTCCTGCCCAGATCACCAGCCCATTCCTATCATCGTCCCACGCTTTCCTCTTTGGGCAAAGACTTTTAGTACTTTTCGGCTCCCAGCCAGTATATCACTATCGGTGTTGGCAGGAGACCCGCAGCCTCAGGGACAAGGACAGCTCGGGCCCCTCAGTGCCCTTGGCCCCGCCCTGAGAAGTAACCTCGAGGAGAGAACAGATCTTCCTGCAGCCACCTCCCCCAGCCTTCCCTCCTCAGCTCGAAGTGGCCCCTGATTCCTGTTTTATTTTCTCGGGAACCTGTTCTTTCCCACGGAGGCAGGAAAGACGGCTGGGCCAGAGGCATAAGATAGATGGGCCCCAGGCTAGACATTTACAACCAAATTCTTGTTAATCCCAGGTGGCCTAGTGGTAAAGAATCCTCCGATTCTTGCAGGAGGTACAGGAGATGTAGGAGATGTGGGCTCAAGCCCTGGGTAGGAGAGATCCCCTGGAGGAGAAGGAAATGGCAACCCACTCTAGTCCATGCCTGTGGTGTCCCAAAGAACCAGACACGACTGAGGACACATGCGCCCTGTTCTCTCTTGTCAATGCTTAGAAATACCTTCTGTCTCTTTGTCAAATTCCTTTTTTCTTTTTTTCCAAGGCAGACAAGAGCCAGGGCCCCAACTCCAGCCACTGGCCCTTGTGGTCTAGTGGTTACGATTCAGCACTGTCCCCACCACCACCAGGGTTCAATCCCCCGTCATGGCACTAAGATCTTGCTTAAAGCTGCCGCTCACTGTGTCTGCCCAAAATAAGGCGTTAGGCAGAAGGCAAAGCCTCCTCCTTTTGCCCTTAATGAGGCCATGACACGTGGAAGAATGGCATCTGAAACAGATACCTTGTAGCGTCTGAACAAGAAACTCTTGACCATGAAAACGGTGGAGGACGTGCAATAGAAATGCACAGGTTGCTGAGGACCCTGTATGCCCTTTGTGTGGTGCTCAACTAGTAAGGGGAAGCAAGGGAAAAATAGCCCTTAGGGTGCACACACTGTGGCTACAGGAGACAAATGCACAAGACGGGAACTGATGCAGCCTGGTACAATCCAGGCCATGCCTTCCCCTCAATGAATAGTCCACCCCTAATCAAAAAGGCCCCAACCCATTCAAAGGGCTAAAAATAAGATTTTTAAAAAGCCTGCGGGGGCACCCCTTACTCGTGAGGAGCCCACGCACTTCTCTGAGTGTGTCCTTTCTCTCTTGCCACAATAAACTGCGTCTGTTCTCTTTGCTCCTCAGCCTCCGTGGGTTTTTTTTATCCCCCTTTGTGTTCCTTACCCAGATTCTTTTTGGATGAGTTGAACAAGAACTTGTACCTGTTTTTTGTTGTTTTTTTTTTTTTGTAGTCTTTATTGAATTTGTCACAATACTGCTTCTGTTTTATGTTCTGGATTTTTGGCCCTGAGGCCAAGATGTGGATCTTAGCTCCACACCTCCTGGATCAGAAGGCAAAGTGTTAACCACTGGAGTGCCAGGGAAGCCCCCAACTTGGGCTTTTGATAAAGCTTTCCTGGTATCACCATAATAGTTGATGTGCATATGCTTACTTGTTTTCTTGTTTATTGTCTGTCCCCCCGCCCCCCCCGCCGACACACACCCAGGCTGCCCACTTTACGGAGCAGGACTCTGACTGCCCCACCGCACACTCTGAACCATGGCAGGCATGGCTCTGGATGTGTTTTATGAACAAATGGCCATGGGCATCTTCTCTCACTAAGAAAGGTGAGGGAGTGCCTTTTCCTCCTTTAATCAGGCCCTTCCCAGGCTTTCTCTGTTCTACATCCTTCCCTAGTGAGCTGAGGAGAACTCTGGCCTTACACGTGTAATAAGGAAGAATCTTTGATTCTATTACAAGTTAACAACCAAAAGGATATTGCCTATAAGCTTAAATTATACATAATGGCCCATCTCTAAGATCTCTGCCTCCCAGGTAACCAGTTTAGGCTAAAATAGCTTTGTTTAGCTCACAGGAAACATCCTGACCAGGCCCACCTGTTAGTGGCTGTTGGAAGGAAGAAATTAACACAACCCCTCCAGAGTCTGGCTGAAACCAAGACTTTATCCCCTCCCTCCTTTTAACAACAACAACACGTATTTATTTATTTGCCTGTGACGGGTGTTAGTTGCAGCATGTGGGGTCTTTGATCGTCGATGTAGCATGCAAGATCTTTAGTGTGGCAAGTGAACTCTTAGTTGAGGCTTGTGGGATCTAGTTCCCTGACCAGGGATTGAACCTGGGCCCCGTGCATTGAGAGTATGGAGTCTTAGACACTGGACTACCAGGTAAGTACCATCCCCTCTCCTTTTAGTATAAAAGAAGCCTGAATTCTAATTCAGAGAAGATGGTTCTTTGGGACAGTAGTCCACCATCTTCTCAGTCTGCTAGCTTTCCAAATAAAATCACTATTCTTGGCCCCAACAATCCGTCTCTCCATTTATTGGCCTGTCGAACAGTGAGCAGTACAAGCTTAGACTTGGTGACACAGAGGCTGGGATTCCCCAGTTGCCAGAGCTGCCAAAGCCAGGGGTCCTGTCTGCAGAGAAGCCCGATGAGCACTGTTCTTTCCAAGGCTGTGACCCGCTTTGCTCCACATTCCAAGCCACAGCTTTATAAAAGCCCCACAGTGGTGGCAAGGCCTGCGGGCAGTCAGAAGAGCTGGTACCACTTACACTGTCAGCCCAAGAGCTGGTACCCAGCATTGTGTCGTGCTCTAAACCCGGTTCTCAACCTGCAGAACCAAAAACACAGATGGTAGCGAGTTCATGGAGGCATTTGAATCCATCACAGTGACTGGGTGGAGGCCTGTGATGGGCAAGAATCACCCCTTCAATCCTGCAAGACTTTCAAAGGTTCCTGGACTGGATTTTCAAAGATTTTAAATCATTATAAATGTTCTGTGGTTTTTCAATGTTACAGAATTATAATTCCAAAATTAATTTTTATTATAAGACTCTGTTTATAATTATTCAGCAGCTAAAACGTAACATCATTTTATGTGGAATTTTTTTAACTAAACAGTTGATTTTTCAGTACTGGAACTATCATGTAAAATGCTGGAAAACTGTGCTGCATTGTGTTCTGATTTTTACTGAGATTTGGTCACCAGTTTGGGAGCCCGTGTCACAAGCAGCAACAGTGTTTCTGATAGTTAAAGTCACCGAAACAGCACACCTGTGTCTGTCAGCACCTGTCACCTCTGAGGGGCATGGGGCAACACAGTGGCAGATAGGTTACCGAGAAGAGATTGATCAAATAAGTAAAATACAGAGAATAACAGCAGTCCAGTTTCTCACTGTCAGAGAAGGAGTTGCAAATATTGAAAGGGAAAAAACTGGCAGGAACCCTGTGTGTTAGAGATGTGAACTCATGGTTTCGGCACTCATGGACAGATATGAAGTGGGTATAGACATAAGTGTGTGTATACGCGCATGTCTGCCCTAGTTTTATCCACACGCAAGGTCTGGCAGCAATAGCCATCAGCCTGCCCAGCACCCAGGGCTCAGTTTCTCCCTATCAGGAACCAGGGCTTCTTGGGAAAATGGCCAATTTGAAGATAGAGGCAGGAAAAGTACAGGATGAGCCTATAACATCTTTTGTGTCAGAAAATAAGGATGTGTTCCAAAATTGATGGGGATAAATCAAAAGGACAGGGGAGCCAGCTCTGAGGGGCCCCCACTGGCTCTGAGACAACTGAAGACTGAAATAAATACTAAAAGTAACAAATTGGAACCTATGAAATGAACCAGAAAAGCACACAGCTAAAAACGAAGGCAATGGCACCCCACTCCAGTACTCTTGCCTGGAAAATCCCACAGACGGAGGAGCCTGGTAGGCTTCAGTCCATGGGGTCGCTGAGAATCGGACACAATTGAGCGACTTCACTTTCACTTTTCATTTTCATGCATTGGAGAAGGAAATGGCAACCCACTCCAGTGTTCTTGCCTGGAGAATCCTGGGGATGGGGGAGCCTGGTGGGCTGCCATCTATGGGGTCGCACAGAGTCAGACACGACTGAAGTGACGCAGCAACAGCAGCAGCAAAAATGAATGAACAAAGAAATGAGAAGAAGGGAAAACTGTTTACACTACAATGCCAACTAATGGACTTGCCTGGTGGCGCGGTGGGTAAGAATCCACCTGCCACTGCAGGGGACATGGGTTCAATCCCTGGTCCAGGAAGATTCTGCATGCCGTGGAGCGACTAAGCCCCATGCACCACAACTACTGAGCCCGGGCTCTAGCGCCTGTGAGCAGCAACTACGGAAGCCTGTGTGCCTAGATCCTGCGCTCTGCAGAAAGAAAAGCCACTGCAGGCACGGGCCCGCGCACTGCAACGGAGAGTAGCCCCTGCTTGCCACAACTGGAGAAAGCCCATGTGCAGCAACGAAGATCCACCACAGTCAAAAATAAATAAACAAAAATAAAGTAACTGGTAATATCTCTAAAAAGTAAAATGCCAACTAATAAATGCAGAAGGAATGATGGGATTAGAAAAATTATCATGTGACAGCCTCCAGAGTTATTAATAATTTAGCCTAGAAGTATCAATAGATGCTAAAACCCAAGGGGTAAAAGAGTCTGGGAGTTCTTCCTCACAAAACATTTATAATTGCGAAAAGGAGAACCCCCACAGTGGAGACACCTGGCAGATACCACCTTAGTCAAGTGATCAAAGTCACAATGTCACATCACCAGTCATGGGACAAATTAAAGTTGTGTTCTCTCTGATCACACGTAAAGAGGAGAACATAACACAAAGTCTGTGACACTGCAGCCAAAAATACAGAACCTGAATCTAATCAAAAGAAACAAACAAATCCAACTGGAGGGACAGCCTGCAAAGTAGCTGACCTCTACTCTGAAAGTGTCAAGGTCATGGACATCAAGGAAGGACTGAGAAACCATCACAGACTGCAGGAGGATGTCCTTGTTTGTAGGGAACACACTAAACTATCTGAGATGATGGGGCAGCAGCTTGGCGATGTGTTCTTGAATGGTTGCTGGGGGAGCTATTTGTACTATTCCCTACTATTCTTATAATTTTCTATAAGGAAAATCCCTTCAAAATTAATTGAAATTGAAATCCCTTCAAAATTAAAATTATCTTTAGCATTAACAAATACGAAGGAATGATGGGGGACTTCCCAGGTGATCCAGTGGTTAAGAATCCACCTTCCAATGCAGGGACATGGGTTCAATACGTGGTCAGGGAACTAAGATTCCAGGTGCTATGGGGCAACTAAACCCACATGAGGCTACTAGAGAGACGGCAAACAGTAAGTAGAAAAAGAGCCCTACCTCCCTCCCCACCGCCAAAAAGCCCATGCGCTGCAACCGAGATCCTGTGTGCCACAACGAAGACCCAATGCAGCCAAGTAAATAAATAATATTCTAAAAGAAAACAATAAAAAGAATTATGAGCAAAGAAATTGGTAATTATGTAGGCAACTCCATGTACTGACTATGAAACAATAATAACAATGTCTAATTTTACGGGTTACAAAAGAAAGGTTAAAAGACAAAAGAGAAGGCAAGCCCTCGAGCCACTACTATGCTGCAAAAAGACTCAGTGCAGCCAGAATTTAAAAAATTTTAATTAAAAAAATCACAGCACAAACTAGAAAAAAAAAGGCCACTATGTAATGATAAAGGTTACCATTTATGAAGAAAATGAAACTGTTGTGAATCTGAGTCCAGAAAACAGCACAGCAGCTAAATATAAACAAAAACTATTAGAAATGGTAGAACTTGAGAGAGATATGATGTATACATGTATTTACCCATATAGTAATCAACATGCATACATACACTTATGTACACGTATGTGCGAGGGTAGCAGAAAACGTCAATAAATATGATAATGCAATAAAACTCTTCATTTAAGAGAAGTATGAGCTTCGATGGTGGCTCAGACGATAAATAACCTGCCTGCAATGCAGGAGACCCTGGTTTGATCCGTGGGTCAGGAAGACCCCCCGGGGAGGGGAAGGGCTACCTACTCCAGTATCCTTGCCTGAAGAATCCCATGGACAGAGGAGCCTGGCAGGCTACAGTCCACGGGGTCGCAAAGAGTGGGACATGACGGAGTGACTAACACTTTAAGAGAGGGGTAGGACTTCCCGGGTGGTTTAGTGGTTAAGAGTCAGCCTGCCAGTGCGGGGAATATAGGTTCAAGCCCTGGTCCAGGAAGATCCCACATGCCAAGGAGCAACTGAGCCCCTGAGCCCCAACTACTGAAGCCCTAGAGCCTGCGCTCCACAACAAAAGAAGCCGCCACAGTGAGAGCCCAGAGACCGCAATGAGGAGGAGCTCCCACTTGCCACAGTTAGAGAAAGCCCACACGGCCAAAAACAGATACATAAATCTGTTTGTTTTTTAAAGAGAGAAAGATAAATCTAGAAGTTTATATCACCTGAGTGGTATGACAGGACATGTCCATAGGACAAGTTGAGAATATTTTAAAAGTAGAGGTTTAAGACCACATCTCCTAAACATGATCCAAAATGATTAGGAAAAGTTAATACAGAGATGACTCAAAATATGCATGACTTTGAAATCGAGACATGTTCCTAGTTTACACTTAGCTCAAGAAGAATTAAAACACCAGTGACATACTCTCTTGAAAACAAAGAAAAAGAGGACATTTCATCTCAAAATCTCTATGAATCCTCAATAAAAGACACCCAGGAGGAAGTTTATTACTTTAAATGCTCATACTATTAAAGTAGGATGATGAGTGAAAGAATTAATATCTTATATGCATCGTGATAAATTAGGAAAGAAAAAAAAATACTGAAAAGAAACCAAGGGAGAAGAGGAATTCCCTGGCAGTCCAGTGGTTAGGATTCTGGGCTTTCTGCCAGGGGCCTGGGTTTGATCCCTGGTCAGGGAACTAAGATCTTGCAAGCCATGCGGCATGGCCAAAAGAAAGAAGCCAAGACAGGAAATTAACAAAGGTGAAAAGCTGTTGCTGGAGGGAGAAGCGGGCAGGCCACTGGATGCAGGACTTGAGGAAGGTCTGTATATTTACCTCCATCCTTGGGGCACTTGTTCAGTGGAGTGAACAAGTGGAGCTTGTTCAAGCGGAGAAGCCACTGAACAAGGCGATGCGATCTTAAGGTGGTTCCTTAAAAATGGCTGTGGCTGCAGGGTGGAGGGTGGATGCAGGAGAGGGCAGATAGGGACACACAAGGGTGCAGGTGGCCCAAGCAAGTCAGATCACATGGATGGTGGCGGCGAGGGCACACCAGAGGGCACTGATGCCCCTCTCCAGGAAGGCTCCCAGAGATTGGGTTCAGCAGGACTCAGGTTCCTGCTGAATCCTGGACTCGGCGACCTGAGTCACTCAGGATCCTGAAAGTGTATTTTTCAACAAGATCCCTTGCAGGATTCCCTCAGAGCCACAAATTACTAAACTTACACAGGTTACTACACAGCTGTGTAAATAAATGGTTGTAGAAACACAGAACAGACCAGAGGAATCACAGGAGCTGAGGTCTGGGATTTTATGAGTGTGTAAGGTGTGTGCATGATCGTGCATGTGGTCAGGTGTGTGTGTGTGTGTGTGTGTGTGCACGCGTGTGTAGCATCCAGGAGATGATCAAAGAATGGAACACCCATCAAGTGCCTTGGTCATTAAGCAGAAATATAACCATCATTTTTGAAAACACACTGCTCTCTGGACACATGTATCAGATGTCCCAGTGTCCAATACTGGTCAGTGTGAGGGTGAAGTAAGACCCCAGCATCAACACGCCAAGTTGAGGTACCAGGAAAGGAGGGCAGAGGAGACTTCTCCTTGATCCTAAAGCCTGCAGGGCCGCAGGCTCGCTCTGAGTCACTTCAAAAAAGGGATTTGGTCCCTCCAGTGTGGGAGATACCCTGGGGCGGGTCCCAGAAACTCCGAGTAAGTGCGGCCAACCTCATTGGACTCCCGGATGCTGTCTGACCATCTCATGGAGGTTGAGCCAGGAAAGAGCTCGTCCATTCTTCCGCCTTGATATCCAGTGGTTCCTTCGGGGGCAGTTTATTAACAGAGGTCTCCTAAACGGCCGAAGCTGAACTGAAGGCCTAAAACCTGCAAAGCCCGTCAGCCCTGAGACCCTGGTCTGGCGGGTGGCCACGAGTATCCATGGCAACCATGGTGGCCCACAGAGGAGAGTGTAGACCTCCGTGGAAACAAATCCAGCGGGAACGTGGATCCGGCTTGTGTGGGGCGCCCCCAAGTGGTGAATCGCGGCAGAGGCGCTCGTGCGTCCGGGAGACAGAATTCCCGGAGTCTAGGATCCGGAGCTCGCGGCCACGGAAGAGGTGAGTTTGCCACAGTGCCACCCCCACCCCACCCCACCCGCCTTGGAGTATAAGTCATTCTCTGTCTTTACTCTACTCTCTGGACCCCGGGGACCCAGAGGTGACACAACTCGTCAAGTCCCTGCCCTGGAGGAAAGCATGTGACGGCGGAGTGAGTGTATCTAGTTCGCTGGGGTGAAAGCATTCGAGTTGTCATTTTCCATTGTTATCATAAAATGAAACAGAGTTTCTGGAGTAGCATGAACAATGCCTAAGAATTTTCCAGGTAAAACAAGAGACTGTCAAGCAATTTAACACCTGGGAGGGCTGTTTTCAGCTTCTACTCTGTGTTCCCAGGGGTGTGCATTACTCCTTTCTTCTGAGGATGTGTCTGTGCGAACATTTGAAAAGAGTGATGCAGGGTTTAGAATCCGAAGACCTGGGAGCAAGCCTCAGCTCTGCCTATAACCAACCAGCTGTGTGTCCCTGGGTGGGCTGCTCAATCTCTCTGAGCCTGTGGCCTCATCTACAAAGTGGAACTTGTATCTATTTTCCACAAGACAAATAAACGCATTCCTAAACTTCTTAGGAATTTCAGATTACAGTTGACTCTTGTTTTTCAAGGCAGTTCCGTTCTATAAAGGGCTTCCCAGGCGGCGCTAGCGGTAAAGAACCCATCTGCCAATGCAGGCGACATTAAGAGACACAGATTCGATCCCTGGATTGGGAAGATCTCCTGGAGGAGGGCATGGCAATCCACTCCAGTATTCTTGCCTGGAGAATCCCATGACAGAGGAGCCTGGTGGGCTATAGTCCACAGGGTCACAAAGAGTCAGACACGACTGAAGCAACATGCACACACACACATTTGTTCTATAAAGTTAGCACAAGAACTGAATTATCAAAACCCAACCATTGGCTTCCCTGGTGGTCCAGTGGTTAAGAATCCACCTGCCAATGCAGGGGACAGCGGTTCGACCCCTGATCCAGGAAGATCCCACGTGCTGCAGGGCAACTAAGTCTGTAAGCCACAGCTACTGAAGCTGGCGTGCTCTAGAGCCCATGCTCTGCAGCAAGAGAAGATCCGCTCGCCGCAACTAGAGAAAGCCTGCCTGCAGCAACAAAGACCCAGCGCAGCCAAAAATAAATAATCAATTTTTTAAAAAACATTGAAATAAAAAAAACCCAACCATTGCCCATAGGGGAAATACAAGTGTAGGCTCTCCCTCCAGCCTCTGGTCCCCACATTTTGCCAACCCACTACTAACATAACCTTGTTTTATGTGGGTTTTTGTTTGAAAACACATTATTTAATATACATTGTTTGCTCAATATTGAGCTCACAGCCCAAAGCGTATGCTTGAAGCTTCCCTAACACAAATGTTTTCTCCCCAAGTCACATCCCAGTCTTTTCGTGCATGGCAACAGCAGACAGCCTTTCAGCGATACCTCGGGAGTCATTTTAAACGATAACATCACTGAGAAAAAGCACAAAGGTGCAAAACCTCGGCAGTAAGTAGACTTTGAAAAGAATACCTGTTACAGTGTGAGGGGTGAAGCCCAGAAGGCGGAAGTCACCCTGTTGGGGCTCAGCTGGGAACTTGAACTTCAGGCAGCTCAGAAGTTCACACTGCTTTTCACATGACCTCGAAAGCACAGCAAATACTGATTTGGGGCTGCAAAAAAAAAAAAATCTATTGTTTTACATTTTTTTTAACTGTTTTTTTGTATTGGGGTATAGCCAACGAACGGGTCTTCCCTGCTGTCTCAGGGAGAGAGAATCTGCCTGCCAATGCAAGAGATGCAGGTTGTATTCCTGGGTCGGGAAAATCCCCTGGTGAAGGAAATGGCTACCCACTCCAGTATTCTTACCCGGGAAATCCCAGGAACATAGGAGCCTGGCGGGCTACAGTCCACAGAGTCACAAAGAATTGGATACGACTGAGCAACTGAACACACACACACACACACATAACCAATTAACAATGTTTTGATAGTTTCAAATGAACAACAAAGGGACTAAGCCATACATGCACACATATCCATTGTCCCCAAAACCCCTCTCCCACCCAGGCTGCCACCCAGCATTGAGCAGGGTTCCGTGTGCTGTGCAGTAGGCCCTTGTTGGTCATCCATTCTAACTATGCTGCTGCTGCTCCGTCGCCTTAGTCGCGCCTGCTGGACTGGGGCCCACCAGGCTCCTCTGTCCGTGGGATTCTCCAGGCAAGACGACTGGAGTGGGTTGCCATGCTCTCATCCAGGGGATCTTCTCGACCCAGGGATTGAACCCGCATCTCTTATGTCTCCTGAATTGGCAGGCAGATTCTTTACCACTAGGGCCACCTGGGAAGCCCCACTTTAAATAGAGCAGGCTACAAATCAATCTTTGCAAGTAGGCAGATTTGCAAATACTGAATCCATGAGTAATGAGGCTCAGCTGTGTCTGCACTTGGTGGGGGTGGGGGTCCATAAGCCGTTAGCCATTTGGAACACTGAGCATTTTGTAGTTCTGCTATGGCGGGGCGGGGGAGGGGTTGTTTCTGGGCTGGGACCCCCAGTACAGGCTTCTCACAGAGCTCACTCGGAAGCAGGCCTGCCGCAGGCTTACATCAACCTTGGCAAAGCCATGATGGAACACCAAGGGCTTGATTTTCCTTTTGTCTTCATGGGGCTTAGAGCAGGCTGCCCCCAGACATGCTACAATGGCTTATTGATTATTTTGAATTAAAGTTACTTGAGAAATAGCCAGTGGGGAAAAATGATATAAAAAAACCACTCTGACCTTCCCCAACTCCTCTCCCCTTGAAAGCGAGAAATAAATCTCCCATGTGAAGATACCCTCCCTATGCCAGGATAGAAAGTCTCCTTATCACCAGAGTTAGGGAAGTCAAGCTAAGAAAGCTATATAGACAGACATTGCTACTTCATTATCCTGCTACCCCAAGCACAAGTTCTTTTGTTGTGTTAAATCTTTACAAGTAACTGTTTGTATAAAAATGATATGTAGGGACTCCCCTGGTGGCCCAGTGGCTAAGACTCTGTGCTCCTAATGCAAGGGCCCAGGTTCAATCCCTGGTCAGGGTACTAGATCCCACATGCTGAAACGGGAAGATAGCACAAGCCACAATAAAGATCAAAGATCCCTCATGCTGCAACTAAGACCCAGCACAGCCAAATAAATAAATTAGATAATGTTTTAAATAAATAATAAATAAAATGATTTTAAGTAAATAAGATGATATATAAATAGTCTGCACTGGTCACTTCGGGGGTCCCATTTCTATGAGACCTTAAGTAAGAACTGTTTTTTCTTTTCCCTCCTTTTGCTCTTGTCTTGTGTCAATTTAATTTTCAGACCAGCCCAAGAGAACTCAGGAGGGGCAGTGGGGGAATCTCCCCCTCCCCACCACACTCAGCCTGAGGATCACTCAGGCGATCTTCCCTCCTAGGTCTTCACTCTTCGATTTTTCTAACGAGAAAAGCAATAAAAAAGAGATCAAAGTCCACCGCTGGGGCCTGTGCTCATCTGTGTTCTAGAGAGACACCAGGGAGCTCGGTCCCAATCATGTGGGGGAATAGTTTCCTGATCCAGAGCAGAGAATATACCAGCTAAACCCCATCCCCCATGCACCCAAGGCCGCCTTGCCCAGAGCTACTTCTAAACAGCCCCCAACACCAACCTCAGCGAATTCCTCAAAGCCAGATCAGCTACGTAATTTGTGGGATCCAAGAAAAATGAAAATGCAGGGCCCCGGTTCCAAATTATTAAGAATTTCAAAGAGCATTAGACCAAGTCCAGGCCCCTTAAGTGTAGGGATCCCGCCTCAAAGTTCCAGTCCCCCAGGCCCTTCTCCTGCCTAACTCCTACCACCCTGGTGGTCCTTGCTGCCCAGGCTAGCACCCCAGTCCATTCCCCAGGGGCAGGGGAAGGGGCAGGACCCAGGTCTCCAGTGGGAGATAAGTCCTTGGTCTGGTAACCACTCCTTCCCTGCCTCCTCTTCCACTCCTGGGTAGGATGGGCTTGTTAACTATATCGGAATCTGAACCTGAATGAGGTGTGGCTATGAGGGGAGTATGGGTGTTGGGGAGTAGTTACCAGACCATAAAGAAGGCTGAGCCCCAAAGAATTGATGCCTTTTAACAAAATGTGGTGTTACAGAAGACTCTTGAGAGTCTCTTGAACAACAAGGAGATCAAATCAGTCAATCCTAATGGAAATCAACCCTGCATACTCATTGGAAAGACTGATGCTGAAGCTGAAACTCCAGTACTTTGGCCACCTGATGTGAAGAACTGATTCATTGGAAAAGACCCTGATGCTGGGAAAGATTGAGGGCAGGAGGAGAAGGGGGAAACAGAGAATGAGATGGTTGGATGGCATGACTGACTCAATGGACATGAGTTTGAGCAAACTCTGGTAAATAGTGACGGACAGGGAAGCCTGGAGCACTGCAGTCCATGGGTCACAAAGAGTCGGACATGACTTAGTGATTTAACAACAACAGCTAGGAAACTAATGGTCTTCCCAGTGGCTCAGTGGTATAGAATCTGCCTGCCAACGCAGAAGACACAAGAGACACGGGTTCCATCGCTGGGTCGGGAAGATCCACTGAAGAAGGAAACAGCAACCCATTCCAGTATTCTTATCCGGAAAACTTCATGGACAGAGGAGCCTAGGGGGCTACAGTCCCTGGGGTGGCAGAGTCAGACACAACTGAGCACGAACACACGCAGGAAACTAATACACCCACTACAGAAATTGGAGTAAGGCAGTGATGGGCAAAAATAAAGACACTTTCTTGAGGCACCATTTCACACCAGTCAGAATGGCTGTGATCCAAAAGTCTACAAATAATAAATGCTGGAGAGGGTGTGGAGAAAAGGGAACCCTCTTACACTGTTGGTGGGAATGCAAACTAGTACAGCCAGTATGGAGAACAGTGTGGAGATTCCTTAAAAAACTGGAAATAGAACTGCCTTATGATCTAGCAATCCCACTGCTGGGCATACACACTGAGGAAACCAGAAGGGAAAGAGATACGTGTACCCCAATGTTCATCGCAGCACTGTTTATAATAGCCAGGACATGGAAGCAACCTAGATGTCCATCAGCAGACAAATGGTTAAGAAAGCTGTGGTACATATACACAATGGAGTATTACTCAGCCATTAAAAAGAATACATTTGAATCAGTTCTAATGAGGTGGATGAAACTGGAGCCTATTATACAGAGTGAAGTAAGCCAGAAAGAAAAACACCAATACAGTATACTAATGCATATATATGGAATTTAGAAAGATGGTAACAATAACCCTGTGTACGAGACAGCAAAAGAGACACTGATGTATAGAACAGTCTTATGGACTCTGTGGGAGAGGGAGAGGGTGGGAAGATTTGGGAGAATGGCATTGAAACATGTAAAATATCATGTATGAAACGAGTTGCCAGTCCAGGTTCCATGCACGATACTGGATGCTTGGGGCTAGTGCACTGGGACGACCCAGAGGGATGGTATGGGGAGGGAGGAGGGAGGAGGGTTCAGGATGGGGAACACATGTATACCTGTGGTGGATTCATTTTGATATTTGGCAAAACTAATACAATTATGTAAAGTTTTTTTAAAAAAAAAAAGAATAAAGCAGAGGAAATTCAAAAAAAAAAAAAGACACTTTCTGATGCCTACTGGCTGTCTCAATCAGCAAAACAGTCAACTACAGCCTCACGTTTCATCTTTGAAGTCTCCAAGGCCTTGCCAGGCCCACTCATTGAACAACTCCAAGCTCCACGTAGGAGAACTGCAAGTTCTCAAAAGTCTGAAGCAGGCCTGCCGAGCGCAAAGCCCAGCTCTGCAGTATTCCTTTGCTGTCCAACCCAGGGCCTCCCAGGCTCTCCTTATCAGCCTGTGTTGAGGGTTGATCTCCACATTTGGATTCGGCTCATTGATTGGTATAATCTAAGATGCCAAACAAGAGCCCTTGATTCTAATTAAAATCTCGCCAGCCACAGAGCCGCTGTGACTCCCGGGAAATGCCCACGTCACACCACGCTCTTTCTTATCTCAGTGGTCAGTGTGTCGCTGGCTTCTCTTCTCATTCATTTGTCCTGGCTTTCTGTGCATTTTTAACTCCAGATCTTGTTGGCCCGAGGCAATCAGCCCACTGGGAGACCCTTCCAAATACCCACTTGGGTTCAGATTTCCCTGAGAAACATTTAAGGCAGCTCACTGACAGTAGCAACGGCTGGGTGACTAACACCCACAGCAAGGAAGCATTGCCGGCAGCCTAGCTCATTAGGGTCCACGGCATCAGCCTTGTGCACAGATTCTAAGTCAGAAGTCTTTCAATGAAATGATTAGAGCCCAGAGAAAATGAAAATGGGTTTGAATTCCACAGTTTCCTGGTGGCTCAGATGGTAAAGAATCTGCCTGCAATGCAGGAGATCTGAGTTTGATCCCTGGTTTGGGAAGATCTCCTGGAGAAGGAAATGGCTAACCTACCCAGTACTGTTGCCTGAAGAATCCCATGGACAGAGGAGCCTGGTGGGCTACAGTCCATGGCGTAGCAAAGAGTCGGACACGACTGAGTGACTAACACTTTCACCTTTTTCTGTTTCAATCTGTACTGACTCTCCTTTTACAGATATCAGTGGTGCAGATTCTGTGTCTATTTCTTTCTTGCTTCATTTTGTTTTTATTTTGAATGTTCATAATGCCTTTCATTTATGGCCCAGACAACAGGGACATCCCCATTTTGTAGATACGGCTCATTCAGCTACTGCTTAGGAAGCCAAACTTTCCAAAACCTCCAGGCTCTCATCTAAAATTCAAGGCTTTGTCCCCTGTGTTGCTTCTTCCTAAAGCTAATGAATGAAAATTTGCAGTCAAAGGACCTCGAGAGTCCACTTATTGGAATCTCTCTGGAAAACTGGTCAGAATCTATGAACTGAAAGATTCCTTGCATCAAGGCTGGTAAAATGATCTGAGGAGAATTCCTCCTCCCTCCCGAAGGAGCGGGACTCTGAGGGAGAGAATCCCCTGGTGACGTTTGTCACTTCTCCCAAGCCAGTTTAACAGACGCACAGCCTGCGTTTCTGACTCGCCAGCACCTGGAGGGTTCCCGGCATGGACTGCATGGATCACTGCGCTTACACTCAGTTCCCCAGCCCCTGCCAGAGGCCTGGCTCTCTGGAGAGAGGGACAGTTCTCTCACTTCTGTGGGCTGAATTGTGACCCACCCCTGAATTTTCATGTCCAAGCCCTAACCCCCAGTAGCTCAGAATGTGACTGTATCTGAAGACGGGGCTTTTAATGAGCTGATTAAGGTAAAAGGAGGCCCCTAGGGTGGGCCCTAGTCCAGTGTACCTAATGTCCTTATAAGAAGAAAGTTTGGACCCCAGGGAGGCCCACTCACAGAAGGCCACGTGAGGACACAGCTAGATGGTCATGTACAAGCCAAGAGAGAGGACTCAGGAGAAACCCGCCCTGCCGGCAGCTGGATCTTACGCTGCTAGCCTCCAGAACTGTGAGGAAGAAAATGTCTGTTGTTTAAGCCATCTAGTCTGTGGTTCTTTGTTACGGCAGCCCGAGCCGACGAATACACTCACTGCCTGGGTCATTTGACCTTAGGTTTCTGATCTGCCATAGGGATGGGTTTCTGCCCTCTCCCCGTCACATGGTCAGTGCTGAGGCCACGGACACAAATACCCTCTGTAAGTCACAAAGCACTGGACACCCAGAAGACTGGAGGGTGTGTGCCCGTGGACGCCATGTCCAAGGCTGGGGCCAGGGAGAGCTGGGGGCAGACACTCCCAAAGCATCTGCCTCTGGCTTGAAATGAGCTTGCAAAGCCAGCGTGGATCTTTCAGACGCTGATTGGCTCAAAAACCCTGAAAATATGCATTGCCTTAGGCTCAATAATTCCATCTCTAGGAGAGAAGCAAACAAATGAACTGACATAATGGAAAAAAGATGTTCATCCCAGAATTGTTTATGGCAGAAAAAAAAATTCCAGCAGAAAATGAGGGGAAAAAAACCGTATGACAGGATAATTTGCATCTGTTAAAAACCACACAGTTAAAAAAAAAATGCACTAGGAGAAAAATTATCAGCTTTTAAAGATGGTGATAATAGATTGCTATCGGGAAAAAGCTACCTGACAACAGAACCATATGTAAAAACTACTTTTGTAAGACTCTACCTGTGTCTACCTGAATATATATATATATATAAAGAAAAAATAGAAAATACATCAAAATGCTAGCAATGGACAGGTGGTTATGATTTAGGGATGTGCTTTTCTTACACTTGTGTGTGTGTGGCTGTACCACATGGCATGCAGGATCTTAGCTCCCCAGCCAGGGACTGAACCCATGCCTCCTGCAGTACAAGCATGGAGTTCTAGCCACTCGCTGCCAGGGAATTCCACTTAAGCTTTTCTATGTTCTTCAATTTTTTTTGCATTGAACAAGCATTATTTTTGTTTCTTAAAAAATGTAGTACCCAGTGTTTTAAAATAAATATATAAGTAGCACCTAGAGTCCAGAAAGTAAGTCTCAAGATTATATGGATGATTTGCATATGTAATAACAAGAGTGGTTTTGATGAAAATTAAGAAGATTCCATGTAGACCTGGGGTAGGTATGGGGCAAAGGATCCTCTTACAAACTGTTGGTGGGGGTTGTAAAGTGATAGAATCTTTTTGGAAAGTAATTCAGCAGGGTATATTAAAACTTTAATATGCATCCCCTTTAGCGCAAGAGAAGTTTATCCCCTGCAAATCAAGGCAGCACCATGCAGGGATATGTGGCCGGGAGTATGGGCGATGAAAATACCCGGGACATGATGAAAGTCCAGCTCACAGGGTGAGTGAAAGGGAGCAGAACCTCATCATGGGTTTCTGTGCAACAGTGAAAGAGCAAGCAACATACACGGATGGCTTGGAGGATCTCTGTGCTGCATGAAGTGAGGCAAGCAAAATGCAGAGAAGTGCATATGACGTGGTTCCAATACCAAGATGTTAATCACTATTCTGTCGAAAACCTAAGGTCCATACATGGTGACTTTGTACCTGATTATGAACATGGAAGGAAAGTTCTACTATTGAGTACCTGGGACGGGAGAGGGGAGTATGGGGGGAAGACTGAAAAAATTAACACAAAGAGGGGTCGACAACAAAAAGCAACATGTGTAATATGACCCACCACGTGCAAGATGAGAGTGATGCATGGAAAAGTGTATGAAACGACACACTGCAAACACCCACACGGTAACACCGAGGGGTGGGGTTTCACATGCTTTTCACTTTGTTCTTTATATTTTTCTGCAATTTTGATATTTTTACAATAAGCATGTACTTTTAGTAAAATCATGACAGTGCAATAAAGGTCATATATCTGGGTGAAAAAAGCAACCCCTCCATTCCCACCTCTCTCCTAACAAGTTTTATTTTGAACTAAGTTTTAGAGTGATACTATGGGGGGATATATATGGCATCACTGACGCGATGGACATGACTTTGAGCAAGCTCTGGAAGTTGGTGATGGACAGGGAAGCCTGGTATGCTGCAGTCCATGGGGTCACAGAGAGTCGGGATGACTGACAACTGAACTGATGGGGGTATATCAGAATTTGGAAGGCTTCAGCTTCTCTCCATTTCCTCTTGGTCCTCTTAGCTCAGGAAAAACATGATTTATTCCTCAACTTAGCTATTTTTAATTGATTTATTAAATAAAACCTTTACATTTTCTCAAAAACTGAATATTACTTTCACATGGCTTACATGAATATGTGATCCAGGGAAATACTTAGACCTTGATTTTATATATACACACACACCTTGGTGATGCTACGCTCTCTAATCTGAACAGGACCCAGCACCTTTGGTGACACATGCCTGAAGTTGGGACAACATGGTTCTGAGAGTCAACACTCAGAATAAGACAGAAGAAGAGTGTTTCCGGCCCTGTGCCCAACCGTTTGCTCTCGACCATCAGTCCTTAGCTTGGCCGCCTGCACTGGCCTGGGGATCACAAAGTAGGCAAAGTAAGGGCCAGAAGTGGCCAGCAGGAGCGTGGGCCAGTCTGGGGACCACAGGCTAGGTCCCCAGCAGCCTCTGGCTCACATTCAGGCTTGACCCCGTGATGGCTGCCATCTTGATGTGAGCTTGGCTTGTTGTCCACCACCGAAAGGACAAATCCAAACACGGGGTGATGTGGTATCATTCCGAAGGACCCAGGGAGAGATTTCAGGGTGAAAGATGGGTCCCAGAAAAGGACTTATGGAGAATTAGAGTGGTGGTAGGTGCTCTGTTAGTTTATTAGGGTTGTCATAACAAATGGCATCAACTGGGGAGCTTAAAATAACAGGATTATATCATCTCATAGTTCTGGGGGCTGGAAGTCCAAAATCAAGGTGTTGGCAGGGTTGAATCTTCTGAGGGTTGTAAGGAAGGATCTGTTTCATGCCTCTCCGCTAGTTTCTGGTGGTTTGCTAGCCTTCTTTGCTGTGTCTTGACTCACAGATGCATCATTCCCATCTCTGCCTTCATCCCCATATGTTGCTTTCCCTTTATGTCTGTCTCTGTGTCCAAATTTCCCCTTTTATAAGGACACAGTCCTATTGGACTAGGGCATGTCCTTATGATTTCATCTTAACTTGACTACTTCTGCAAAGACCTTATTTCCAAATAAGGTCACATTCCCTGGTGGCTCAGCTGGTAAAGAATCTGCCTGCAATGCAGGAGACCTGGGTTCCATCGCTGGGTTGGGAAGATGCCCTGGAGAAGGGAACAGCTACCCACTCCAGTATTCTGGCCTGGAGAATTCCATGGACTGTATAGTCCATGGGGTTTCAAAGAGTTGGACACGACTGAGCGACTTTCACTTTCCTAGGGGTTAGGACCCAGTACAGCTTTTGGAGGCAGGACACAGCTCATCCATAACAGATGCTATTCCAGGCAGTTTCCGATGGGAAGCACAAGACACAGAGACATGAAGGCAAGAGCAAAGGCACAGGTCCAAGAGCACAGAACAGGTCCATGAGCCCAGCACCAGATTCTGCTCGTTCCTGCAGCCATGACACCAAACTGCCTGAAATCCACTCACATATAAGGAGACTCACTTCTACCTTCCATCATGCCAGGACCAGTCTGGTTCAAGGGCCACGTCCCCTGATGCACATCGGTGCTCAGTCACTAAGTCACGTCCAGCTCTTTGAGATCCCGTGGACTGTAGCCTTCCAGGCTCCTGTGTTCATGGGATTTTCCAGGCAAGAATACTGGAGTGGATTGCCATTCCTCCTCCAGGTAATCTTCCTGACCAGGTATCGAATCCACATGTCCTACATCTCCTGCATTGGCAGGTGGATTCTTTACCACCATACCACCTGGGGAGCCCTACCCCTCTTGACACTGACATTAAATTCCCTGATATAAGACATAATGAGTCAACTTGCAGATAATCAGGAAACTGAGGACATGGATCAAGACCTAAAGATGGAGAATTTGTCCCACTGTGTGCATGCTTGTTCCCTATAGATGCAAAGGGAGCTCTGTACTGCTATCAATGTCAGTCAATTTTGTTAGCATCTTTTATGGACTCAGCACCATATAGACAAAGTGACCTGAGCGATCCTGCTAAGGAAAAAACCGATTAGTGGTTCTCATGCAGGGTTGGGATACCCTCCACTCCCACTGGAGGTATTGGGAAACATGCTGGCATCTTGCCCATCAGTTGACTGAGAAAGGAAAACCCTGAGCCTGGTTTATGGGCTGACAGAGCAGTGAAGCCCCTGTCGGAGAAGCCCTGAAGGACAGTGGAGAAGGGAAGTCTTCCCACTGGGCAAAAGGATATTTTAGAGGAGAATATGATTGTCCACTGTGCCTGGAAGGAGAGACGGCTGAAAGTATAGATCTACGCTGACTCCTGGACGGAAGCTCATGATTTTCCTGGATAGACAGTCAGTCAGATAGTCAGAGATTTTTATCTTCCCACCAAATGTGTGGGGTTTTTTTTTTCTTACACTAACTGCAGTGGACTGAGTATGTCTCTCCATATTCATATGCTGAAACCCTAACCCCAGTGTGATGGTATTAGTGCTTGGAGGTGGAGCCTTTAGGAGGTCATTAAGTCACGAGGAGGAGCTCTCATGAGTGGGGTCTTGCCCTGGTAAGAGACCACCTGAGGATACGATGGTTCCAGACTGCAACAGGAAGAGGGCTCTCACCAGAGCCCAGCCCAGGCCGGCGCCGTGATCTCGGGTCTTCAGACTCCTGACGGACAAGAGACCGAGTTCCATTGTTTACAAGCCACCCAGTCTATGGTCCTTTGTTACCTCAGCCCAAACTAAGACATTAACCAGTTCTCTGATGCCAACCAGGCGTCCAGCCATCCAATTCAGTCCTGACACCGTCTACCTGGAGTTAGCATCAGATCCCACAAGACTGTCCCCTCAGACTCCAGTTGCAAGTTCACCCCCATTTCTGATGGCGTGTGTAAGTCACTTCAGTCATGTCTGACTCATTACTGGAGTGGGTTGCCATTTCCTTCTCCAGGGGATCTTCCTGACCCAGGGGTTGAACTCGTCTCTTCTGTCTCCTCCATTTCTGATGGATTGGTTATAAACTGAAGGTTTCCACAAGTTCCTTCTTAGATTTGACAATTTGCTAGAACAACCCACAGAACTCAGAAAGTCACTTTATTTACCATTACTACTTTATGATAAAGGACATAAAGTCAGGGAGAGCGAAATGGAAGAAATGGTGTGTGTGTGTGCACGCAAGCTTCCATGCCCTCTCCTAGGCAGTCACCCTCCTGGCACCTTGTGTTCATAAACCTCGAAGCTCCCCAACCCTGTCACATAGAGGATTTTAATGGAGGCCTCACCATATGGGCATGATCAATTATTAACTCAATTTCCTGCCTCTCTAAGGGCTTCCCAAGTGGCTCAGTGGTAAAGAGTCTGCCTGCCAATACAAGAGATGCAAGAGACGCAAGAGATGAGGGTTCGATCCCTGGGTCAGGAAGGTCCCCTAGAGGAGAAAATGGCAACCCACTTCAGTACTCTTGCCTGGAGAATCCCATGGACAGAGGAGCCTGGGGGGCTGCAGTCCATGGGGTAGCAAAGAGTCGGACTCGACTGAACGTGCAGGCATGCACCTGCCCCTCTCATCCCAGAGGCCATGGAGGGTGGGGGATGAAAGGTCCCACTTAACATTTTTTATTCATTTGTTTTATCTAGCTATGCCAGGTCTTACTTGCAGCACGCAGGGTCTTGCACCTTTGTGGTGGGCTTGTGGAATCTTTGGTTGCAGCTTGTATGATTTTTAATTGCAGTATGTGAACTCCTAGTTGTGGCATATGCAATCTAGTTCATTGGCTAGGGTTCAAACCTGGGCCCCCTGCTTTGGGAGCCTGAATTCTTAGCCATTGGACCGCCAGGGAAGTCTGGAAAGTTCCAACTTTCTAATTGGGGTTTGGTCCACCTGGTGACCAGCCTCCATGCTGAAGTGACCTAGGGGTCCAGCAAGAGTTACCTGTTTAGAACAAAGGATGCTCTTATCACCCAGGAAACTCCAAAGGATTCAGGGGCTCTGTGTCAGGAACTGGGCCTCCATGGTGGCTCAGTCTGTAAAGAATCCACCTGCAATGTGGGAGGCCTGGGTTCGATCCCTGGGTTGGGAAGATCCCCTGGAGGAGGGAATGGCACCCACTCCAGTATTCCTGCCTGGAGATTCCCCGTGGACAGAGGAGCCTGACAGGCTCAAGTACACGGGGTTGCAAAGAGGTGAACATGATTGAGTGAATAAGCACAGCGCGGTGTCAGGAACCAGGAATAAGGAACAAACATATATTTCTCATTATGCCACAGCCGAGGAGGCAGGGGAAGAACGAGAGTGGATCCCTGGTATCAAGGACATCTGGGAAAGGGGTACATGGGTGGATCTCTGGGAGTGGACACAGACAGAGGGTGCTGTGACCCATGCAGATGGTCACTAAAGGGCAGTCATCGCAGTGCAGGCTCTCAGGGATCAGGCAGGAAAGCTGGCAGCCAAGGAAGTTGTTTCTCACATGGGTGAATTTTATAGCACACTCCAAGAGTTGCTGAGCAGGGAACTTATCTGTGTGATATGCTTATCGAGTCTTCCAAACAACTCCAGCTGGTTTAGCCAGCTGGTTTAATTTATAGTAAAATCCCAATTAGTTGATAACAGAATAATAATTCAGTGAAAATTTTGGTGTGATTATCCATTTGGAAAGAAAGAAGGTTGGATGCCCACTTCACACCATACACACAAAAATTCCTAATCAAGTCAACATTCATACACATACACACACACATATACATAAGTTACATGAAACATAAGGTGTATTTATAAGTTTGGGGTGGGTAGGGGCTCTTTCTAAACACACCACATAAACCCAAAAGTCAAAAACGAAAAAGCTCACATATTTGATTACATTACAGTTTTAATTTCTATGCAGCAAAAGACATCATAACTATAGTAAAAAGATAAGTGGCAGACAGGAGAAAACCTTTGTAGCACATTCATCAGTCAAGAAACATTTAGGGAGTACTATGTCCCAGACACAAGGCTGCTGCTGCTGCTGCTAAGTCGCTTTAATCGTGTCCAACTCTGTGTGACCCCATAGACGGAGGCCCACCAGGCTCCCCTGTCCCTGGGATTCTCCAGGCAAGAACACTGGAATGGGTTGCCATTTCCTTCTCCAATGCATGAAAGTGAAAAGTGAAAGGGAAGTCACTCAGTTGTGTCCAACTCTTAGCGACCCCATGGACTACAGCCTACCAAGCACCTCCATCTATGGGATTTTCCAGGCAAGAGTACTTGAGTGGGGTGCCACTAGCCACTCATAAAATTACTCAGAAAATATTCACAGTTTGCATTTTTATTCCAATTTTTAATATATGTATGACTAAGCAAAGCATTTATATCCAAAACATGTGGACTGATACACCTAAAATAAGTCAACATTGAAAATAAACAATAAAATAAAAATAAATAAAATAGAACAACAAAAATTGAAAATGAAGGCACATACACAAAATATGTATCTGACATATGCTAGAATTAGTTTTGGTTATCCATGAAAAGTCAAAACAGCAGTGACTCAAATGCAGTAAAAGTACATCTCTCTCTCACATAAAAAGGTGCAGATGAAGGCCATCCAGAAATAGTGCAAGAGCCCCACTGTCAACAGGGACCCAGCATTAAACCTTCTTTCTGTTCCACTGTTCCAGCACTTGGTGCAACCCGCAAGGCAATTTCACATTCCAAGATGGCTGCCAGAGTTCCAGCCATCCAGTCAGCAGTCCAGGCAGCCGAAAGGGGAAAGGGAAGCAGAACAAAAGGGTGTCATCCCTGCCAGACTGATTGCCTTCAAGCAGCCTTTCTGTTCTGCCAACATCTCAGGGGCCACCCCCTACTGCAAGAAAGGCTATAAAAACACGACTTGGGTCTGCTACTAAAAAAGAATGGGAAAATTAATACTGCATGGCAACTAGAAACCTCTGCCACACTAGATAAATACTAACCAAGGAAAGCTAGCCTGGCAAAAAGAAAATAAGAATTTATGGTGGAAAGCATTATTAGGCATACATAAATATACAACATAATGACAAAGTGTACTATCATCCAAATCATGAATATGCATGCACCTAACAATATAACTTCAACATTCACAAAGCAAAAACTAACTCATTTATAATAAGAAATTATTAAGTCACAGGCATGAGAAGACTTTGATACTCACCTGTCAAAAACTAATAGATTAGTCAGATAAGAAATGTAATACTTTATAATGTCTGAACAACATAATATACAGGCTTGATCTACTTTATATATTTAGACCCAATAGGTAGTATTTATTCTTTTTAAGCACACACTGAACATATGTAAAAATTGACCATTTACAAGGTCACAGAGGAAGTCTTAAGAAATGTTAAAGAATCTGTATCTTACAGACAACAATCTTTGAATACAAGGCAGTTAAACTGGAGAGCCTCTATTTAAAAATCTTTTTAAAATCTCACTCATTTAAAAATAATAAATTAGTGTTAAATAACTATAGACTATAAAGGAACCTAGAAATAAATGACAAAATATTGAGAACTACATGTCGACAGAAGTAATGCTTTTCAAAGCTTGTGGGATGCAGTTAAAGTGCACCGATGCTTAGTTTTAAGTTTATACTTTTAACTGTATTATATTTTTAAGAAACAATGAAGATTGAAAACAATTATTAAAAGCACTCAAGAAGCTAGAAAAATATTAAAGAAAAAAAAAGAAATTAGCAGGAATGACATTAAAATAGTATAAAAGAAAACCTAATGAAATACGTACTTTTAAATATCGGAGACAACTAGTGTCAAGGGAGGCTGTTTATTCCTCACTTCTTCCCTACTTCTGAAGGAGGAAGATGGCAGCCCTCTCTCCTCCCACTTCACCTCGTACTTCCTGGAGGGCCGGAGTGGGTCTCCTACCTGGACACACACACTCAGCGCGTGTGAATCTGCTTCTTTCCTCTTCTCTCTCACTCTCTGTCTCCCTCTGTCTCTTTCTCTCTCTCCATCTTCCCACTCCAGGCAAGACTGTGTTCACAGAGCTTCCCTGGTGGCTCAGTGGTAAAGAATCCATTTGCCAACGCAGGGAACATGGATTTGACCCCTAGTGGGGGAAGATCCCACAAGCCCAGGAGCAACTACGCCGGGGCACCACCACTATTGAGCCTGCGCTCCAGAGCCTGGGCGTGCCAACTGCTGAGCCCGTGTGCCCTAGAGCTCACGCTCCGCAGCAAGGGAAGCCACCGCGATGCGAAGCCCTTGCACCACCACCGGAAAGCGGCTCCTGGTCGCTGCAACTAGAGAAAAGCCCGCACAGCACCAAAGATCCAGCACAGCCGAAAACAATTAAAACTTAAAAAAAACCTGTTCACTACTCTTCTTGACCACAAAGTTGAGCATAAAAACCCATTGAGTCTGCCTCACTCCAGGGTTCAGTCCTAGTAATATCTTTGCCCCCATATGTTAAGTTTCACTCTATATCAAACTCATCAATAATAAAGATGATATTAATACTTTGGTGCTTTCCTTTTGTGCCTTATCTCTCAAGTGATCATAAATTCCATGAGAAGGACAGATATTATTTATTGTATCAACAAACATCAAGGGCTTTCCTGGTGGCTCAGCTGGTGAAGAATCCGCCTGCAATGCGGGAGACCTGGTTTTCGATCCCTAGGTTGGGAAGATCCCCTGTAGAAGGGAATGGCTACCCACTCCAGTACTCTGGCCTGGAGAATTCCATGGACTACAATCCATGGGGTCACAAAGAGTCGGACAGGACTGAGCGACTTTCACTTTCATCTACTAAGAGCTCATAGCAAATTATTTACTTAATGTGAAAATATTAAAAGCATTACCATCAAAATTCAGGAATAAAATAAGAATGCCACCAATCGCTCCTCTTTCAACATTGTACTGAAGATGCTAGCAAATTCAGTAAGACAAAAAAAAGAAATAAACAGTATAATAACAGGAAACAAAAAGCCAAAACATTGTAGATTATATGTAGATTTCATATGATTGTCTATATAGAGACTCCAGGGCTTCTACAAAGTTTGAGAAGTAATTAAGTTCCAGCAGGATCGCTAGATACAAGTTTATTATAAGGAATCAATAATATCTTTGTCCATGGAATTCTCCAGACAACAATACTGGAGTGGGTATCCATTTCCTTCTCTAGGGGATCTTCCCAGTCCAGGAATCAAACCCAGGTCTCCACATTGCAGGCAGATTTTTTTTTTTTTTTTACCATCTGAGCCATCAGAGAAGCCCAGTAATATCCTAGACCCAAAAATAACCGATTAGAAAATGTAATATAAGAAGGCATCATTCACAATAGCAAAAGCCAATAGGAATTGCAATTAAAGAGAGACCTTTATGGGGGAAATTATAAAATATTACTGCAGAACACAAGAAACATGAGCAAATAAAGATAAGTGACATGTTCATGGATAGAAAGACAACATCATCAGCATAACATTTCTTCCTAAATTAATCTGTAAAGTGAATATAATTCCAATCAAATTCTGAATAGGCCTTTTCAGGGAACTTGACAACTAATTCTAACATGCAAATGGAACAGTAAGAGATCAAGAACAGCCAAAACAATTTTGAAAGAGAAGTAGAGATAAGGAGAAGGATTTCCCTACCAGGTATCAAGATTCATAAAGCTATGATAATTAAAACAACAGGGTAAGAACCCAGGGATATACAAATCCACCCAAAAAGTGAAACCAGAAATTTGATATAATAAAAGCAATAAGAAAATGGGTGGACTATTTAATAAATTGTACTGGTCATCCACTTGAAACACACATAGGTCCCAGCCTTACACTGCCATGGTCACAGAGGTGTCCTGCCCTTCCCACTCTTGATGCAGACACAGAAAGGTGTCCACCTGCAAACACTTCTGAGACCCAGGGGCTTCCACACAGTCGGCAAGAATAGCGAGCTGGAAGGGCAGGCTGAGTTAGTGCCCCAGGAATGATGCTCTGGTGGTGATGGGCAGAGCTAAAGGATAAATACCACACTTCCTCACCACTCAAGCAGGACAATTGTGAGGCAGGTTCTACACCATCTCCCCAGTGTCCCAGGAGGTATTTGCTCATCAGCATGCCCTTCCTTGGATTTCTCCCTTCCCCTTCCCATTCAGTTCAGTTCACTCACTCAGTCGTGTCTGACTCTTTGCGACCCCATGAACCACAGCACGCCAGGCCTCCCTGTCCATCACCAACTCCTGGAGTCCACCCAAACCCATGTCCATTGA
>NW_011494661.1:779910-810535 GCF_000754665.1 Bison bison bison | reverse complement strand
CCTCTGTCATCCCCTTCTCCTCCTGCCCTCAATCTTTCCCAGCATCAGGGTCTTTTCAAATGAGTCAGCTCTTCGCATCAGGTGGCCAAAGTATTGGAGTTTCAGTTTCAACATCAGTCCTACCAATGAACACCCAGGACTGATCTCCTTTAGGATTGACTGGTTGGATCTCCTTGCAGTCCAAGGGACTCTCAAGAGTCTTCTCCAACACCACAGTTCAAAAGCATCAATTCTTCGGTGCTCAGCCTTCTTTATAGTCCAACTCTCACATCCATACATGACCACTGGAAAAACCATAGCCTTGAGTAGATGGACCTTTGTTGACAAAGTAACGTCTCTGCTTTTTAATATGCTGTCTAGGTTGGTCATAACTTTCCTTCCAAGGAGTAAGCATCTTTTAACTTCATGGCTGCAATCACCATCTGCAGTGATTTTGGAGCCCAGAAAAATAAAGTCTGCCACTGTTTCCACCGTTTCCCCATCTATTTGCCATGAAGTGATGGGACCGGATTCCATGATCCTAGTTTTCTGAATGTTGAGCTTTAAGCCAACTTTTTCACTTTCCTCTTTCACTTTCATCAAGAGGCTTTTTAATTCCTCTTCTGCCATAAGGGTGGTGTCATCCACATATCTGAGGTTATTGATATTTCTCCCGGCAGTCTGGATTCCAGCTTGTGCCCTTCCCATTGCTTGCACTCAAATCTTTCAGGTTGGCTCCTAGAGAAAACAAACTTACCATAACACCAAACCAAAAAAGTAAACCAGGTACGTAGGGGGCCCAAAGATGAAAAGCAAAGTTTTAAAAAATTCCTAAGAAGAATATATAGGAGAACCTGTTTTACGACTTCTTCATGGGTGAAGAACTTCTTAAACAAGTTGCAAAAAGCATATTAAAAAGGAAAAGATTGATAAATCTGACAGAATGTAGTATTTCTGTTCAACAAATGACACCATAAACAAAGTGAAAAAGCAAACTACTGATTAGGAAAAGATATTTGAATCACACTAAAGGATCGTGACTGGAATACAGAGGAATATTCTAGAAAGAATAAAGATAAGACATAATTGGAAAGATGAACCAAGGATAGAAATAGGAAGTCTACAACATAAAAAGCAGAAGTGATCAAGAGGCATTAAAATATGTTCTACCTCAATAATGCATAAGGAAATGCAAATTAAAACAATGAGAGAATCATATTTTATCCACCATATTGGCAAAATTTTAGAAGATGGAAACTTCTAGTTGGGGGAAGGACAGGCCTGGGAGAACAATTTGGTGATGCCTACAAACATTTGAGATGCTTATCCCCTGTGACCTAGCTATCCCACTTTGCGAAAGGTATCCTACAGAAATTAATAGCATGACTATATTAAAAATATTTAAAGGTCATGTTTTTCTGCATTGTTAGTAAATAGAAATGTTAGTAAAAATTTTAAAGGAAACCTAAATGTCTCTCAGTACAGAATTTTTAAGTAAACGAAACTATTTACCACTCCATCATTAGAAGCAAGGGGAGAAGTGTGGTTACATACACAATGGAATACTATTTGGCCTTAAAAAGAAAGGAAATTCTGACACTTGCTACACCACGGATGAACCAGAGAGACATTATGCTGAGTGAAAGAGCCAACCACAAAAAGACAAGTGTTGCATGATTCCACTTACATGAGGTCCCTAGAGTAGTCAGGGTCATAGGCACAGACAGCAGAAAGGTGGGTGTGGGGCTGGGGGAGGAGGGGGATGGGGATTCCGCGTTTAATGGGGACAGAGGTTCAGTCTGGGACGATGACGACGTTCTGTGGGTAGAGGATAGTGACAGCTACACAACAATGTGACTGTACTTAGTGCCCCGGAACCGTACACTTAAAAATGGTTCACATGGGAAATTTTATGCCGTGTATATTTTATCACCATTTTTAAGGTAAGAGGCAGATAACACATACTGACCTGGAGAGAATTGCCCATGTGCTCAGTAAATATTGGGGCCGGCCGACTTCTAGTGGAAGAAACAGACGATAAGTAAGTAAACAAACAAAAAAATAAGTAAACAAGCATGGACATAAAATAATTTCAAGTTGTGTGACAGAAAAACTTCAGACAATGAAGTGGGGGTGTGTGATGGTGAGGGGGTCCCCGTGAGAGGGAGAGCGGCGGAGGGGAGGCTCAGGGAGCAGGGGGCACCTGAGGCCTGAGCAGTGATGACATGTCCTGAAACCCGCCCCCACCTTCCAACACTCTCAGTCCCATCCCCCAGCCCACCCCCCAGAGCCAAGAGGTGACTCCTCTCTAGACATCATGCTTGTCCACGAGAGAGGGAAAGCTCTGTAAATACACCAGGTGGTTAAAAAGAGATGAATCATTGAACTGGGGTGAGTGTTCACAGGGAAGAAAGTAAACGTTACGGTAATGAAGTGGTGGCTTTCAGAGACACAGAGGATCTCAGGAAGGAAATCAATACCCCACGTAGCCCATGCGGAGGAAGAGCAGGACCTGGGCTGCAGCCCTGTACCTTAGATAATATACCATCCCCAACTTCTATGAAAAACCTACAGCTAACCGTAAACCTGACGGTGGAAACACACGTACATGGTCAGTCATATCTGACTCTTTGCGATCCCACTGTCCACGGGATTTTCCAGGCAAGAATACTGGAGCGGGTAGCCATTCCCTTCTCCAGGAGCTCTTCCTGACCCAAGGATCGAGCTCGCCTCTCCGGCATCTCCTGCATTGGCAGGCAGATTCTTTACCACTGAGGGCCTGGAACAGTCTTGGAGAAGCGGTTGCCACACCCAAGACCAGGTAATAGTCCACTGACGCTGAAGTTCCAGTACATCGTCACCTGATGTGAAGAGCTGACTCATTAGAAAAGACCCTGATGCTGGGAAAGATTGAAGGCAGAAGGAGAAGGGGACGACAGAGGATGAGATGGCTGGATGGCATCACCAACTCAATGGACGTGAGTTTGAGCAAGCTGTGGGAGACAGTGAAGGACAGGGAAGCCTGGCGTGCTGCAGTCCATGGGGGTCACAAAGAGTCGGACACGACTGAGCGACTGAACAACAACACATCATTTAAGGCTGAAGCTCAGCCCTCAGCAAGCTCGTGGACAGTGGGGGTGGGGGTTCTATGTGTGCGTATGGGTGTCTGTCTGTGTCTGTGGCAAGGGAGAAGGGGTTCTTACTCTCTACACACCGTTTTTTAATTAAGGTGAAATTTTTATCCAAGTACGAACCAGGCCTGACCTTGCTTAGCTTCCAAGATCAGATGAGATCAGGCGCGTTCAAGGTAGTATGGCTGTAGACTAAGGTGAAATTCTGATAACATAAAACTAATCGTTATAAAGCATGCCTTTCCGTGGCTTTTAGTAACTCACAATGCCACACAACCACCACCTCTATCCAACTGCAAAGTCTTTCTGTTACTCAGAAGAAACCCCCATCCCCATTAAGACTGGACTGGAGGACACGTGGCTTAGTAGGGCGCACGCTACAGCAAAAGCTGGAAGGTGATGAGGGGAGGGAGAATGGCAGAGCAGGGGTCCCGGCTCCAGCTGAACATGACCTGCTCTGGCCCCAGAGGAAAGGCCCTGTGGAAGACACAGCGATTAGGCCAGTGCTCTCACCCCCTCAAACTCCATCTCTTGGGAACTGGGGACCCCCACCAGCCCTGAACACAGCGGCTGCCCTCCTCGGCTCATACCAGCATACCAAGCTGACCCAAACGCCAACCCACCTCCCCTCCCCTCCTCTCAGCTGGTCCCTGGGAGGCCCCCACCAGATGGGAGCTGGCACGGGAAACTGGGCCACCTGTTCACGAATCCTGAGACCTTAGTGAGCCCTACCCACTTCCGTCACAGAGGCCTGGCTTTGTCATCTGGTGGGTGATTCATCAGCCTGTGATGACAAGTTGAGGTCACTTGGTCTCAACAGTCTCAGCAGTGACCAGTTGGCCACTGGACTCCCCCTGGTCAGGTGCTCAGTTCCTTTAGGGCTGATGGCACACTAGGAGCCCTCCTCTGCTGAAGGCAGCCTTGCTCCAGCTTCTGGGGAGCCTCCCATAGAGCGACTTTCCTACCACGGACACCCCTAGTCCCAGGGGGTCTGGGGGGGGTCACCTGTCCCATGCACGGATGCACACTTCACTGCAGCTCCGAACCAACAGCCTTCTGTGTCACCAAACAACATGCCAAAGCAGTGCTGAACATGTACGAGTACCCAACAGCGATGCTGTCCCCAGACCCACGGAGCCCCACCAGCAGGACTGTTTCCTTCCTACTGGTGGGAGGTACCAGGTGCAATAAGCTGACTCTCGCTTGGGAGGAGATGACCCAGCACGCAGGCACTGCCTCGAGGGGCAGGGGCCTGAGTCGTGGTTTGCCTCCCTCCAGCCTCCAGGGCACACACCTTCTCCCAAGGCTTGCCTCACACCTGCCACTTCTCACTCCTTGGCTCTGATGATCACGCTGCTGCTGCTGCTGAACTGGACCACGGTGGCTGCCCAGACGGGTCAGTGCCTTTGAAATGGACCACAGTGGCTGTCCAGACAGGCTGGTCCCTTGGGATTATATTGTGTAGCCAGCAGGAGAATGAATACAGCCCTGGGGAAAAGCCAAGATGCATGTGTTGGCCGAATCAATAGACGCATCGCATAACCCAGGATGATATTAACCAACTCTGGCAAAGACACAGTCCTTCACAGAAGCTGCCCTGGGGACCACAACTTGGCTGAGTCTCTGGTCGTCCATTGTGATCTGCCATGACACATCTGGTTTCTGCAGGGGCCAGTGGTGAATTCAGCAGGGGTGTGATAAAGACCCCTACTCCTGCATCCTTTAAGTCTCTGAAGATGGCTCTAGTCTCTGTCATTCCTCCAGAAAAGCAATGTTGACTTGGATTTACTATCTTAGCCGGGATGGGGCAGGGAAAGGAGGATCAAGAAGGCTGTATCAGGGGCTGCCACGTGGTCTTTCCTCATACAGCTGCTCAGGCTCTGCAGCTCAAGGGACCGTCACGAAGGTTCTGCCAACTGCCAACACTGTATTTCATTCACAAGTTCAGGGAGACTGGGAAAATGACCACCCAGGGGGTCTCTGGATATGAAAAGCTCATTGTGAGATAAACCTAGGCCAGGCCTCTATTTATCACCTGATCCCTATGCATTCTTCCTCTACTAGAATTGGAAGGCCCTTGAATCTGTGAGGGTCAATGTCAATTTGGCCCCTATATCCAACAGCCCTCCAACAATCTCAGTGACCCATTGTGGCAGCCTTGGACATGTGCCAATCAGCTCTCCCTTCAGGAGAGAAGCCACGGGACTTTTCCGGTGGTCTAGTAAGCTAAGACTCTGCGCTCCCAACACAGGGGGCCCAGGTTCCATCCCTGGTCAGGGAACTAGATCCCACATGCCACAGCTAAGAGTCTGCCTGCTGCAACTAAGACCCAGTACAGCCAAATAAATAATTTAAAAAGAGAGAGAGAGAAGTGACCACAAGGCAGTACACGCATAGCCTCCACATGCAGCCACAGTGTTGGAGCCAAGGCCAAGTCCTCCCCTGGCAGCTCAAGGTCAGGGACCACACACAGCAGGGGCAGCAGGGCCTGGCATCCTCTTCCCAGCGAGGGACTCCTCTAAAGCGCAACTTTTGGGCTCTGGCTCCCTCAGACCTGCACTGTGTTTGGGGCAGTTCTCCAGAGTGTCTCCCCGATAGCTTCATCGCAAGCCTCAGGGACCCCACCACTTTCCCTGGGGGCCCTAGCTTCGGAGAGGAGACTTCCCTAGGCTGGGAACTCAGTCTTCTCTGAAATTCTGTTACAGTTGAGTCCCACGTCTGTCTTTCCCCAGCTGCCCTTGGGCTGAAGAAGAGAAGGTTTCCTTAAATGCTGCCAAAGAATCCTCCTGATTTTGCTTTAAATGGGTGATCAGTGGCCTGAACTGTTGGGTTATTTCCTTCAAAGCATCAGTGGTCCCCAGCAACAGGCTCCCCACCCCACAGTCCACGTGGTTACTCTCTGCCCTGCTGTCTCCCAAGTACCAGGGATGCTGTATAAGCCAGTGTGTCCCTGTCCCACTGAGTCCTGTCCGAAGCGTGGCCAAGCTGAGTGGTAGGGACCGTCAGAGCTCCACCCTCCACCAGCGACGGGGCCTCATCATGTCAGGCCAGCAAGGCATCCAACGCAGCACCTCATCCTTGGAGTCAGCCTCCGAGGGTCCGGTACCACCTGCCTTCAGGAGCGGGAAGCAGAGCCAGAGACCAGGTTTCAGGAGCAGGAATTTCCTAGAGGGAGCTTGTCAGGACCAGCCTGTCTGGGAGTGAGGGGAACAGGGTGGGGAAGAGGGAAGGCTAAGGCCAGCCTCGGTGGGCCTAATGCACAAATTATACCACAGACGTACCCTCGTCTAGGGGTAAGGGGACAGCCTCTCACGCTCTACAGCAGTTAGCCATTGGCTCTGGCCATCCCCTAACCTTCCAGGCACTGTGGCTCTGACAGCTGAGGGCACTTCTCCAGGGAAGGGGGCAGGCGCACCAGCCCAGGAGAGGAGGTCTGGTCAGGACACCACAACATCCACCAGAAGGACAGCCCTCTCTTCTGCCTCAGGCTGACTCACTAGGCAGGCACCACCATTTCAGGGTCTCTGGTGGAAGTCAGTTGCCCACCCAAGCTACAGGGGGCACAGGCCAGCCCCTCCAAGTGGGTCTGCAGGTGCCTCTCCACAGCACCTTGAGATAAGGTGGGTGAGGGCACCACTGGCCACACGGTTCTGTTCTGCAGAAAATCCCCTCAAACTCCCACTCCACTCACAGCCTCTCTGACCTCTTTGAGAAGCTGGACAGCCAGTGCTTATCTAGGAGTCCCAAAGCCAGTTATCCATGACCAACTCTGCAAGAATGGGCGACTTGTTGGCCTGTTACCTTAAATGGAGCCAGAAAGCCTGACGTTAACACCCCGTTATCTTAGTGTGTGAGCTGCATCTGATTCCAGCTCTCCACTTCCCATCCCTGATCGTCTGCATCTGGGCTCACCACCCCCACCCCCCAATTCAGCAGCAACAGGGTCCAGAGCTCTGCCCCTCCGCCCACCGCCAGGAGGAACTCAGAGGAGGAGAGTGCCACCTAGTGGACGGCAGGGGAGGTGGCGTCTGCAGGTGGCTGAAGGGACTGAGACAGTGGTCCCAGGGGCGCTCAGTCGTGTCCGACCCTATGGACTGTAGCCCGCCAGGCTCTTCTGTCCATAGGAATTCTCCAGGCAAGAATACTGGAATGGGTTGCCGTTTCCTTCGCCAGGGGATCTTCCCGACCCAGGGATCGAACCCGCGTCTCTTATGTCTCCTGCATTGCCAGGCGGGTTCTTTACCACTAGCGCCACCTGGCCGACCCTGGACGCACAGGATGGAAACGGGAGGACCGGTAAGTGGAGGAACCAAGATGCTCCCACGCGAGAGCCAGGAGCCCTGCCCCAGCCCATTTCTGCCCACACAAGGGAGCGGATGGACCCACCCAGGGCCACGACCTGCAGCCTCTGCCCCACCGCTTGACTCTTGGGGGAAACTTCCTGAATATGCCAAGAAAGAGAAACTTAAAATCCATGTGAGTTGTGCGTGCATTATTCCACGAAAAGTGGAAAGGAAAATTCAGAAAGGGGAGAAGCTGTCCCGGCTGCATAGTGGATTGGGGGGCACTGATCCACCCCCTCAGCAGTGAGCGAAGGGACACCCAGAAGTGGAGCTGGAAGGTGGGTCCTCCAGCCTTCCCCTCCAGATACCACTGCGGGCAGAAAGGAGGCAGCCTCCACAGTTACAAGACACATGTTCTTCTCAGTACATTAAAGGGTCTGGAGGAAACTACCCAGCTGTTAGTAGAGGCTCCGGGGGTGGGGAGTGGCATAGAAGGGGCAGAAGACAGCTTTCACTTCTCAGTTTACACACTTCCCCAAAAATGTGGTGGGATCATGGGTGAACGGTCCACTTTCAGTTTGACCTCATTTTTTTCAAGTTAAAAAGCAATGGGACAGATAAACAACAAGGACTTACTGTAGAGCATCAAGAACTATTTTCAATATCTTGTGTGTGTGTGTTAGCCGCTCAGTCATGTCCAACTCTTTGCCACCCTATGGACTGTAGCCTGCCAGGCTCTTCTGTTCATGGGGTTCTCCCAGCAAGGATACTGGAGTGGGTTGCTGTGCCCTCCTCCATGAGATCTTCTCGACCCAGGGATCCAACCTGCATCTCTTAGGTCTCCTGCATTGGCAGGCAGGTTCTTTACCAGTAGCGCCATCTGGGAAGCATATCTTGTGAAAAGTGAAAGTTGCTCAGTTGTGTCCAACTCCTTGCGACCCCATGGACTGTATAGTCCTTGGAATTCTCCAGGCTAGAATACTGGAGTAGGTAGCCTTTCCCTTCTCCAGGGGATCTTTCCGACCCAAGAATCAAACCAGGGTCTTCTGCATTGCAGGCAGATTCTTTACCAACTAAGCTATCAGGGAAGCCCTGATATGAAACCATAATAGAAAAGAATTTGAAAAAAATAGATACAGACATAAATATAACTGAATTACTTTGCTGTACACCTGAAATTAACACAACATTATAAATCAAGTACGATTCAAAAAAGTTTTTTTAAGAAAAGTAATTGGATCATAAAGACAGAAAGTATCATGATGGTTCCCAGGGGCTGGGGGAGAGGGGAGTGGTGAGTGAGTGTCTAATAGGCACAGTTCCCGTTTTACAAGATGAAAAGGTTTGTGGGATGGACAATAGTAATGGTTGCACAACAATGTGAATGTATCTAGTAACCACCGAACTGTACACTTAAAATGGTTAAAAGGATAAGTTTTACGTTATGTGTATTTTACCACAATTTTTTAAAAAGATAGGGGGGAAAGTTAGAAACAATGGAACATGAATTGCCTCCTTAACACAGTTGGGCCAAAGACGTGCTGAACCAAACCTGGACCTGACCGAGCCTGCGATCGAGGGACTGTGAGCTGGGGCCCCACGTTTGTTTACACATTGTCTGCACTGCTTTCACGGCACAATACAGGTTTGAGGAACTGCAACAGAACCCATGCGGTGCACGAAGCCTAAAATATTTACTATCTGGTTTTTAACAGAGAAGGTTTGCTACCACCCCCATCCCCGCTCTAGATCCAACCACCGAATTACAGGAAACACAGGAGATAGAGGAACATGGCTAACAACGCCAGTGACACGCGACCAGCAAAATCCAGTCTGCAGGAAAACAGGACAAACCACTAGCTTCTTCAGTACACAATTTGCAACAACAACAGAAAATGGGGCGGGCCTATGGGTTTGAAAAGGCCTGGGCAGTAAGACCTCGTTTTCCATGGTAGCAAGTAAAGTGATATATCTAAAGCTGAAAACCAGGAATTAAAGTAAAACCACTTCATCGAGATGTGGTGATTTAAAAAAAGAGGAAACATCTATTAAAAAGCTGAACGCCTCAGGAGAGGAGGTTGCAGGAATCAGAGAAATGAAGCCGAGAAATAATTTGTTTCAAAGTCCAGTGATGGTGTTTGACTTTAAGTATGTATACATTTAAACACAAAATATTTAAATACAAATATTTACATGAAAGAATAAGTTGAAAATTTTAAATTTAAGACACAGGTGAACAGTTTTATACTCTTGGATTAAAAGTACGCCTTTCTAAACATGACGGGAACATCAGAAACAAGGACTCCCCTGATGGTCCAGCGGATAAGAATTCATCTTCCGATGCAGGGGACACAGATTTGATCCCTGGTCAGGGAACTAAGATCCGACGTGCTGCAGGGCAACTGCTGAGCCTGTGTGCCTCAATGAGGAGCCTGTGTGCTCCAACAAATACCCACACAGCCAAATAAATAAATCAATGTTATTTAAAAAGAAAACCAGAAACAATTATGCAAATGGTTGACCTATTTGCATAAGAATCTAAAATGTCTTTCTGGGAAAAGCTATTTTGTGTATAAGGTTGCACGATTCACCACAATCAGAGAAGAAGATTTGCAACAGATGCTGTGGATAAAGGGTTAACATCACGGTTAGGTTCTGCTGTTGTTCTGTGCACCAGAAACTGACTTTAGCTGATTTCAGCAGAAAAGGGATGGATATTGAGTCCTGTACAGACTCACTAGGAGGGCTGTCCTTCCAGACAGGAATGGCAATTGGGCTACAGTGGGTCAGGGAACAATCGCATGCTGTCCCCCCATGCTGGGCACCAGCAGGGCCACGGGTCAGCTGCCATTGTTTCCATCCTTTGCAGAATTAAGTCTGCACCATTCCACTCCCTCCCATCACTAGTCCAATTGCATTTCTGAGAGGAGAGATTTGAATGGCAGAGTCTCAATCACAGGCCTGCATCCTCGCTCCAAGGTGGGGGCTGGAAGGCGAGCTCCTGACATTTAGAGTTTTCACTGCAGAAATTAGGGGATATTCCCAAGGGAGGAAGAGGAATTGGATGTCAGGAGGACAAGAATAATGGTAGATGGGCACTACAATTCATGATACATCAGAAGACTTTATACATAGTTATATAAAAGATGAAAACCTTGATAGAAAAAGAGGCAAAGTAACACAAAGAGGCAATTGACAAAAACTGCAGTTAGACCATACATATATAAAAAGCTGTTTAGCCTCACTAACGTAGCAGTCACTGGTGGTCACCGATTCCAAATCAATTCCCGCCTTCTTCGTTGCTCACAAAACCCTGATGTTGTTCGGCTATCACCTCCACCTCCACAGAACTCAGAGGAGAGAGCGGGCGATCCGTTTATGGTCAATGAGCTCTAGCAAGAGACTTCTAGGAAAGGTTTCCGAGTTAGCACAGGCTAGCTGCTATAACCCGAGAAGGCAATGGCACCCCACTCCAGTACTCTTGCCTGGAAAATCCCATGGACGGAGGAGCCTGGTAGGCTGCAGTCTGTGAGGTCGCTAAGAGTTGGACACGACTGAGCGACTTCACTTTCACTTTTCACTTTCATGCATTGGAAAAGGAAATGGCAACCCAGTCCAGTGTTCTTGCCTGGAGAATCCCAGGGACGGGGCAGCCTGGTGGGATGCCGTATATTGGGTCGCGCAGAGTTGGGCACGACTGGGGCGACTTAACAGTCATGCTCCACATCCCTATAGCTGACACAGCCAAAGCCTATTTCTTGCTCATGCAAAGTCCACCACGGGCCTGGGTGGGTGTTCCTCTACCCGTGCAGTTCTGCCCTGCAGAGTGATTCAGACATCTAAGATCCTTCCATGGTGTGGTTCCGCCATCCTGAAGCTATGCTCCCAGATCACTCCGCCCATGACTCTTGCTCACATTTCATTGGCTAGAACATGGTCACTAGACCCACTCGGCTGCAGGGGATGCTGGGAACTGTAGTTTGTGTGCTGAAGAAAACAAGCCATATTTAGGCACCCCAAGCACTGTCCTAGCCACAGTCCCTCTCCGGTCATCACATATCCATTTGGCCCATCCTCCCACATAAAGGGCACTCCTGGATAGGGCCTTAGTCCTCCTCTCTCAGGAAAGCTCTCTTTCTGGTACTCCTCATAGACTCAGGGTCCTTCTGCCTTAACCTCTTTGCCCAGGACTGAAGTGGGAGTAAGGGGTCACGCCCACCTCGGGATCTGTTCAGCTTCTGCGTCTGGCTTTCTGCTCCTGCTGTGGAGGCCTGAGAATTTTCCGTGCCCTCCCACAGCACGGCTCGGTGAAGGGTCCCACCAGCCCTCCGTCTACCGACCAGACACCCCGTGCTGCTTCAGGTGGACAACCCCACTGGAGGGGGCTTCCTTTGCTCTCAGCGCCAGGAGAAGGGGCCTTAATGATACGGATGAGAACCACCAGGGAGATGCGCACGGAAAGGAGACAGTCAAGATCTCAAAACAGACACACACGCACACATGCAATTTCCAGAATTAAAATTTAATAGAGGAAGTGAAAAAAGGAAAGGTCCTCTGAGAGCAGAAGCTGTATTCTAGAAGGTGAGATGGATGGGCTCGCTCCCAGTACAGAGCCAAGCTGCAAAGAATCCAACGTGCAAATAGAATCATCAGAGCCGGGATCCCAAAGTGCGAGTAACAGGGCTTCTAGAAGGAGAAAAATGACAAAAGGAGATGTGGTAATTGAAGAAATAGTCAAGTGGAAGAGAGACATGAATCTTGAGATTTGAAAGGGCTGCAGGCAGGAGGGATGAATAAAAAACACGCACTTAGACGCAGCCCGGTGAGACGTCTGAACTCCACAGATAAAGACTAAGCCTTCGGGGTTTCCAGACTGAAAAGCTCCTGACAGACAGACAGGCAGGCTTCTCCTGTGGTCCCTGGAAGTGAGCGGGGAGGGATCCATCCACAAACTGGTGAGAGGAGGAGGCAGACCAGGAAAAGAAAGCCTCCTTCACCACCGAGGAGGGAGACAGACCAGGAAGCGCTCTGACAAGTTGGAAATCAAAGAAGTCTTGAAAGAGTAGAAGACAGAGAATGCAAAAAATGGCAGTGAGCACAAAGCTTGCTTACTGTCACATTTCAGGGGATGGTGCTGTGCCTGAGAAATAGAATATAATTGTTCAGGAAGGATTTTTTGAAAGCCAGGGAACAAACTATAAGAGAAATCTTAATAACAAATAGCCTGAGACTGGAACTAAAATTTCTAAATGACCAAATGCAGGCATGGAGGTGGTGGCAGTGACAAGGGAGCAAGAGAGGAAGAGTGAAGTGTCCCAGAAACTTCTTTCTGGGGGATGTGGGCAGAGTGAGCAAGTAGAACATTAGTGAGTAGGGTATTTTTAATACTGAGCTTGGATGTGGCAAGAGGGAATTCCAGGTTCAAACAAGGTTATTTAGGATGGAAAGTTAACCACTGGTAGAATCCAGGAGCTCAGTGAAACTTCTAAATCTGGAGCAGAAGGGGTGGGGGAGAGCAGAAATAAAAACGAAGTTGTTCAAGCCAATGAAAGTGAAAAAAAGAAAACAGCAACAGAGTCGAGTAACCAGAAAAGTCCCAGCATTCCAACCTCTCCTAGAGCTCCTTATTAATGGCTCGAAGGTGAAATGCATTTCCCAGCCTCCCTGGCAGCTCAGTTCTGCCTGTGACCTTGCTTCCACCAAGCAGACGCAGCTGAGATGAGGGCCAAAGTAAGCCCAGGTCCCACTTCTGTTTCCAACAAACAGGGAACCAGCAAGTCCTTAGAAAGAGACGTCAAAGCCCCCCAGATCCCTGTTCCGGGCTCCTTCCCACCTCCACCCAAGGGAAAATCTACTTCCTTCGCTCCTGGACAGAAGACAGGACGTTTGGACTTAGACTTAACTTCTTTGATTGAACGTTGAGTAGGCGCCTACTGCATGCACCACACCACCAGGTGTGTCTTTCCCTCCCCTCCCCACCTTCTGCACAGAAAAGCCAGATCTAACCATTTGCTAGGGTTGCTTGTCCCCCTGTCACAGCCATGGCTCCCAGCAGGGTCCTGGAGCCTCTCAGGAAGGTTCGTGCCCCACAGAGTCAGTCACTGTGATGAGATGCTGACCCATTCCATCCTGTAGACTGGTGCCTATTCCATCCTGTAGACTGAAGCATTGGCACCAACCCATACCCTTGCTATGGCCTGGTTGTGGGTGAGGGCGCTTTTCTGCTCCTCGGCTTTGAGGTTGTCCATGCCAATGGCAGAAGTGACAGTCGGCCAGGTCCTGAGAGGCCTCGTTTGTCCTGCTCACCCTCTGGTGCCTCTGTCATAGAGATGCATGCCCGACTGGCCCACCAGCCCAAGAAGGATGGGAGGCACGTGGAGCTGACAGAGCTGACCCTGGAGTAGACATGAGGCCCGAGCAGCCGAGCTGGACTGGCCGAGCCAACCGATCCACGAAGTCATGAGAGTAAGCCGTTGTTCAAAGCCACTGAGTTTGAGGATGATTTGTTACATGGCAATAGCTGACCAATACATCCTGTCACTCAAGGACTATGTGATCAGGACCATGTGAGACCATAACAGCTGTTGCAGCCTTTCAGAGAAGGGTGATATCAATGTGGAATAAGAATCTGGAAGCTTCCCAGAGAACATAGTTCTGTATATTGACAGCCTGCTTGGTCAGGTACGGTGTGTAGCCTCTCGTTTATCTTCATCACTGTCTCTGCAAGGTCCTGCTGGGGATGCTGAGCCTCTTCACTCCCATGAGGCAACAGCCAGCTAGAGCTAAGCGGTGTGCCTGTCCCCTCCATGGGCCCCCTCATCCAGTTCACCACAGCCCCTTCCACTCCCTTGTGCCTCCCACGGGGCCCCGGTCACTCCTCTAAGTACCTGCTCAGCCCTTTCTGGCAGTTTGAGATCCCTTCTCTGCCAGGTCGCTGAGTCTCTACCAGCCCTGCAGTGAGTCACAATCTGTCTTTGCAGCAAGGGGATTATTTCTGTGTTGAGAACTCACAACTCCCCAGGGGTATCAGCCCTCTCTGCAGAGAGCGGGGACAGCTGGAACCATAGAGAAAGTGAAATGGTGAAGAGGCACCTGTGGAAGACAGCCAAGGGCAGATGGAGGGGACTCCCAGGGAAGGAAGTGAGGTCCCAGGCCCTCAGAAGAGAGAGAGATGTCCAGAGGCCAAGAGAAGCCTTGTCTCCAGAGGGCAGGATGCTGCAGACGCTGCTAAGGGGCTAAGAAAAAGACATCCCAGCAAAGACCCCACATCGGGCAGTAGGAGAGGGACTGTGACCTCTGAGAAAACTGATTCTGCCGCATAATAAGCAAGGAGCCAGGCTGCAAAGGGTTTGGTTTTCTTGTTGTTGTTTTTTAAGACCAGAACCCAGCTGCGTGAAGACTGATTGGACAACGCTTCAGCTTTGTCTGCACACTGACTGGTGTACACCCAGAGATATTGTACTGAAAACAGGTTCTCCACTCCCTCCAGAAATGCTCCTAAAACTGGATTTTTCCTCCATTTTTCCCCAGGTCACTCCATTCTGCTTTGTTCCATATTCTTTAGTACAAAAGAGACTAATGTATGTGAATAGAGTTGGGAGATTTCCCAGACTGAAAAAAAGAAAAAACAGAAACACTTTGGTTTCCATAGCTTTGAAAGCTTTGCTCCCTAAATACCTGGGTCCATCACCATTTTTCTAAACAAATCCCAGGAGAGCAAGCCAAAATGCCACCCTGACTTATCCCATCCTACTTCTGCCTGGATACCCAACCCTGATCGAGCAGGGAGCGTGAGTGGAGCCAAAGGTCAGACAAGATACAGCGTTCTGTCCAGTCCAGTCTCTGTGCAGGGCCAGACTCGTATTCCTGAAGTCATCAAAATAACCTCAAAAATGACACTTCGTGAAATCTCCTCTCTTGTTCTCTCACGGGCTGTCCATGACCCAGGCCTCCCCACTCTCTCTCCTCTCCCTACCACCCCAAATCTCCCAGGTCCACCAGGGCATCCCGCATCATCTCCTGGGGTCTCTTTCCCACCCTCTCAATTTTGCATCAAGGGGTCCAGGAACTGACGTGGCAGGGACAAGCTTCATCTTGAAGGACAAGAGCAGAGAAGATGAGCCAGCCAGGCCAGAAGTCCCTTCAGGAGGCAGGAGGACAAGGGAGAACCGTCCAGCAGCACTCACATGCTGGAGAATTCTGCTCTTTAACAAAAATGAACTCTCATTGCTCCAGAGGGAGTGGCCTGGGGGCTGAAGGTCCTGCCCTGGTAATACCCCACCCCAAGCAATACCAGTTAGGATGCCCTCAAGAAAATGGGGAAATGTAACCCAAAAGTCCAGAGGCAAAGTGTGCTCAGGTGAGCTATAAGCATGCCCTTTCTAGCACTTCCCTGGCTAAGACTCTGTACTTCCACTGCAGTGGGCATCAGTTCACTCCCTGGCCAGGGAAGTAAGATTCCACATGTTTCAAGGCACAGCCAGAAATTTTTCTAAAAAATTAAATTTTTAAAAAGCATGCTATTTCAATTTTTCTGCTGTCTTCCAAGGCACTAGCTTCATCCTACCATCAGCCCCTCTGAGGGTCCTAGAGTGGCCACCAGCCACAGCTGGGGCTGCCTGGCTCCTGGATCCCAGTTGGTGGATCAGTGGGGTGCTGCTTAGCCAGCTCTCGGGGGCAGGGTTTGGTGGAGCTCTAATCTGTAGCTTTCGCTAATTGCTGTAGTGTAAATGCTCCCAGCACAGTTGATTGCAAGCTGCCAACTTGACAACATAATTGAGAGGAGATGTTCACAGTAGACTCTCGCAAGCCAGTCCTAACCTATGCATCCTCCCCTGGAAAATCCTCATAGACAGAGAACGGGATCACATGGATTGGTTTAGACCCTGGCATGGGAGCAAGGTCACCTCCACCCAAAGCTTTTGGCAGCTGCACAGTGGGAACTGGAAGAGGGAAGAGCAGATATTGGGAGAGGCCACCATGATGGACACCTCTCACCTTCCCAGAATTCCCTTCCCAACACTCCCACCCAGCCAGCATCTTGCAGCTTCCAGCAGGCCCCACCAAGAGTGGTGGTGGGCAGTGGCTGATTTCTGGTTTGCAGGACAACGAAGCCATGAGACAAGCAGATCAAAGACTTTAGGGATAACCAAGGACAGCAAAAGCCAATATCCCATGAAAGTTCCAGGAATTGTGGCACGGATCTTCATCACAGCTGCATGGAGATAGGCTGCCTGCTGGACAGTGAGACAGCCATTGCCCAGTGCAATCAGCCTGGTGATGTCCAGGCCACAGGAGGCAACTGGGACCCCTTCACTCTCAGTCTGCGGGTTCTGGGTCTTTTGGATCGTCTCTGAACCCACTGCAGGTGGAGAAAGGTTCGAAGCCGGTATCCCAACTACCTCTGTCATGATTTATGACCATGTTTTCAGGCGACTCATTTTTCTTTTAAGCTGTGTCCGTGCCATTGGGAAGCCTGTTAGAAAAATGGCTTGATGAGACGTTGACAGCCCAGCTCTAATACGGCCCCCCAAGCTGGAGGTTCCGGCACCTGGTGGGGGCTGAGACTACAGACCTGAAGCCTCCCTCCAGCACCCACTTCCTGGCCCAGAGTGTGTGATGGGCTGGAAATGATCCTTCCCACATCATCTGTGCAGAAACCTGTTTCTCTTTGCTGCCAGCAGAGCTAATTGCTGAGTTAATTGGCAATGTGTTGTTAGGTGAAAAAGAGCGAGTTACAAAACCGTATTTCAAGTTTGACATTCTTGAGGGAAGGGAAATATATATGTGTCTGTGAGAATGTGTGTGTGTGTGTGTGTGTGCGTTTGTTGCAGGAGTGCCTGTGTGAATATAAATGGACATAAGAAACAAGAACAGAGCAGGGGTTCTCACTAGGGGCGATTTCATCCCCCAGGGGACATTTGATAATGTCTGGAGACGTTTTGGTTGTCATTCTGGGGGGAGAGGTGCCACTGACTTCTAGTGAGTAGGGCCCAGGGATGGCTAAACATCCTGCAGTGCACAGAACAGGCCCACAACAGAGATGCCAGTAGTGCTGAGGCTGGGGGAGCCTGAGATGGAACAGTGGTTCTCAAAGTGGGATCCTCGGAACGGGCAGGATCACCTGGGAACTCGTGAGAAATGCAGAGTCTTGGCCCCACCCCCCAGACCTCCTGAAGCAAACACTCTGGGGTGGGCCCAGGCCATCTGCATCTTCACAAGCCCTCCTGGTGATGCTAGTACACTCTCCAGCTTGAGAACCACCGGCCTGAGAAGATACATGTTTTATCTCTGGATGAGGGAACACTTTCTCTTTCTCTGTCTTTTCCAAAATCTCTATATTTAGGTAGGTATTGCCTTTGTGACCAGGCAAACTACAATCTAAGCTCTTAATTAATCAGCAATGCTAAGGCTTTCTTGTTACGGGAGGAGAGGACTGGGGGGTTCCAAGAAGTGAAAGTGAAAGTGTTAGTTGCTCAGTCATGTCCGCCTGTTTTCGATCCCATGGACTGTAGCCTGCCAGGCTCCTCTGTCCATGGAATTCTCCAGGCAAGAATACTGGAGTAGGTTGCCATTTCCTTCTCCAGGGGATCTTTCCAACCCAGAGATCAAATCCTGAGTCTCCTGCATTGCAGGCAGATTCTTTATTGTCTGAGCCCCCAGGGAAGCCAAGATCGGAGAGTAAATCCTGGCTCAGTTTAACAAACAGACTGTGCCACCCTGAATGAGCAGGTGCCCCAAGCCTCAGCTTCCTCATCTGGAAAATGGGTGTGAGATGGTCGCTCTCTCTCAGGTCTTTTGCAGGGAATGAGACAAAATACCTCAGGCAAAAGCACCCAGAATGGTGCCAGGTTTGTGGGAGGTGACCAGCAATTCCCTGCCCCTGGCAAGGTATGAACAGTAGAAGGCTAGGGACAGGAGGAGTCCCTGAAGAAGAGGAGGGCAGCCCCTACACCCCCTCCTTGAGGGCAGGGTCTCTAAATGGAGGTCAGCGGGGTTTTGTTCTGTATTTCTGGCTCCCAAGTCCAGGGAGGAAACCAGGCATTAGCTCTCTTACCTCTGTGGGACACTGATTGGACCAAAGCTGAAGTTACCTGCAGTTTCTTTCTGTAAAAATCTAGACACGGGGAGATTATCTGGGAGTCCTGGAGAGGTGGGGGCAGAAGCAAAGACCCCCGGAGCTGGGGAAGGGAGCACCCTCAGGTCCTCTGAGAAGTGGGCTCCCTGAGGCCCTGACTCCCAGAACCCAAGGGAGTGGGTGGCTGTGGTGTCCACAGAGAGCCTGGACCCTGACTCCACGGAGCCACAGAAATACAGGACTCCAGGAGACCACTGAGCATGGCAAAATGCATCTCCATGGTGACCGTGTAGACCAGAGACTGGTCCTGAAAGCTGTGAGCTGTGCGAAGTCCCTGTGGCAGGGTTTGGAGAGGAGGAGCCATTGAGAGCTGGGACCGCATTCGCTCCCATCCTCGGCTGACTTCACTGGACATAAAGAAAGCCCTGACAGAGTGACACCAACTTAAGCTTGTGATATCCGATTCTTTCGAGTCACCGCACACTCCATCTTCTGATGTGCATGTTCAGGGGGTTTTTCTCTGGGGCGGGTGCCTTCTCCAGAGTCCAGTTTCTGCAGTTCAGGTGGTTTTTCCACAGCCCCACTTTTGCAGCACGTGGCAGCCAGCGGCCTCCAGCAGCCATCAGTTTCCACTGGCATCCACCCCGGGGTGGTTCTGTAGTGGACTGGGACACTCCCTGTGAACAGCTTCCCACAGCCCCCTAGAGAGCTTGTGTGCTCTGCTGTGCTTAGTCGCTCAGTTGTGTCTGACTCTTTGCGACTCCATGGACTGTAGCCCACCAGGTTCCTCCGTCCACAGGGATTCTCCAGGCAAGAATACTGGAGTGGGTTGCCATGCCCTCCTCCAGGGGATCTTCCCAACCCAGGGATCAAACCCAGATCTCCCGCATTGAGGCAGATTCTTTACTGTCTGAGCCACCAGGGAGCATAATTCCAGCAAATTCCGAGATGGATTTCCAGCGAGTCCCACTGGTGTGGCACCACAGCAACTTCTCTGCCAGGGCAGTGCCTCTCCAACAAGGTCCAGACCTTGGTCCTCAGTTGGGGAAGGGGGAGGTGGGTCTTCCTCCTTGGGTACCCAAGCCCTTCTGAGGGATGAATCCTTGTGCCCACTTGACAGATGACAGAGCAAGACTCGAGAGGCAGCTGCCCCACCTAAGGCCATACACGGGGCAGGCCCGTGCCTGAGCCCATAATCCCCAGGCCGTACAGTCTCCAGCCTCAAGGAGGTCATGCTTCACACCCAGCTCCTCCCACACAACCCTCTGAAGCCCCTCACCCACCAGCACCACCCAGGGGGTTCCCAGTGCCCCCAGCCCCTCCCAAGAAGGCCTCATTTGCAGGGACATGAAGACAAGTGAAAAGAGCTCCAGAGCAGCCCACACCACAGAGGGTGCTTCCCAAAGAGGAGAACCAGCGAGGGAGCAGAGGTCTGGGCGTCAGAAGACAGGTGTCTACCATTTGCAACACGGAACAAGGACTGGGAAGGTCATGGAAGCAGCAGAAATTTCCAGGAAGCCAGCATAGGCAGCCCAAGGAGAGAAGACCCGCAGGCCCAGGATCCCCGCCCAGGGCGGAGACCACGTTGTCCTAAAGCAAACCAGGCCACGACCCCTCCCTCCTCACCGAGAGCCGGGATGATGCGGTCACTGTGGTTGAGGATGTCCCCTCCCATGGCCTCAGGAGCCCATTAATGCTCATGACACCACTTCAGTGGTCACGTGTGCTTCTGGTGATGAGGACATCGTGTTTAGGGACATTTCCTCCACGGAGCCATTGAGCTGGATGCTCTCGGGTACTATTGTAGAGCCCGTGAAGTCTGTCCGGCGCTGAGGAAGCTGTCAAGGACGCAGGCCCGGCTCCACCACCCAGGCCTTACTTGTGTGACCGCGCTCAGGCTGGGTCCACCGCGGCAGCGCCCGCCTCCCCTCCCACCCCACACACGCTGGTACCTGTCTGAGCCACGGTCAGAACTCGGGCACCACCCCGGGTTGTGTCACAAGCGGACCCTTTATACACATTAACGATCAACTGAAAAATCCAGATACACGCACTTAGAGGTAAATAGGAACGCCCATCACCAGACCAGCTCCCAGCAGAGGGGACCTTGACAAAGGCAGACGGTCTGGGACCAATTCTACAGGTAGGCAGCAGGGGGCGCTTTAATTGACCTTGGACAGGTGACCCAACCTTGCGGGGCTTCCATTCCTACTTCGGTAAAGGAAGGCGAAGACAGCGCCCCCTTCAGGGAGTTCTTGGGAGGATTCGTGAGATTAGGTGCCTGCAGCTAAGCCTGGCGAGCTTCAGTCCATTGGCTCGCGAAGAGTCGGACGTGCCTGAACCTACCGAGCACGCACAGCACAGCTCTGAGCCCACGAAGGAAGCGCGGGTGACATGGGGGCTCCTGGCAGCTCTTGAAAAGAGACCACCTCACCTCCAGTGATCACCGGTCACCAGACACTGCATCATTGCTTTTTTTTTTTTTCAGGTGGATTCGAGACTCAGGCCTCCCATTCCTCCACTCCTGGACCAGGCTGGGCCCTCAGTCTCGAATCCTTGAAGATGAAGTCCCAGGGTGGACTCTGAGCAGAGACATCCTTGTCCCCTGAGCCCCAGGAAAGACAACTTTCCATGTACCCCTCACCCTAATTTAGGCTCTCCCCATGGCCTGAGGAGATCTGGAGGTAAGGAGGGAGCTTTGAGAAGAAAGGGAGGGTTTATGAGAGGCAGCCAGGACCCAGGGGAGGGAGCAACCCCCCAAAGGCTCTTCAAACCTCATCTCCTCTCTTGGGGATCCGTTTTGATGCTGTGCAAGTGTCTGAGCTGGCTTAGATGGTGACAGCATCTGGCTTTTAGCAGGACAAAGAAATAATAATCCTCAGAGGACCTGATGGTTACCTTGTGGTTTCCTTGGAAACCGAGTCCCCTGCTCACCTTCCCCTGGCTTCTTCTTCCCCCTCTGCCGCCTTGATCTGGGCCATGAATTCAAGAAGGACCAGGTGGCTGCTGTAAAAAAAAAAAAAAAAAGATGACCTTCCACCAATCAAGAGAAAAGAACCCCACAATTTCCCTGTCTTTCATGTAGGCTCCATACTTCAGGGTCACCAAGGAACCCTAGCTGCTGAAGGAAAGAATTCCTGCAAATAAATATGGGGCAAATGGTAGAATTAGAAAAGCACCTTTTCATAACTTCCAATAAAATACTGGATTCAGGCAGTAATCATCAATAGTTGAAACATTTTGAGGATAAGTCAGTGGGCATTCCGGTCAATAACAAGCCATCCAAAGCACTGTGGCTGACAACAGCCATTCCATAGGCTGTCTCACGGTCAGGGTGGACCCGGCTCAGCTGTGTGGGGCTCACTCAGGGTCTCTCAGACATTTGGGGTCAGATGGAGGCTGAAACTGGAGTCATCTAATCATCATCTCTATCCATCTTACGGTCTGATGCCTCGGCTGAGATAATGCTGCCAGAATCTTGGCCCTCTGCGCCCATGCCAAAAAGAAATATGGAGACAAGAGTTTTGGAGGAAAGAGAAAGAGTATCTTTATTTCTTTGCCAAGGAAAGAGGTAACACAGCAGGCCATCACCTCAGAAACTGTGCCTCCATGGAGGAAGCAGTGAGGAGTTTTACAGTGCTCAAGGAGCAGGGTGTGATCAGTTCATGGACAATTTTCAGATTGGTTGGCATCAGGGTGAAGTTTCCAGCTTCATCAACTTTCTGGTTTCAACCAGTCTAAGGTCTGTGTTCTTGTGGTCAGCAGCTGTCATCTGGAGGGGGTCTGCTTCCTGTATAAACAACTTAGGCATGTGTGTCCGGCCTTTATCTTTCAGGGATCTGTGAATTCGGTGATTGTGCCGTGTGGCAGATTTAGAGTCTAAAGTTGTTACCAGTTCCCCAGACCAACAGCCATTCTTTGTTCCTATGTCTTCACATTTTCCAGTCATTAACTCTTGAGACAGTATTCTACTTCAAAAGACAAGGACACAGGGGCTTGTACATGGTTCCAAAGACAAGAACAGAGGGGACCGGTGGGGCATCCCTCTCATCCACGTGGCTAGCTCGGGCTTCCTCCCAGCATGGCAGACTCAGGGCAGCCAAGCTTCTTGCATGGCAGCCGGCTGCCCCCAGAGTGAGGTTCTGAAAGGCTAAGGGGAAAGCCCCGAGACTTCCTCGGAAATCACAGTGTCACTCTCACCACATCCTAGGGTCGATGACAAGGCTTAGCCAGCCAGATTTGAGGACTACAAGAAGATCTGAACACTGGGAGTCAGTTGGGTGGGGGAGCATTGTTGGAGACCATCTGCCAAATGAGGAGCTTTACCATGGAGAGGACGACTGTCCCCCTCAGAACCCATGAATCATTTTTAGCATCACTGAAAGGGACAGGCTGATGCACGTGCCTCCTGATGTGGGGCAGTGGAAACCCCAGCCCCACCATGGAGTGTTGGTTGAGCCCAATTCTCATTGAGACCTTATTTCCTGGAAGTGCAGAGGTAAAGAGGTAGCAATACCGTGAGGGGGCAAAGGGGGATTTGGGGCGTGGAGCAATCCTCACCGATTGATTTGTAGACTAGGCTTCTACAATAAGTCAACAGCATTAAATGAAAAGAGAGAAGGGAGGGAACCAGCCCTAGAATGGAAAGACTTTAAGAATCTTAGGGGCTTCATGGGTGGCTCAGTGGTAAAGAATCTGCCTGCCAATGCAGGAGACACGGGTTTGATCCCTGATCCAGGAAGATCCCACTGTGGGATGCTGTGGAGCAACTGAGCTCCTGCATCACAACGATTGAGCCTGTGCTGTAGAACCTGGGAGTCACAACTACTAAAGCCCACATGCTACAGCCCACACGACACAACAAGAGAAACCATTGTGATGAGACGGCCACTCGCCGCAACCAGGGGAAAGCCCGAGCGTGATGAAGACCCAGCACAGCCAAAAGTAAATAAATAAATAAAATCTTTTTTTTTAAGAACCAGAAAGACAAAACCCTGCATACAGGGCTCTTCTGGATCCAGAATCCAAACAGACCAACCATAATATAAATAGACACTTTTGAGGCAAGCAGGGAAATGTGAGTATAGACTTGGTATTGAATGATCCCAAAGGGTTATTATTCCTTTTGTTGGGTATGATCATGGTTTTGTGGTTATATAAGAATGTATGTGTCTATGTGTGTTAGAAAAATACATAGAAGTGAAGTCACATTATGACTGAGATTTTATTTTAAGTACTTCAACAGAAAGAAAGAGAGAGAGAAGAGTAAGCAGATGAAGTAAATGTGGCAAAAGCTTGCTAATGAGCCACTCTAGCTGGGGATGGGCATATGGGGCTTTATTGTACTATGCTTTCCACTTGTGTGTACGTTGGAAATAGCTCAGAATAAAAAGGAAAGTTTAAAGGGGAGCCATTGAGAGGGAGCCTTTTATCCCCGCTGCTCCTGACAGCGCAGCCTCTCACTGAAATCATTTGTCACAGTAAAAGCTCGGCTGCCCAGACCTCGTCGGGAACACAGGCAGCCTTTCAAAGTCACCTTTCGTAGAGCCAGAGGCCGAGTTTCTGAGCTCCTGCCTTCACCCCTCCTATTGTTCAAGGAGGCTCTGCTCAGCCAGACGGCAGGTTTTACCTCCTAAGGAACAGCGGGGTCCCCCCAGCATGGCCTGTCCCCAGTGTTCTGTCCCCATTGTGGGGGGTGGGGGGCGGGGAGTGACATGGGCATCACGTGGATCCTGCAGGTCACACGCAGCATCAGGGAAGAAGGTCAAACACTTGGCACGTGCAAGCTCCTGTGTGCACGTCCTTCCCAACACACATGACCAGGAGGGCGTAGGGTGTGGGGAGACACTCAGTGGGAACTCACTAGAAGGGGCCAGTCCTTCCTCAGGCTGGGTGATGCTTCTTCCTCTGTTAAAAGAGGTGTATGGACTTGCCTGGTGGCCCAGTGGATAAGAATCTGCCTGCTGATACAGGAGACACAGGTCTGATCCCTGGTCTGCAAGGATCCCACATGGCATGGGGCAACTAAGCCCGTGTGCCACAGCTGCTAAGCCTGAGCTCTAGGGCCCTCACACCAGGACCACGGAGCCCACGCGCTGAAACTACTGAAGCCTGTGCACCCTAGAGCCTGTCCTCAGAAGCAAGAGAAGCCATCGCAACGAGAAGCCCACGCATCACAAGGGAGAGTAGCCCCCGCTCGCTGAAACACGAGAAAGCCAGCAAGCGGCAATGAAAACTCAGATGACGTAGACAAATTCCTCAAAGACACACACTACAGAAACTAACTCAGAAGAAATAGAAAACCTAAATACACCTGTAACAAGTAAAGACGTTGAAGCAGAAAACTATCCTCAGACTTCTCTGGTGGCTCAAAGAATCCACCTGCCAATGAAGGGAACACGAGTTCGATCCCTGGTCCGGGAAGATCCCGCATGCTGCAGAGTAGCTAAGCCCTTGTGCCACAACTCCTGAGCCTGTGCTCTAGAGCCTGGGAGCAGCAGCTACTGAAGTCCACACGCCCTAGAGCCTGTGCTCTGTAACGAGAAAAGCCACGGCATTGAGAAGCCTGAGCACCACAATGGGATAAAGAAAAGCCAGTGCAGCAACAAAAACCCAGAACAGTCAAAACAAATAATTTTTTTTAATTCAACAAACTAGGAATAAAAGGGAATTCTCACAACTGAACAAAAGGTATCTAGGAAAGTCTCTCAGCAAACATCATACTCACTGTCGAGAGACTGGAGGCTTTTTCATAAGATCAGAAACAAGACAAGGGTGTCTGGTCTCACCATTTCCATTCAATGTTACTGGAGTCCTAGCCAGGACAACTGGCAAGAGAATTAAATGAAAGATGTTTATACTGCAGAGAAGGAAAACTATTTCTGTTTGATGATGACATGACCTTGTCTATAAAAAATCCTAAGAAACCCACTAAAAAGCTATTAGAACCAATAAACAAGTTCAGCAAAGTTGCAGACTACATGATCACCAACAAAAATCAATAGTACTTCTATACATTTTCAATTAACAATTCAAAAGTGAAACTCACACAAGAATTTACAATAGCATCAAGCAGAATAAAATATTTCATAATAAATTTAGGAAAGGAAGTATAAAACATATACTCTGGAAACTACAAAATATTATTGAAAGAAATTAAAGAACTAAGTAAATGGAAAGACACTCATGTTCATGGACTGGAAGATTTAACACTGTTAAAATGACAATACTTTCCAAGCTGACCTACAGATTCAATGCTATCTCTATCAAATCCCAACCTGTATATTTGCAAAAATCAGTAAGTTGATTTTTAAATTCCTATGGAAACTTAAGGGACTCAGAATAGCCAAAACAGCTCTCAGAAAGAAGAAAAAAATTAGAAAACTCACACTTCTCAGTGTCAAAACTCACTGCAAAGTAACAGTAATCAGGATGCTGTACTGGCATAAGGATAGACATAAGAGCAGTGGAACAGAATTGAGAGTCCAGAAATAAATCCTCACATTTATGGCCAGTTCAACGAGGATGCCAGTACAATTCAGTAAGGAAAAAAAAATCATCATCTCAACAAATGGTGCTGGGACCACTGGATATCCACATGCAAAAGAATTACATCATATACAAAAGTTTATTCAGAATGGATCGAAGACCTAAATGTAAGCACTAAAACTATTAAACACTTAGAAGAAAACATATAGTCTCATAACTTTTTAAAAGTAATTTTATTGACTTCTTTTTGGCTGTGCTTGGTCTTCATTGCCACATAGGCTTTTCCTTAGTTGCCGAAAGTGGGGGGCTACTCGCTAGATACGGTGCACAGGCTTCTCACTGCAGGGGCTTCTCTCGCGCTGTGCAGGCTCTAGGGCGTGTGGACTTCAGCAGTTGCAGCTCGTGGACTTCAGCAGCTGCGTCTTTCGGGCTCTAAAGCATGGGCTCAATAACTGTGGCACACAGGCTTAGTTGCTTGCTCCATGGCATGTGGGGTCTTCCTGGATTAGGGATCAAATCCATGTCTCCTGCATTGGCAGGAGGATTCTTTACCACTGAGCCTCCAGGGAAGCCCTCTGATAATATTTTCTAAAAAGAAGAAGAAAACACAGGTATAAATCTTCATGACCCCAGGTTAGGCAATGACTTTTCGATATGACACAAAATTACAAGCTACAAAAGAAAAAAGGCAGATACATTAGACATAATCAAAATTAAAACCATTTGTGCTTCAGAGAATGCCGTCTGAGAAGTAAAAAGACTGTCCACATAATAGAAAAACATAAGAAAATGTTTGCAGATCATATATTCCATGAAGGGCTGGCCAGGATATATAAAGACCTCTTGCAACTTAATAATAAAAAGACAAGTAACCCAATTGAAAAATGGGCGAAGGGGCTCAATGTACATTTCTCCAAAGACTACATACAAATGACCAGCAAACGTGAAAAAAATCCTCTCGACATTATTAGCCATTAAGAAAACGCTACTAAAATCACCATGAGATACTATTTCACTCCCACTAGGAGGACTTTTAAAAATAATAATAACAATAACAGTGTTAGCAAAGATGCGGAGAAATCGGAACCTTTGTATTCCGCTGGTAGATATGTAAAATGATGCAGCCAAAAAGAAAATCTGGAAGTTTCTCAAAAGGTTAAACATAGAGTTACCGTGCGTGCATGTGTGCCAAGTCGCTTCAATCATGTCTAATTCTTTGCAAGCCTATGGGCTGTAGCCTGCCAGGCTCCTCTGTCCATGGGATTCTCCAGGCAAGAAAACTGGAGTAGGTTGCCATGCCCTCCTCCAGGGGATCTTCCCCATCCAGGGATCACATTTCTTGTGGCTCCTGCATTAACAGGCGTGCTATTTACCACTAGTGCCACCTGGGAAGCTCATAGAGTTACCATGTATGTATGTATGTGAAAGTTGCTCAGTCATGTCCAACTCTTTGCAACCCCATGGACTGTATAGGAAATTCTCCAAGCCAGAATACTGGAGTAGGTAGCCTTTCCCATCTCCAGGGGATCTTCCCCACCCAGGGATCACATTTCTTAAGTCTCCTGCATTAGCAGCATGTTATTTACCACTAGCTCCACCTGGGAAGCTCACAGAGCTACCATATAATCCAGCAATAATTTTTCTCAGTATACCCAAGAGAAATGAATACATCCACACTAATTAGCTTCCATTCAAAGGGAAGCATCATCTGACCTACCCAGACTCTAAGTTACAGCCTCTCCTCAGGCAGGCCAAACCCTTCAATGGTCAGAGATCTAACAGGACTCGGAGCTGCAACTGGGAAAAGACTGGCAACCCCAAGAATGTTCCAGGTCTTTTATCCTTGGCTTCCAAAGAGCAGCATCCATCCTTCAAGACACAACTCATTGCTCAGGAGCCATTAACCTCACAGCCTCTTCCAGAAACGGATCTCTCTTCCTTCCACCACCACTAAACCTGCCCATCTTCCTGTACGACCTTTCCCTGCGCTTGGCACTTGGTATCTATTTTCTCATGTTCTCCTACACTAACCCTGGGAGGTTAGTGTTTTTATAGATCCACAGATCTTGCTCCAAAAGCCCTGAGGCCAGAAGGATTGCAGAAATCAGATTTCTTCAAATGAGAAAGCTAATGTGAGCCATGCACTGTGTATTATGAAACACCCCCGGGGAGCCTGGGTGGTGCCCTGTAATCAGACATATTAATATTTCCATAGTGAGGTGTATGAATATTCACATTGAGTGAAATGAATAAAAGCTATAAATAGCCTTTCACCAGCTCGGATCACATTTTACAGGGTCAAATTTCTAACCTGGTCTGTCTGCTTTGAAACCGCTGCCCTCATTCCCTGCAGTAACAGCCCCCTAAACACACACACACACACACCCGTAAAAATTCTACCACATTCATTTCCTTTCTCCATCTTTCCATACAAAAGCCAGCCTTTGCTATATTCTGGGGCCCCAACCTATGTGTCCAGTCCTAGGGGACTGAAGAAATTTGATGCTTAGAGTTCATCAGATAATAAACAAATAAATATATAACATAATGTCAGGTGGTGAAAAGAATCATGAAGAAAAATAAAACAGGATAAGCATATAAAGAGAAAATGGGAGACTTCAGGTTCCCAGACTATGGAAGCCCACACACTCTAGAGCCTGTGCTCTGCAACAAGAGGCGCCACCGCAATGCGGAGCCCACGCACCACACCTAGAGAGTAGTCCCTGCCCGCCACAGCTAGAGAAAGCCTGTGAGCAGGAACAAACTTTTGCTGTTACAGCTGAAACTGAGCAGGACACTGTGGGGCCCCTGGCTCCAGACCCTTTCTATGTCCCTTGTTTCTTGTTTGTAGGGAATAGACTTCAGCCTCCATGACCTTCCCTGAGATCCAAAAGGCAGGTTCAAACAGAAGAGAGGGGACGCAGAGACAAAGGAGGAGCAGCCAAGAGACAGTCATGCAGGAGACTCCCCTGGCAGTCCAGTGGTTAGGATTCCTCACTTCCAATGCTGGGGGCATGGGTTCCATCCCTGATCGGGGAACTAAGAACCCACATGCAACAGAAACAGCACAGCCTTGGGACAGGGTCTTGGTTCCACCACAAGGGATACACATAACAATATCTTTGAGTTCTTCTGCAGAACTAAAACCCCCAACAAATGTTAAATGTTAACTACTTTATTTTCTTGGGCTCCAAAATCACTGCAGATGGTGACTGCAGCCATGAAATTAAAAGATGCTTGCTCCTTGAAAGAAAAGCTGTGACAAACCTAGACAGCATATTAAAAAGCAGAGACATCACTTTGCTGACAAATGTCCGTATAGTCAAAGCTATAGTTTTTCCGGTAGTCGTGATGGATGTGAGAGTTGGACCATAAAGAAAGCTGAGCGCTGAAGAATTGATGCTTTTGAACTGTGGAGTTGGAGAAGACTCTTGAGAGTCCCTTGGACTGCAAAGAGATCAAACCAGTCCATCCTAAAGGAGATCAGTCCTGAATATTCATTAGAAGGCCTGACGCTAAAGCTGAAGTGCCAGTACTTTGACCACCTGATGCAGAGCTAACTCATTAGAAAAGACTCTGATGCTGGGAAAGATTGACGGCAAGAGGAGAAAGGGACAACAGAGAATGAGATGGCATCACTGGCTCGATGGACATGAGCTTGAGCAAGTTCCAGGAGTTGGTGATGGATAGGGAAGCCTGGTGTGCTGCAGTCCATGGGGTCTCCAAGAATCGAACATGACTGAGTAACTGAACTGAACTGAACTGAATTACTTGATGAAGCGTTCTTTATTCGAGAAGATCAGTTTGATAACCTCAAGAACCACAGAAGCTCATCAGGAAACCACCTGAGGTCAGATTAAAGGCATACATACACCCTGATCCTTAGCATCAACCTTGGCCTTTGACCCTGAGCTATAAAAATCTTCACCAAATCCCCTGGGTGGGGACACGCAGTTTTTGAGGTCATGAGCCCACTGTGTCCCCCTTTGCCTGGCAAAGTAATAAAGTTATTCTTTTCTACTTCACCCAGAACTCTGCCTTTGAGATTCAGTTCAGCACTGGTGCAGAGAGGATGACTTTTTGGCATCATAACTACTCTGTTTTGGTGGTTGTTGATCACTCAACAAACCCAGCAAAAGCTGATAGATGATGTAGTCGCACTGCATCGGCCTTGTGGGACTCTGTTTTCCGAGCCTCCTTTCCTGGCTTTGGCTGATCATTCTTTCTCAAAATGTGGCTCCCAGGGCTCCATGTGGCTCCCAGGGCTCATCCTGATGGTGTCTGAGCAACTCAGAGCAGTGGCCCGGTCCCTCTCAGATCTAAGTGTCACACAATCACTCGAAAGCTTCCTGAAACTTGGGGGCCTCTCCTCTCTGGCACCCTCACAGTCTGGAACATGGAAACCTCCCACACAGCTAGAGAAGAATGTCTCTGGGGACCAAAAGACGTCATCATGAGTCCACGCTCTGAGGCTTGGGAACCTGACCCTGAGGACAGCCTTCTAGCCTCCTCGGAGCCAAATTAAACATCTTAACCTACAACCTAAGGAGCCTGATGATATGGCTGCCGAGTCCACAGCAGACCCAAAGGAGCAAATTCGAGCTGAATGGCCAGGCCAGGCAATGAGGCTGAATCAGGGAAGAAACGCCGGATTCTGAAGGCCAAAC
>NW_011494661.1:751411-779810 GCF_000754665.1 Bison bison bison | reverse complement strand
AAGGCCAAACAGTGCCAGTGTGTTAGTCGCTTAGTCATGTCTGGCTCTCGGCGACCCTGTAGACCGTAGCCCGCCAGGCCCCTCTGTCCATGGGATTCCCCAGGCAAGAATACTGAAGTGGGTTTGCCACTTCCTACTCCAGGGGATCTTCCCCACTCAGGGATCGAACCTAGGTCTCCTGCGTTGAAGGCACATTCCCAGGCACGACCCAACTCACACCCGCTCTGCAGGAGCAGTATTTATATGCCCATTTTACAGGAGAGGGAACTGAGGTCCAGATAGATTAGTAATTTGCTAAATTCGCAGGCTTGTCAGTAAAGATCCAAACTGGCATGTAGTATGGACTCCACTCCGGTACTCTTGCCTGGAAAATCTCATGGACACAGGAGCTTGGTGGGCTGCAGTCCATGGGGTCGCTACTAGTCGGACACGACTGAGCGACTTCACTTTCACACATCGGAGAAGGAAATGGCAACCCACTCCAGTGTTCTTGCCTGGAGAATCCCATGGACGGGGGAGCCTGGTGGGCTGCCGTCTATGGGGTCGCACAGAGTCGGACACGACTGGAGTGACTCAGCAGCAGCAGCAGCAGCATGGACTCTGTGGACAGTAGTTCCTGGTGCTGATGTTGACCTTGGTGTTGTTTGTAGGTAAAGCAGAAAGAACCAGGGAGAGATTATAGGTTGAGATGATATAGAGATTATAGGTGACTATAGATTTTCATGGGGTGATGTCCCAGGCAGAGGGAATCATCTAAAGAGCAGGGCACTGGGAGGAGGGGGCAGCTGAGAGCCCAGAAAACCGTCCCCACCTCAGCGAGGCCCTGCCGTGAACAGGCTGCCCCTGCTCTTCTCCTCCAGAGACCAGCATGGCCGAGCCTGCACTGTCTCTCCTGGGCTCATGCAGGGCTCTCTCAGGACTGGCTGCCGAGGTCAAGGGTCCTGAATGGACCAGGACGTATGTACAGGACCAGGTCGGATGTCAACACTGGTTTGTTGCTGAGAAAGCCAGACTGGAGAACTCTCTCATCCTTCTGAACCTAGCATGCCAGGCAAGGTGCAGGCCCCTGACAAGGGATCCTCAGGAGCTGCCCCTGGGGGAGAGAAGACTGGTGCGGCCTATGCGTGAAGGCCCAAGAGTCACAGAGACTAGAGCCTGGGGACCCCTGCTCCCCCTCCTTCTGCCAGGCCCCATGATGCTCTGAGTCCTGTCTCCTCCTGACCCAAGGAGAGGGGCAGAGGCACCCTGTTCCCTCCGGGGAAGTGGAGGGGACCCACGTCTCCCTAGTGAGGTGATCCATGGGCACAGGCAAGCTGGGAGGAGCAGCTGGGGATGCATTCTCGGTCTGGAGACCTGGCCAAGACCAGACAACCCTGGGATTTTGGAAGCCTCCCCCTCTCAGGGTGGATTTAATTTTTTTTTTTATTATGATAAAATAGACATAACATTAAATTTACCATTTCAAATATTTTGAAGTGTATAGTTCAGTGTGTATTTTGGCCACCTGTTGTGAAAAGCTGACTCAGTGGAAAAGACCCTGATGCTGGGAAAGATTGAAGGTAGGGGGAGAAGGGGACAACAGAGGATGAGATGGTTGGATGGCATCACCGACTCAATGGACATGAGTTTGTGCAAACTCCAAGAGATGGTGAAGGACAGGGATGCCCAGTGTGCCGCAGTCCATGAGGCCACAAAGAATCAGACACAAATGAGCAACCGAACAATGACAACACGGTTCAGTGGCGTTAAGTACACTTGCGTTGGTGTATAACCATCACCAGCATCCACCTTCAAAGTTTTTCCATTTTCCCAAGTTGAAACTTTGCACGTGTGTTAGACCCTAACTCCCCATCTCCCCCTCCCCCTCCTCTGACACCCGCCCTTCCCCTTCCTGTCGCTGTGAATCTGCCGGCTCTTAGGGGCCTGACGCAAGTGGGCTTTGTCTTTCTGTGTGACTGCCTTATGTCACTTAGCATTACTGGTGCTGTTTCACTTAGTTCTTCAAGGTTCAGCCTTGTTGTAGTATGTTTCAGAATTTCCTTTCTCTTTAAGGCTGAATAAAATTCTATCACGTGAATAGACCTCACTGTTTATCCATCCGTCTGTTGATGGACACTGGGTTGCTTTTACCTTTGGCTTTTGAGAGTAGTCAAATACCATGCACAAGTATCTCTCTGAGACCCTGTTTTCGAATCTTTCCGGTATATAACCAGCAGTGGAATTCTTGCATCATATGGTAATTCTGTGTTGAATTTTTTGAGGAACCACTAAACCATTTTCCACAGTGGCTGCATCATTTTACATCCACATCAGCAGTGCACAAGATTTCAATTTCTCCACATCCTTGCCAACAGATGGTACCTTCTTTTTCTTTCTATTTTTTTAAGTAATGGGACGCTAATGGGTGTGAAGTGGTATCTCATTGTGGTTTTGACTCACACTGTCCTAATGATTAGTGATACTGAGCATCTTTTCATTTGCTAATTAGCCATTGGTACATTGTCTTTGGAGAAATGTCTGCCCATTTTTGATTGGATGGTTTTTTCCTTATTGTTCAGTTGTAGGAATTATTTTTATATACTAGATGTTAACCTTTTAGTATCTAGAATTGAGACTTTTGAATTGTGGTGCTGGAAAAGACTCTTGAGAGTCCCTTGGACAGCAAGGAGATCAAACCAGTAAATCCTAAAGAAAATCAACCCTGGATATTCATTGGAAGGACTGATGTTGAAGCTGAAGCTCCAATACTTTGGGCACCTGATGTGAAGAACCAACTCATTGGAAAAGACCCTGATACTGGGAAAAGTTGAGGACAGGAGGAGAAGGGGACGACAGAGGATGAGATGGTTGGATGGCATCACTGACTCAATGGATATGAGTTTGAGCAAATTCTGGGAGAGAGTAAAGGACAGGGAAGCCTGGCGTGCTGCAATCCATGGGGTCACAAAGAGTCAGACACGACTTAGTGACTAAACGATAATTAGCCTCTTATCAGATATATGGTTTGCAAATATTTTCTCCCATTCCATGAGCTGACTTTTCACTTTGTTGCTGGTGTCCTTTGATGCACAAAAGGTTTTCACTTTATGTCCAGTTTATCTGATTTTCTTTTGTTTTGCCTGTGCTTTCGGTGTCACGTCCATGAATCATTGCCAAATCCAGTGCCCTGAAGCTTTTCCCCTATGCTTTTTCCCAAGCGTTTTATAGTTTTAGCCATTAAGTTTAGGTCTCTGCTCCATTTTGAGTTCATTTTTGTCTATGATCTAAAGTAAGGGTCCAACTTCATTGTTTTGAATGTGGCTATCCAGTTTTCCCAGTGCCATTTGTTGAACAAATTCTTTTTATACAAACAAAAAAAGCTATGTTTACCATTCTTACAGAACTGTAAGCCACAGTGAATATACAAATGAAACACAAACAAAACCAATGACCAGTAAAATTCAAACAGCACTAAATTAACACAAGAGATGAGGTTATTTTGCTGAAACAAAATCCCCGTTGCTCAGCAAGAGCACAGCAGGTTCAACTGAACGGCCCACCATGGTTCTCCACTGGAACCGCTGCCTGAATACATCTGCCCCACATTACTCTGACTCTTCTGTCTCCATCAGCTGTGACATTTAATACCCCAATATGGTCACAAACACACACGGTGATCGTGAAACCACATGGCCATGTGCATTCACACGTGGTCGTGCAGGTGAACCAGAATCGAGTGTTTAAGTTATTGTTAACATGAAACCCTAAATTAAGAATGTTTGTTTAAAAAAAACTCATGAATCTCAGACATAAAGAAAATACTGGTGGTTGCCAAGGGGGAGGGATTTGTGGGAGCGATGGAGTGGGAGGTTGGGGTTAGCAGATGTAAGGTTTTATGTATAGAATGGATAAATAACAAGGTCTTACTATAGAGCACAGAGTTCAGTTCAGTTCAGCAGCTCAGTCATGTCTGTCTCTTTGTGACACCATGGACTGCAGAACGCCAGGCTTCCCTGTCCATCATCAACTCCAGGACCCTGCTCAAACTCATGTCCATCGAGTCGGTGATGCCATCCCACCATCTCATCCTCTGTATTCCCCTTCTCCTCCTGCCTTCAATCTTTCCCAGCATCAGGGTCTTTTCCAGTGAGTCAGTTCTTCGCATCAGGTGGCCAAAGTATTAGTGTTTCAGCTTCAGCATGAGTCCTTCTAATGAATATTCAGGACTGATTTCCTTTAGGATGGACTGGTTTGATCTCCTTGCTGTCCAAAGGACTCTCAAGAGTCTTCTCCAACACCACAGTTTAAAAGCATCAATTCTTTGGTGCTCAGCTGGGAGAACTGTATTCAAAATTCTTTGATAAATCATAATAGAAAAGAGTATTTAAAATATATGTGTGTGTTTAAGTGAATCACTTTGCTGTACAGCAGAAACTAACACATTGTTAATCAACTATATTTCAATAAATTAATAAGTAAGAACTCGTGAATCTTGAGTGTTTCTCCAGGACCTCAGTGAGCCTGTGGACTCTAGGTTAGAAACCTTGTGTTAAGCGGAGGTAGCGCAAAAGCTTCCAGAATAAACAGGTGTTCAGTGGCTTTTCTATGGCATCTAAAGGGTTCTGTTTGCAAATGTAAACAATTAACTTTCCAAGGAGCAGAGCTGCATCTCTGCAGGTTATGCACGCTGAAAACTGTCTTCTAAATCTGGATTCCTGGGATGATTTCAAGTGGGCCGTTGGTGCTGCCCGGCTCTACTGCCCTGGTCGGGGCAAATCCCCTTCCCACCCAGTGGCTACTTCATCCTTCCCTCCCTTCCTCTCAGCCTGCCCCCTTGCTTCCTTTTTCACTGAGAACTTCCTCAGCGCCCACCTGCACATCCTCACAGCCTTCTCTCCCGGTTCTCGGAGGATCTGTCTATCCTCCAGTGCACACCAGAGCCTGTCCCCTCCCTCGGGCTCAAGGACATCCTTCCGGTAAGTCTCCCCCTCCTTCGGCATCCATGTCTGTCCTCTGTTCAAGCATTCTCGTCAGCAGCTTACCCTCCCGCCTTGCGTTCTGAAGATTCCTCTTGATCTCGCTCCCTCTTCAAGTGCCAGCTCATTTCTCTCCTCCCTTCCCTCAAAGCCCCTCGGAGGCTTGGTCTCTGCCCTCTTCCCACCCTCTCCTAAACCCGCTCCAGGCGGGCTCAGAAGCCCAGCCGCTCTTCAAGGTCGCTCGATCGATGCCATGTTAGCAAGTCGATAGTCAGCCCTGTGGTATCGCACCTCCAGCTCCTTGCCGCTCCCTCTCCCGTCCTGAAGGGCCTCCTCCGCTGGGCCTCCAGGTTGCTGCTCAGCTGGTTTTCCTCCTTCCTCATGGCCCAGCCTCTGCTGCGGGTGCCCCTGCTGCGTCTTGTGGCTTCAATGCCACCATACGCTGATCACATCCCAGTTGACACCTCAGCCCAGGCCTCCCCCTGCACGCCTGACTCACAGCCAGCTGCCAGTCCCACGGCTCCACTGGGGCTCAAGCAGGTACGTAAAGTTTAACCTGTCAAACTGAGCTCGCCTCCCACCGCCTTCACAGTCTCACTTATCGACAATTCCACACTCTGCTAACTCAGACCCTCACTTTGGCTCCACGCATGACCAAAAAGCACAAGAAAAGATGCTCAAGCATCATTAGTCATCAGGGAAATGCAAGTCCACAATGAGATACCCCTTCACGCCCACTAGGGCAGCTATCATGTAAACAGGCAACAGATGATAATAAATGTTGGCGAGGATGCAGAGAAAGTGGAACCTCACACACTGCTGATGGGATTGCAAAAGGATGCAGCCACGGTGGAAAAAAAGTTTAGCAGTTCCTCAAAAAGTTAGGCATAGAGTTACCATATGACCCATCAATTCCACATCTAGGAATATACCCAAAAGAATCGAAAACAGTGTTCTAACAAAAATTTGTACATAAGTGTTCATAGAAGCGCTGTGCACAGGAGTCAAAATGTGGAAGCACTCAAATGTCCATCAGTAGATGAATGGATTGACAAAATGCGGTGTAACCATACAATAGTGTATTACTCAGCTTTAAAAAGGAAGGAAATTATAGGAACTTCTCTGGCAGTCCAGTGGTTGAGCTTCTGTGCTTCCAATGCGGGGGGCATCGGTTCGATTCCTGGTCTGGGAACTAAGATCCCACATGCTGGGCAGCGCGGCCAGAAACAAGGAAGGGGAAAGGGAAGGAAATTATGACACAGGCTACAGCACAGATGAACCTGGGAGACATTATGCAGAGTGACATAAGCCAGACACAAAGGCCAGCCTATTGATTCCATGAATAAGAAACACCCAGAAACAGGTAAATCCATAGAGACAGAAAGCAGACTCGTGGTTGTCAGGAGCTGAGGGGAGGGAACGCGGGGAGTGATTGCTTAATGCATGCAGGGTTTTCCTTTCGGGATAAGGAAGATGATTTGGAACGAGATCCAGGTGATGACTATACAACACTGTGAATGTACTAAAGGCCGCTGAGTCGTACACTGGAAAATGGTTAATTGCATTGTTGTTGCTTAGTCGCTAAGTCATGTACTACTCTTTGCGACCCCGTGGACTGTAGCCTGACAGGCTCCTCTGTCCATGGGATTCTCTAGGCAAGAATGCTGGAGTGGGTTGCCATCTCCTTCTCCAGGGGATCTTCCCAACCCCAGGATCGAACCCGAGTCTCCTGCATTGGCAGGTGGGTTCTTTACCACTGAGCCACCAGGGCAGCCCCATTTACTTTTATACTGTGTGAATTTTGCCTCAGTAAACAAGCTTCACTTCTTCCCCTTATCCTGCACCCCACATCCAGGCGCCATCAAAATCTGTGCCCCCACCCTTGTCCTAGCCACTGTCCCCTCTCACCAGAGGACTCTAGGGCCCTTCTAATGCCTAGCTTTGGCCTGCGCTCCTCACAGCATCCAGGGATCCTGTTAAAACACAAGTCAGATCACGTCCCGCCTCTGCTCTGAACTCTCCCCGGGGCCAGCATCACACCCAGAGTCAAAGCCAAAGTCCTCTTTCATACTGAGCAAGGTAAGTCAGACAGAAAGACAAATATATGATAGCGCTTATATGTGGAATATTTTTTAAAAAGGTTACAAATGAACTGATTTGCAAAACAGAAGTAGAGTCGCAGATGTAAAAAAAAAAACTTGTGGTGACCAGGAAATGGGGAGCAAGTTGAGATTGGGACTGACACGTGCACATCACTGTATAGAAAATAGACGACTAATAAGAACCTACCATATAGGACAGAGGGACTCTACTTAATGCTCTGTAATGGTTCCTATGGGAAAAGAATCTAAAAAAAGAAAGAGAGTTGGATGTATGTAGGATGTATGTATATGTATGATCCACTTCATCCTACATACATCCATCTGAAACTAACAGAACTTTGGAAATCAGCTATATATATATATATATATATATATTTCAATTAAAAATTTTAAAAAGCCAAAATCCTCATGGAAATCCAAGGCCCACATAGCTTTCTGTCCCTGTCTCCCCTCACCTCCGCTATTTCAGCCATGCCAGCCTCCTGCTGCCCCTGCCCCGCACCTGCCACCTCCCCCCAGCCCTGCAGAGACCCTGCCCTCTCCCTGCAGTGTGTCCCCTGCTGTCTGCTTGGCTCAGCCCACGGCCCTCTTCCATCGCTTCCCTTCCTCTCAGCACCACGCAGCCCAGCACCTCCACCCCCTTCTCTAATGGGGCTTTATCTCTATCACTTACTATTGTCTCACCTATAATACAGTTTACCTCTTAAGCTTGTATTCAGTCTGTCTCCTCCACTGAAATACAAGCTTGGGCGGCAGGGGGTGGAGGTTTGGGGAGGAGGGAGGAAATTCCCTTGAGAACACGCCCAGTAGATATTTGTCAAATGAATGAAGGGTTCAAATTCATCTGACCCATCTATTTGTATTTGTTTTGCAGAGGGTGTGTGTGTGTGTGTGAAACTGTTGCTCGTAGGAATTTGGTAAGAAACCAGCAATGCAAAGCTGGGAAGACTTGCCACCAAAGAGGGAAGGATGTAAAAGGAACTGGATTGGCTTAGAATGTCCCTTATGGGATGTGACTCAAAAGCAGATTACTCAGACTCAGGGAATGTTCCACGCCAGTGACATGTGCTGACATCAGCTACCCTGAAGGAAGTAGACGTTCTCACCGTCATCCTGAGACAGGCAGAGCCTGGGCAAAAAGCTGAGGGCCTTTGTCTGGGGTGAGGCCACATGGAGGGAAGGGGCCTCTTGTGGGGCGGGGCTCTGAACGTGTTCGTTTATCCCTCGGTTTGTCTGACTCTCTGCAGCCCCGTGGACGGCGGCACGCCAGGCTTCCTTATCCGTCACTGTCTCCTGGAGTTTGCTCAGGCTTGTGGCTAGTGAGTTGATGATGCCATCCAACCATCTCATCTTCTGTCCCCCACCTCTCCTCTCTCCCAGCATCAGGGCCTTTTCCAAACAGTCAGCTCTTCACATGAGCACCTCCTTGAATTCCCCGACTCTTGACCCCTCATTTACCTCACCCTAACCCTGCACTACCCACCCTTCCACCACCAGAGCTTCCTTTCTGCCAGTTCCCAGGTGAGCTAAACCTGTGAGCCAAGCTAAGGTGTCAATTTCATTTCAGAAGCACTGCACGACTCTTCAGAAAGGATGTTTTCCTGGACAGATGTTTCATGGCAGCAACTTGAGAGAGGGTCACGTTTCTTAGGCAGCTGGTCCTCCTCTCCCCCCAAGCTTGCAGAGGTCAAGGGATGTGGGGTACCTGCAGAGCTAATCATGAGATCTGTCAGTCAGAGGACACAGGCTATGGATGATTTATATCAAACTCAGTGGTCAGAGAGCGGGCATATCTGGCCTCATCCAGCCTTGTTCCAGATGGGATTCGAGGTGGCTTAATGAGAATGTATAAACTACAGCTAGAGAATATAAATTGGAAAAGGTTGTGAAAGAAAATAAAATAACTGAATACATGGAATGAGCCAGGGAAATGGGAAGGGTGTATAAGAATAGAGAGAGGGACACCCAACCATCCTGGAAGTGGGGAAGGCTTCCTGGAGGAAGTGGTATCCAGGCAGACTCTTGAAGTGTTGTCGTTGTTGTTATTCAGTCACTAAGTCACATCTGAGTCTTTGCAACCGCGTGGACTATAGCCCTCGAGGCTCCTCTGTCCTCCACTATCTCCCAAAGTTTGCTCAAACCCATGTCCATTGATTCAGTGATGCCATCCAACTATCTCATCCTCCGTCACCCCCTTCGCTTCTGGTCTTCAATCTTTCCCAGCATCAGAGTCTTTTCCAACGAATCGACTCTTCACATCAAGTGGCCAACGAACTGGAGCTTCAGCTTCAGCAACAGTCTTTCCAATAAATATTCAGGGTTGATTTTCTTTAGGATTGACTGGTTGGATCTCCTTCCAGTCCAAAGGACTCTCAAGAGTCTTCTCCAGCACCACAATTCGAAAGCATTAATTCTTCGGCGTTCAGCTTTCTTTATGGTCCAGTTCTCACATCCATACATGACTACTGGAAAAACCATAGCTTTGACTAGATGGACCTTTGTTGGCCAAGTGATGTCTCTGCTTAAGGGTCAACAGAAGTTTAATAAGCCAAGACCTGGAGGAAGGGCCCTCTAGGCTGAAGGGCTAGATTGTACAAAGTTTCAGGGTGAGAAAGGGATAGTCCAGTGGGTAGTGGGACCCCCACAAGTGAGACTCCGCTCCCCACTCACAAAGTCTTAGAGAGACTCCTTTGACCTGGCTTCTCAGGGAGTCATCCTGTACAGCCTGGTTCCCTAGGACCAGTACCACACACTGAAAGATGGGGGTCTGCTCCCACCCCTCCCTGAACCTGCCCGAGCCCCAGGAAATCAGCCTGCACCACCTGCTGGTGAAGATGAGGCTCGATTCAGAAGGGCTGGCAGAGACCCTTGACTCCACAGTCCAGAAGCTACCAAGCTTCCACTAAAAGGCTGTGAGACTCACTTGGGTCCCTGGGTCCATTCTCAGAGCGGGAGTGATGCTGAGTGACGTTCAGCGACCTCTTTCTCTCTCTGCACAGTGACTCACAGGGACTGGGATTCCGGTGCCCCAGTACCACATGGAAGGGACCCTGTTCTGGTCATCCATAGGCCTTGAGTCTGCACAGAATGTGACTGGCATTTATTACAGTCACTGCTGATATGGAAGGGTGTGCCAGGGCGGATAATGTCAGGTGAAATAAGGAAGGATTCAGGAGGAAAGAAAAACACCACATATGGGGAAAGGGTTTCATTTTAGGATAGGTCGAGACTTGTCCAGGAACTCTGCAAGCACAGACAGAACCCCGGGCTAAGATAGAGCTCAGGCTTGAGTGAGTGGCAGTTGACCTCTAGGGACAAAGTTTTCTGGAGACACAGGCCCCAGGAGGCAGTTGGAATAAAGTGGATTTTCACTTGCACATTTGTCTGTTTTCCCTTTTTGTTCAATTTCTAAGCCAGCTCACTCAACACAACTGGAATTTCAGTTGTGCAAGCTCTAGGGACTTTGGCCATGGGAAAGAGCAGGATTCACCCTGACGTCAACAGTCCCCTCCCTGGAGCGGCCCCTTCCAAAGGCCAGGGAGGGGCTTTGGGGAGCTAGCGTTTGCAGCCTGAACCTCACTCAACGTGGGTCTGGGGGTATCCTTAGAAAAAGAATGCAGAAGTGTGAGTACAGATTGCTCGGGTTTGGGGGCAGAAGGGGAAGGATGAAAGTCAGCAAAGGAAATAGGCAAATAGGGCAAGATCAAAGAAAAACCAGGTGCGAGCTTCCAGCTGTCTTCTCCTGGTGGAGAATTTAATGGGGCACGAACTGGAGAAAGGACAGTGTTGAATTCTCCCACTAACAACCTGGGACAACATCTGAAGTATTGCCAAGCGGGGAGCTCACCGAGCCTTGAGAGCTGTACTGGGGGTCAGTCCTGCGGGCAGGCAGCACCCACATGGCTGAAGTTAACCACTCATGCACAGCCTCCCTAGATCCCATACTGACACAGTGTGGCCAGGGCCCCAGGAGAACAAAAACAGCCACCAAAAACGTTGCTGGCAGAAACTAGCTAGCAGGCCTGAGACCCCAGATGAACAAAGATACTCTATCAGGAAGGATAGTCCGAGGACCCAAGGATTAGCCCCCAGGAGCTGGTCAAGGCCAGTTTCCCTGGCTCAGGCAGGCTTGCAGCAGCCCTCTCCCGCTCTTCTGCTGAGTTAAACCTTTACTGCACAGACCCCTGCTATGTAGGTGGAGTTAACACGCTGGAAAAACCACGACTGGGCCCAGCACTATTGCAGAAAGGAACAGCTGCTGCTGGGGTGAAGGGTTTGTGGAGGTGATGCTCACAGGGACAGGAGGGAGCAAAACTCTTTCCCCTCCAGCCTCGTAGTCACTCCTTCCAACATCCCCAGGGGGACCAGAGTCCCAGCCCGGCCGGCATCACATCATAGACGAGTACTGAAGGGTAGATATGAAGCTGAAAGGCGCTAACTTGATGATGAGTGACGTCTACCCTTTGCCTATTCGGCATCCATATACACTCCCTGTTCACATTTGAACTTCCGTACAACAACAAAAAACAACTCTCTGGTAACATAGCAAGGTGAAACGATCCTTCATGCAAGCTCATCCTCTCCCCTAAACGGGAGGACGAAAGTCCTAACAGACACCATGTTCATCGCCAAAAGCAAGCACACCCTCAGTCCCCAGGACTTGCTAATTTCTCCTCCAGGACTTGCTAATTTCTTGCTAATTTTGTTGCAACCCCATCTGAAAATTCTGCTACATAAATTAGAAAATTAACCTTGTTGTTATTGCTGCTCAGTCACTAAGTTGTGTCCAACTCTTTGCAACCCCATGGGCTGCAGCACACCAGGCTTCCCTGTCCTTCACGACCTCCTGGAGTTTGCTCAAACTCATGTCCATTGAGTCGATCATGCCATCCAACCATCTCTGTTGCCCTGTTCTCCTCCCACCTTCATATCATTCCCAGCATCAAGGTCTTTTTCAATGAGTTGGCTCTTTGCACCGGTGGCCAAAGTATTGGAGCTTCAGCTTCAGCTTCAGTCCTTTCAGTGAATATTTAGGGTTGATTTCCTTCAGGATTGACTGGTTTGATCTCCTTGCTGTCCAAGAGACTCTCAAGACTCTTCTCCAGCGCCACAATTCGAAAGCATCAAAATAAACCTCCAGCTTGTCAAATAATGATAAAATCAGGAAAAGGAGGAGAAAGAACAAAGAAGAAATGTGCATTACAGAGCAGGAACCCAGTTTCCCCTTGGTGATCAGACTCAGTAACCCCAAGAGCAGAGTAAAATAACCCCCTTTTCCTGTTGGTTAGTAGGAGAGGAGCCCAGGGGGGCCAACTCAGTTCACTAACTAATCACATCCCCTGAAAGAAGCAGTCTGTCCTTGGGAACTAAAGACACCAAACCAGCAGAATTCAGAATTGTTGGGAGGAGAAGCAAAAAAAAAAAAAACCTGAGATATTTAGGGGTGATGAGGAAACTATTCTCACTCCATCCTTCGATTCCTGGACCCTTGTATTCCAGCCATGGAAAAACAACCCCCGAAGTGGGTCCCGGGGTCAGTCAGATTCAGCATCCTGTAAGGAAAAGCTCCATCCTCTCAGGGTGACATCTAAGTGAGCCTTCAGAGACCATCCCACGGTCCCCCCAGGCTGCGGCTTCTGGGTGGCAATGTATTTGGCAAGGCCAGAGAGCCCCCACGAACATAAAGCCGTTGCCACCCTTCTTTTGCCATGAAACAAATTCCTTGTTTCATGTTTCACGAGTAATCCTGTACCATGGCAGTAGATGAAGTACCTGTGGAGTCCACAGTGCTGGCGCTGGCAGAAGCAGGATGGCCAAGGAAGGCAAATCTGTCTCCAGAACGTGTATCTCTCCCAGAGGAAACACCATAGCCACGTGAATGTGCTCTGTGTGAGCAGGCACTGACCAGGGGGGAAAGAGCCCTGGACATCCGCAGAGAAACCCTTTCCTTCCGTCCCATGTCATTCCATCCACCTGACTCCTAAGAGCCTCGTCTGCAGTGGGGGGCACCCCTTGGGAGCTGTCAGGGTAGTTTGCCCGTCCTGAGAAGTCCCATCACTGATTTCTTACCCAGACCTCCTTGTTTTTTGGCTGCATTGGGTCTTTTGGGGGCACCTGGGCTCTCTAGTTGTGGCACACAGTTGCCCATGGCATGTGGGATCTTCGTTCCCTGACTCAGGATAGAACCGGTGTCTCCTGCATTGGAAGGCGATTCTTAACCACTTGACCACCAGGGAAGTCCCTCTCTGTCACCTCTTCATCACCCATCTTCCAGTTCTTTCCAAAGCTCTGGTCATTCCGCTGGACCAGGGGTTAGCAGACTTTTTCTACGAAGTTATAAATATTTCAGGCTTTGTGGGCCAGAGGTTCTCCATCACCACTACTCAGCTGTATTGTAATGACATGAAAAAAGCAGCAGAGACAGAAAGCAAGCAAACGGATGTGGCTGTGCTCCGATAAAACGTGATTTACAAAATCAGACGCTGGCTGGATTTGGCCTCCTGGAACTAAACCATTAGCAGCTGCACATGAAGTACTCTAGGTCCAGAGTTCTGGCTTCCCATCAGTCCAAAAAAAAAGTGGAAAACTCAGTGTTTTGCTTGAATGTCTGCCACCCAGAAGGATTTCCTTTCACCATGTTCTTCAGGGCAACCCTGGACGGGGCCACAACGCTGCAGGCATTCGCTTCCAGTCAATGTTAGAACATGAGGCAGAATCATCCAGCTTCCCCGGTGGCTCAGTGGTAAAGAATCTGCCTGCAGTGCAGGAGACATGGGAGACGTGGGTTCGATCCCTGAGTCCAGAAGATCCCCTGGAGGAGGAAATGGCAACCCACTCCAGTATTCTTGCCAGAAAAGTTCAATGGACAGAAAAGCCCGGTGGGCTACAGTCCACGGGGTCGCAAAGAGTCGGACATGACTGACGACGCAGCACACAGATGTGTAAACCAGGTTCACAAATATTTTCTCTTCGATCAAGTGTTCATAAGGCCACAGGTGCAGATCGGGGGAGACTGAGTCTGGCGTCAACATGGAAGCAGACGGATCACGTGCGCATGCAGTATCCTTGTGCTAAGCACATCCCCACTTGGGAGCTGGTCCTGCCGCAAGTGCTACCTCTTGGTTTAGTGGGTCTGAGGACACCCAATTTCCACTTGGATGCTCTAGAAGATGCTGAGCTATTCAGCAGGGCCCCTACCTCCAGGACTGATTCCTCTGTTCCCCAGCCACAGGGACAGTGCTTACTAATTCATAGCTCACAGCTAAGTCAGTCCAGGACTGGCCTCCACCCAAGGACATGACTCCACCCTGGAGGAAGCTTGAAGCTGATTGCCAGGCCAGTGGAGAAGATGATGGCCCAGCTCCCCTGCCTCAATGTGGGACCTCGCTGAAAGGCCAGCCCAGTTCCAGAGCTTCCCTGGGACTGGCTGAGCCTTCTGTTGCTGCTTCATTGTAGTTCAACCTCTTGTTGCTGATTAATCAGTCAGTCGTGTCTGACTCTTTGCAACCCCATGGACTGCAGCACACCAGGCTTCTCTGTCCTTCACCATCTCCTGGAGTTTTCTCAAACTCATGTCCATTGAGTCAGTGGTGTCATCCAACCATCTCATCCTTTGCCACTGTCTTCTCCTCCTGCCCTCAATCTTTCCCAGCATCAGGGTCTTCTCCAGCGAGTCGGCTCTTCACATCAAGTGTCCAAAGTACTGGAGCTTCAGCTTTAGCATCAGTCCTTCCAGTGAATATTCAGGGTTGATTTCCTTTAGGACTGACTAGAGAAGGGAACGGCCCCATGAACCCCAAGAACAGTAGGAAAAGTTCAGCATTTCCCTCTGCCCAATTTCCCTTCCTCACTGCCATACAGGGCTTATTTCTTTTTTATTTTGATATTTATGTATCTATTTAACTTGGCTGCACCGGGTCTTAGTTGTAGCACAAACGATCTTTTTTAGTTGTGGCGTGCTAACTCTTAGCTATAGTATGTGGGAGCTTAGTTCCCCAACCAGGGATTGAACCCGGGCCCTCTGCATTGACAGCACAGTCTTAGCCCCTGAACCACCAGGGAAGTTCCCAGGGATTATTCCTAAGAGTACTCCCCAAGAAACCTCCTGTCCACAAATCTCTGCCCCAAAGTCTGTTTCGGGGGCACCTGGCCTGAGACAGAAGCCCAGCCGCGTGGCCACGTGATGCCCAGTGTTCAGCCTCTGCCCCGCCCTCGGACAGCAGGGGATGCTTAAAGGAGAACAGGGAGTGCTCCTTGGCTTTGGGTTTGGGTTTGCTCCCAAGTCCTGGGGGCCTGTGCGTGGCTCTCCTGCCGAGGTTTGCCAGCAGCTCCAGCAGCGTTCCGCTCCTCGCACGCACTCGGAGTGCCGTGGGACACCTTTGGGCTCACTCAGTAAACAATCAGCATAACTCAAATGTGGTAATGTTGCCTCCGGGTTCGACAAAGAAAATCTCCATCCCAGAGGGACAGGACGGGCTGGGACCTGGGACGGAGGTTCAAGAGGGAGAGGACATAGGTATACCTATGAGTAGTTCATGCAGATGTATGGCGGAAACCAACAGAATATTGTAAAGCCATTATCCTTCAATTAAAAATAAATAAATAGCATACGAAAAAGGAAAGAAAGCAAATCTCCATCCTTTTTGTGGTGAGTGGTACAAGGTGCGGCAACTTTTCTTTCACCTTGGAAGGATATCCTGACCCCTGGATCCCCAGAAACCTCACTGAGGCAGCTGGCCCCTGAATTTTTATGAGGCTGGTCTCTTCCATCTCACCTGCGTATGTCTTACTCATGCATCTAAGAAGCACTCGCTCCCCGGGCCCAAGCAGCACACCAGCCAGCATCCAGGTAGAGGACCAGCGTCATGTTCTTCTGGTCGTTAGAGATGGGGATCTCTGCCGACCATACTGCGGCAGACAGCAGGAGAGTTGGGGGCTTCCTTGGCTCAGTGGAAAAGAATCCACCTGCCAACGCAGAAGACACAGGTTCGATCCCTGGTCCGGGAAGATCCCACATGCCGCGGAGCAACTTAATTCGTGCGTCCCAACTATTGAGCCTGTGCCCTAGAGCCCGGGAGCCGCAACTCCCGAGCCCACGTGCTGCAACTCCTGAAGCCCACGTGGCTAAGAGCCTGTGCTCTGCAACAAGAGAAGCCACCACAATGAGAAGCCGGCTCGCCACAACTAGAGAAAAGCCTGCACAACAGCGAAGATCTAGCACAGCCAACAAATAAATAAAATTATCTTTAAAAAAAGAAGAAGAAAGAAAGCAGGAGAGCTGATCTGACCCTGAGGCAAGCCTGGGAAGGGGACAGGTAGGAGCAAACTGCCACGGGCGGGCCTTGGAAATCCGTAGAGAGAAGCAAAGCGTCTGGCAGGTTGAGTGCTGCTTCCAGGGACCAGGGGCAAGCTCCTTTGCTCTGTGAAAACTCTACCTGGAAAAGCACCTGTATTTGGAGTCACCACCTGATGAAGTTCACCCAGAGATTCCCCAAGATCCATCCACCTTCTGTGCAGAGCGACAGACAAGGTAAATGGGGTGCGCAAGGAATCACTTCCTCTGTATCCCTCAAGCCTTTGATCTTGAAAACTGCCCAGGGATCCACACTAATCTGGTTTACTGTTCATTCCAGGGGGTGGAGAGGAAGCTCCAGAGACTTCTACTTCGCCCTCCATCCTCACGTCTCTTTCTTCAGAAGCCGGAGGGGCTAGGTGAGGAGTCCACCTGTCCCCAAGAATGTCTCCTCCAACTGCACATTCGGGAGCTGGGGAAGTAACCTCAGGAGGAGTCCATGGGTCCACCATGACTGGAACTCAGACCCAAACTCTATCTATTACTTCACCTACTTTAACTGGGGGTCCGTAATAAAGAAAATAATTTTTTAAAAAGGAAGGCTCTATAACACAACAACTTCTCTAGTAGCTCAGAGGGTAAAGCGTCTGCCTGCAGTGCAGGTAGACCTGGGTTCAATCCCTGGGTCAGGAAGACCCTCTGGAGAAGGAAATGGCAACCCACTCCAGTACCTTTGCCCGGAAAATCCTATGGATGGAGAAGCCCAGTAGGCTACATACAGTCCATGGGGTTGCAAAGAGTCGGACACGACTGAGCAATTTCACTTTCACTTTATAACACGACAAAGAGTGTAAGACTATGCAAACAAGGAAAAGAAAGGACCACAGTGGTTTTGATGTTTAAAATCCTCCCTGAGCCCACAGAAAAGCCCCAGTTCTCAATTCCAGCTGCTCCATGCATCTGAGAACTTCACTAAGACATTGATATGCTCCCTGCATCCCATCCCAGATGGATTCATCTGAGTTACCCAAAGAGGGGCCTGAGCATTGGTGTAATTGTGATTCCAATTGCTTCCAGAGTTGGGAACGTCAGTAGGAAGGAACCTTGGGTGGAAATAGACTCTGGAAGCCTGACCCTCTGCTGCAGACACAGGAGGGGCAGAAAGGAAGGTTTCTGCAGTCTCTAGAAATAACTCACATTGCTCAAATCCTAGAAAATTCAGTGCAGGCGTACTAAGTCACTTCAGTCTTGTCCGACTCTTTGAGACCCAATCTACTGTAGCCTGCCAGGCTCCTCTGTCCATGGGATTCTCCAGGCAAGATTACTGGAGTAGGTTGCCACTTCCCGACCCAGGGATCAAACCCTCATCTCTCTTGTCTCCTGCATTGGCAGGTGGATTCTTTACCACTAGTGCCACCTGGGAAGCCCCAGAGAATTCAGACGCTCATGGGAAAAGATACATTCCCGCCCTGAGGCCTCTGGGAACACCAGGATTCGAAAGCTGCTTTGGATCAGGAATATTCCATGGTGATCCTTCAGCTGAGACACCTGTGGGACACCGTCCCCCAGACCTGGGATGCTTGGGTCTGGGGGATTCCTGGGTGAGTGCAACTGCTTTGGGGCCTTGCGGTGGGATCTCCAAATGAGACAGGAGGCCCTGTTCTCCGGGAATGATTTAATGAAGCTTCAATCCCCATTTGGTGCCTCCTGTGTGATCTCTACTGGTCAGAGGCAGAAGGGAACAAGAGAAGAGTAAGGAATGAAAGGCTTGGGACTTCCCTGGTGATCCAGTCAGTGACTAAGGCTCCGCTCCCAGTGCAGAGGGCCTGGGTTCCATCCCTGTTCAGGGAATTAGATCCCACATGCTGCACTTAGGGATGAATAGGTGGGGGTGAGGGTGGGAGGGTGGGTTGACTGGATAATAAGAGATCAGTCTGTCAAGGAAAGAAGGCCGATAGTGTCAGCTCCCTCAAACCTCCTTTTCCCTGACTTCCTCTGTTAGAGACCCTGCAAACCAAAGGCGAGCCTTCCCAGACTCCTTGCAGCTTGAATGGCCATAGGGGCCAAACTGACCCACCAGACAAGGAGGTCTATAGGAAATTTCTGAGAAAATAACCTTTCCTTTCTTCATCCAAGAGTCACCAGGTGTAATATACAGGATTCAGTCACCGGCTGATCAGAATGCCACTTGGGAGCAGAGTCTTTGAGCCCCAGCCGTGCCTGGAATTAACCCTATCATTACCAAGTAGTGAGGAAATGGTTGGGTGTCCTCAAGGGCAGAAGAGGAGCACTGGGGTCAGCAGCTCTTTACCAGCTGATCAGAGATGTTTCAACATCATAACAACCATGGGATGGGTCCTACCAGAAGGTTCTTGCTGAATCTTAGCCCTGGCACTGCTCCTGCCACCCCTGGCCCTTCTCCCTTCCTCTTGCCTTAACCACACACGTGGTGTGACCCTTTTAAAGGTAGGAGGAGGGACTTCCCTGGGGTCCAGTGGTTAAGAATCCACCTTGTAATGCAGGGGACACAGCTTCCATCCCTCCCTGGTCTGGAAAGATTCCATATGCCTCAGAGCAACTAAGCCCACGGGCCACAACTACTGAAGCCTGTGCCCTAGAGCACAAAAAGAGAAGCCACCGCAGTGAGAAGCCCGAGCACCACAGCTAGAGAACAGACCCCACTCCCTGCAGCTAGAAGGAGCCTGAACACAGCAATGGAGACCGAGGGCAGTCAAAACTAAATTAATTAATTTTTTTTTTTAAAAAGGTAAGAGATAGGGAGGGATGAGTCTTACCAAACTGCCTGAACCACTCGGGCAGGGAGGGGGACAGGGCCATTCCTGAAGGCAGGGATGAGGGGCTGGTGGCCATGCTGATTGTATTCCAGGCAGGATGAGGTGGAGATGGCTGTAAGGCATCCCAAGGTGGGGAGTTTGTCCACAGTAGGACGGTGGACTCCCAGGTTGGAGTCCATTCATGGAGATGGGGCTGGAGATGCAGACTGAGGTGGCATCAGTGTCAAGGGGACATTGAAATCATAAGAATGGGTGAGGCTCCATGCTAAAGCTGCAAGAGAATGCAGTTTGACAGATTTCTCCTTGATATGCTGGGGGAGTCCAGAGCCCACATGGGGGTGCAGTTAAGCTGAGTCACTCTGGGTGCCATAGAACAACATTGGTCACTTTGGCCACCCCCTACCCATCTCTGGGGCATCCCTCACCATAAAGGCTGGATAAGAGTCAGAGACCACCATCCTCTCTAGAAGCAGAGAAGCAGCCCCTCACTCTCCCAGCCTCCCTCCCTCCCTGGCCCAGCCTCAACCAGCGCACACACCCGCCCTAAACTGAATCAAGACAGTGACGATCAAGGACAGTAGGGGCTGCAGGATCAGGGTGGTATCTGGGCACAAGCAGGGCCAGATGTGGTGCCCTGTGTTCAGCGGTGGCCTTGGCAGACAGGTCCTGTGCATGATTTTTCCTGGGTCCTGGAGCCCCCATTTCTGGTGCCTGGTTCTCCAGCCTCCTTACTTACACCCGAAAGAATCCCTTCCTGCCCGTGGGTCAGGTCAGGCGTCCCCTTCCTGGTGCTCCCTAGGACCACTCCCCTCTCTGTCCTCTCTTTGTTCCCCCACCAGACTTAACAGCCCCCAAAGCAGGGAGCATGCCTTTGTTCACTTCTCTGCCCCAGCCCCCAGCCCCCAACCCAAGAAAGGCTTCTATTTTTGAATGAACGTCTGACTCTTTAGGAACAGAAACAGCCTGGGAGGGTGTTGACCCGAAGGCCCCATCCTGCAGGGAGTCTCAAGAGATGAAGGGTGCAGGCTTTGAGAGTCCCCCAGACCCAGCTCTGCAGAGGTGGGGCTCCGGCAACGGCGCCCAGGAGGAAATCAGGAACCAGATCAGTGAAGGCCTTTCTAAGACCTGCCTGAGATTCGGGGGCCTCTGTCCCCTCTGCATCACCCAATGAGCTGTGAGAACCACACAGAAGCAAGAGTTTGGGGATAACAGTCTCTCTCCCATAAAGAAATCCTAAGAAGCAGAGTAGTGAATAGTGAAAGTTGCTCAGTTGTGTCCGACTCTTTGTGACCCCATGGACTGTAGCCCGCCAGACTCCTTTGTCCGTGGGATTCTCCAGGCAAGAATACTGGAGTGGGTTGCTATTCCATTCTCCAGGTAATCTTCCCAACCCAGAGATCGAATTGAGGTTTCCTGCATTGCAGGCAGATTCTTTACTGTCTGAGCCATCAGCAAAGCCCCCATGAAACAGTAATGACAACTGTTTCCAAAGGGAAGGCTGGTCTCCCAAGCTCGTGGGGAAGGGGAGGACTGGCCAGGACCTAAGCAGCATGGGATGGTGATGCACTTGGGCCCTGGGGTCCAACAGGGTTTTTACAGAGCCTCAGCTCTGACCCAGGCCACAAGAGATGAAACCTCCCTGTCCCCATCTGTAAATGGGGCTCCCATGAGGCCCACCGCGGGCTGAAAGCAGGTAACACCTGTGAGGTGTGTGGCATACAGCAGGTGCTCATACCGCTTCTTGCCTGCCGGTCACCACGAGGTTCCCAGATGGTGCCACCTGAGGATGGCTATGTAGGGAAATCCCACCGTGAGGAGTCTGTTTAGCTACTGCCTGCCTAGGGAGAAACAGACTTGACTGGAGAACACCAACCCCCTATCTCCTCCTCAAGCTCCCCCAGCCAACTTCTGAGCCCTCCCTGGCCTCTGCATTCAATTCATCGCCAGGAGGGACTGCCTCAGGCAAATTGCTGCCATCGATCGATTAGGTGGACAGAGATAGCTGCCCTGCAGATTAATGAATTGGCTCACAAGCCCATAAATCACCTCCAGTGACAAGCCTGGCCTGTTACCAAGAAAATGTAGAGCCTCAGAGTGAGCTACCTCCAGTGTAGTTTCCCAAACCGCATTCCAGGGAACCCTGGTACCTTACAGGCGTTCCTGGGTGTGGGGTGGGGGGGAAACTCCAAGTCAAACAGGCATTATGGTGCAGGACTTGTCAGATCCTTGAATGTACTAATAAACTTCATGACTTTCAAAAGAGGGGGCAAAGTAGACAGGATGACAAAAGCTCTGTACAGAGTATCTATTATTTCTTACAAATACCTTGAGCTTCACGGAACACAGTTTGCAAAGTGTTCACTGAGGGAAGTTTCCCACCTCATTCTTGTTGAGGACACTGAAGGCCCGCCTCCTGCTGGGAGCCGTGGGGTTGGGAGGGTCAGCCAGCTGTCCCCAAGCTGGGGCTTTCCCAGTAACATGAAATCTCAGAGCCCACTGAGCCAAAATGCAGGCTTGGGGTGTGAACGGGCCTCTGCCTCCTCCTCTGGGCCCTCCCCTGCACCCCTTTAGCTCCAGCCAGGCGACCGAGGCACAGAAGCCCCCGGGCTCCACAGCGACCCCCTGACATTCCACCTCCTTCCAGTCAAGGCTCTCTCCATCCTTGCCTTGCCCCCTGCAGGCCACAGGAAGGCCCTTCAGCAGCACTCACTGAAGGTAAATGGAGAAGTTCAGCCCCCTCCAGGAAGTCCCAACACCTTTCCTGCTCATCACACCTGAGGCTGGGAGTGGGGCGCAGGGGAAGGCGCCCAGCCCCACCCCCAGCCATCAGCTGTCTTCTGCAACTCCAGGTCTCTGGGCTGGCCAGTGCTCACATCCCGTCCCACAACTGGGCCAAGCTGCCTTAGGACCTTTGCCATCGCCGAGCCTACTCCCTCTGCCAGCCACACACACACCTGCCCAGATGGGACTTTTTGTTTATGGTCGTAATGTGTCTAGGGGCCATAGACCACGCCGGGGTTGTGTGCTTCCTTGGCTATGACTGGTGGAAACCCGGAAGTGTGTATTCCATGCATTGTGACTTTGGCCAAGGAGTGACCGAGAATGGGCTTAGGCCGCGGAGGGATGGAGTGGACGCCTGCAAGAAAATCAGGCTTTTTAAGGAGGTGTAAGTGGGAGACACGGAGAAGGCAATGGCACCCCACTCCAGTACTCTTGCCTGGAAAATCCCATGGATGGAGGAGCCTGGTAGGCTGCAGTCCACGGGGTCGCTAAGAGTCAGACACGACTGAGCGACTTCACTTTCACTTTTCGCTTTCATGCATTGGAGAAGGAAATGGCAACCCACTCCAGTGTTCTTGCCTGGAGAATCCCAGGGACAGGGGAGCCTAGTGGGCTTCCGTCTATGGGGTAGCACAGAGTCGGACACAACTGAAGCGACTTAGCAGCAAGTGGGAGACAAGGACGCTGAGTAAGCTGTCCGTGCTAAATGAAATCACATCTCAAAGGCACTTGGTGTGCCAGGCTGATAGTTGATGTTCACAGATAAGGAACACTTTTATTCTATTTAAACACATATTTTGGCTGATAGTGAGTGTATCTTCCTTTGATGCTAATAGTTTGGAGGGTAGTAGAACATGATAAAAATCCCTGATTTCTTTTCCTTTAATCAGTGATCAGTCACTGTCCGCCTCATCACAAATAAGACCCAGCCGTGAGGATTTCCCTGGTGGTCCAGTGGCTAAGACTCCAAGCTCCCAAAGCTGGAGGCCTGAGCTCAATCCCTCGTTAAGGTACTAGATCCCACATGCTTCAGCTAAGAGCTTGCATGCCAAAACTAAGGCCCAGTGCAAAAAAATAAATCAACATTTCTTTTAAAAAGACCCCACCTTTGATTCTCCATCTGTGAAAATGAGCATTAAAGTAACTCAGAGAAGAGACCAGACTTTATAAACTGCGAGAGGTTAGCTGTTATGCTTCTGACCCTCGCTACGTATTTCAGATCCTTATTATGAGCATCAGGTGGCAAAGGGATGTTTCTGAGGACTGAGTCCTTTGGCAAATGCTATGCTAGACAGAGCTACTTGGACTGAGGTAGAGGTTTTTGCTTTAAAAATTAAAGTGGTATATACCTTTAAATCCATTCAGTTGAATTGCCGATTCAATAAGCAAATATAGAACAGACGGAGAAAATTTACGAGCTCCAAGACAGCAAAGAAGGCTGTGAACTTCAAGGATGTTAATGGAGCAGTTGCTGAAACCAACTTTGCCAAGGGGGTAAGTCTCTACTAGGTCATAAGAAGGCTACCACATTGGGAGCCTGGCAGGATTTATGATGTTAATTAAGTTCATCCAATTCCAACTCCCAGTATAACCCACTCAGCTGTCTGAGGCTATAAATGAAGTCTCTTCCATACCCATATCTAAATTGCCAAGCATCTTCGCGCCCAGCTGTACACTCGCAGGGACATGGCCCATCTTAGCGCCTTCTCGTGTGTTTTGCGAGTGCTCAGGTATAAGCCCCAGACTGTCCACCTCCTTGGCCTCATCCTGCATCTCCTGCTCCAGCTGACCCATCCTCCAAGAAAGCAGCCTCTCACTGCCAGCCATCGGGGCCCCTCTCCCCCACTACTGTGATGCAAGGCTGCTGGCAGGCCAGGCAGGGGTGGGGCGGACGTGCAAAGCTCTGTGCCCTTCCCAGAGCTGTGCAGTCCTTTGTCACCCAGGCCTGGAGGGGACACTGCCCAGGCCCGGAGGCTCACACCTCTCCCAGAAACAGTTCCACAGATCTCTAGCCCCAAGCCCTCCCCTGCCCACCCATCATGCTCCATCGTTCTTGCCTCCTCCTCCTCTCTCTGGGCACTTCTACACCAAACGTCTTCATTCTCCCCTTCCAGTTCTAAGAGATGAAACCACGTGGGTATCTGTTCCTACAAAGAGAACCAGGCTGACACAAGCCCGTGGGCCTGCAAACTACAGGCTCTGCTTCCCGGTATACACAGCTCATGTGGGATGTACCTCCTACATCCATATCAGACTCCTCTTTATTCATGAAGAGAGGTGGGAAATTGGTATCAGTTAAGAATTGCACTTGGTGATAAGTTACAGTAGCCGGAATAAGAAAGAGATTAAATTTTTCTTACATGTAAAAAGAAATCTAGAGGCAGCCAGTCCAGGGTTAATATAACAGCTCCATAGCCCATCCATGACAGTCCCCTCTATCCTGCTCTCTGCCATCATTAACACGAGGACCCTGTCCTTGAGGTCACCTCATGATCCCAATGTATTTATTGTAGCTCCAGACATCACATCCAAATTCCAGGCAGCAGGGAGTAGAAATGGGGCACAGACAAAAAAGGGCATGCCTCCCAACTAAGTCAGCCTGCTTCAAAGAGCATTCCCAGAAACCTCACCCAATAACTTTCGCTTGCATCTTCTTGGCTTCTTTCTGAGCGGCAAGGAAATGTGGTATTGTAAAAAGTCCATGGACCCACCTGACACTTTTAAGTTTTCTATTGCTAAGGAAGACACGGGTGTGAATTTTGGATAAGCAAATAGCAGCCCTGGACACGCTTTCTTGAGAGTTAAGTGAAAATCAAACTAAGTTCTTACCTAGTTTCTTGTGGAGGGCCACAGATGAGTATAAGTCCATAAACAGTGATTATGGCATCAAAAAAAGAGGCTGTGCAGGGTGTTCTCAGCCCATTCTACACTTGAGATGGGACGCCGTTTTGTGGTGCTCACCTTAACAATTCCACTACCATATTCCCTTGCTAAATAGATGTTTAAAACAGGAGCCACCTGCTAACGGTCAGCTGGTGGTCTATTAGGACCTCGGGGTCTTTGTTTCCTAAACTTTTTCAGCGTTCGCTCCTCCTCGTCCATCTTTTGTTCTCGTGGTTTGCTCTTCTCATTGAAACAACCTACTCGAGAATCCTGTTTCTAGCCTTTCTGAACCACAGTCTTCACATCGTGGTACCAAGTTGTTGATCAGGATGGAAAACTGAGCTCAGATAAGGGATGCGGCAAAATCGTGTGATGACCAGCGTGATTTATTTTTAAAAGGGCCACTGCCATGTCTGTCTTTTTGAGCTGTCACATCTGCCTCCAATAAAGTCCAGGCTCTTCAGGCTCTAACGAGCTGAGGCAAGAACCAGACTCTGGGTGCAAAGAAAGCTAAAACTTTTAGACAAGGGAGCGAATAACCACATATCTTTTAGGGGGAAATGTCTTAAAGGCCAGAGATAACTTTGGAAGACAGGTTGACATTATGATTAAGACCTCAGTACAGAAAGCTGGGTTCCAGGGCCAGCACCCCTGGGTGTGATTGTGTGACTTTAGACAGTCTGCCTCTCTGTGCCTCATGTTCCTCATCCATAACATAGAACAATAACAGATAATTACAATAATGTAAAATCTATTCGTGAGATGAAATCATCCATGCACAGTAGTTGGGCCAGTGCCTGGCTTCTAGTACAGGGCAAGTGCCCAAAACATCAGCAATTACTATCACTTGTCCAACAACATTATTAGTGATAATAAGGGTGTTGACTTGTCCTATATGGCATGAACGATTTTAGCATAGGCTCTTGCTTGTAAATCTCGATAAATGGATTCAACATCAGTATTATCCTTGTTGGTGATGGAGGAAATATCCAGAAAGTGTTTCCTCTTTCCACAGGCAACAAACGACAACGCCTCCCAGACTTCTGTGGTGGTCCAGTGGTTAGGACTCCACACTTCCACTGCAAGGGATGCAGGTTCAGTTCCTGGTCAGGGAACTAAGGTCCCACACATTGTGTGACACATCCCAAAAAACAAAAGACACCACCTCTGGATCTGGTTCCCTCCAAGAAAAAGAACCTTCCGGTGTGAGACTCCAAACCTCAGGCAGGGGAGAAGCAGGACATGGCAGCCCCTGTGGGGAAGCTTAAGGAGCACTGAGCTACAAAGTCCCCTTGGCATCTGCAACTCCCACCCTCCGTCCCTCTGCAGACCCGGCAGTGCCCATCTGGGTTCATGGGCTCAAAGGCAGCTTCTCCCCACTCGCTTCTGTGTCCAGCATCCTCCCAAAGCCTGCTTTGTGACAGGCTTTCAGGGACACAGTCAGCGAGCAGGCCCTATTGGCATCTGATAGGCAGAAAAGTAACAGACACAGAGGATCTGGGGGTGGGGGCAGGGGCACGGCAGACACCCCATACCCCAAGGACACCCTCCTTCCCGTAGAGCTGTGATGGCCTGAATCTCTGGCAGAGGATACTGGTTTCTGAGAGCTCCTGCCATAAAATTGATCTGTGTCCCTACGGAAAATTCCACGTTACAGAAAGCATGCCCGATGAGGCAGGAAACTTGAGCTGGGAGCATCAGGAGACTCGGCTTTGCCCCTCTGCAGCCCCGTGACTGTAGCTGAGTCTCTTCCCCTCTAGATACCTCGGTCTCCCCATCAGGAAAGTTCAGGAGGTGATCGGATCCACACTCTAGATTTAGATTCAGCTCTAAAAGCTGAACATGCATCAGGGAAGCTACAAAGTTACAAAGGCGGATTCCAAGACCCAATCCTATAAATTCAGGTTCAGCTGGACACCCCGGGCCCAGGAAAGCACCAGAGCCCCCTCCCAAGGGACAGCGCATCTCCGGCTGCCACTCAGCGGGTGGTTTCAGGCATCCCAGAGGCTCACTCTGAGCATGACTGTCTCTCAGGCCCCCGGGAGACTCAGAGGGAGTGGAGGGTCTAAGAGGGGAGCAGCGAGGGGGCAGAGGTGACTGTTGTCTGCACGTCACCCACAGCAAAGCCTGGCCAGGTACTCCCAGCCCACCTTCCCTGGCACCATCAGGGCAGCTGCAGGCACCCCTGGGAGATGCACCTTATGGAAATTGGTCTCCTTGCCTTTCCTGCAGAAAAGTCCTTACCTTTGAGGTTTTCAGAAATCTGAAAAGAACAGCTATCTGGACTCCATCTGCCCTTCAAGCAAGAAGGAAGGGTTTTCTTTCAAGGGAGATATGGTGCAAGCCCACACTCACAAGCAGGTGTCCACTGTCCTGTGGGAGCCAGCCTGGGTCGCTGGCTTGGACAGCGGCAGCCTCCCGGCCTGGCCCCCAGGGAGCATTCTGCCCTCCACCTATTCAACCCCTACTCTGCTCCATCACCTGCATTGAGTGCTACCTGGGAGGTGTTCTATGGGCTTTGCATGTTTCACCCCATCTAATCCCCACAACAAGCCCATGAGGTAGCTGGTATCATTGTCTCCATTTCACAGATAAGGTAACTGAGGCGCAGAGAGGTTCAGTAATTTGCCCTCGGTGACCCAGCTAAGAATTGGTGGAGCTGGGCTTTGCAGTCCACCAGTGAGGCTCCCGGAGGCTAAGCTCTGATACCGCGTGTCCTCAAGCTCTCACGTCGGCAGCCCCACCCAGGACCATGAAACCATTCATCCTGGTCCAGGCTGAAATCCCACACACCCCTGTTATTAATAAAGCACATCCAGGAACCTGGTGTGGGTGGGGGGAGGTGGTGACAAACAGGAATAATAAGGTATTTGCTGCAAAGCTTCTTCCCGGAGGCTCTGTGCCTCCCTCAGAGAGCCCAGTGTGTACACACTCACACACACATATGTGGATGCTCTCACTCACATATACTCAAACTCACCCAACACACATTTTGCTCACACATGCATACACATTTGCACCCTCACACTCAAACACACTGACACAGCACATTCATGGTGTGCAAGACACACACACACATGTGCAGACACGCTTGCGCACATTCATATGCTCTCAGGACACACACCTCCTCTCACAGTCACATATACTTACATTCAGACACTCACACGTCCTCATGCTCACACACGTACCTCCTCACACACACACACACACATTCATGTACTCACACGCATGCGGGTGTGTTCCCAACCGTCACCCACGCCCAGCTGGTTGGTCTGTTCTCAAGCTGCTGACAGCACGTCAGCGAGGAGAGCTGAGAGCCGGACTTGCGCTGGAGGGTGAGTGGCAGAGGAGGGGCGCCCATCTGGTCCCCACACCTCGGGGAGGCAGGGAAGCCATCAGCGCTGGTGGAAGCTAGAAGGAGGGTGGGAAGAGCGTGCCCACTGTCTTGCCAGGACATGGGTCCCTGTCCCTGGGCATGCCTGAGCCGGTCCTCATCTTCCCAGAGTTCTCTTCATATATTTTCAGCCAAGCTGTTGTTGTGGAGAGCTCACGGTGTGCCAGGCATCTCCCCAGGGGCCCTGCCAGCTGCCT
>NW_011494661.1:742860-751304 GCF_000754665.1 Bison bison bison | reverse complement strand
AGCCTGGTGAATGGCTCCCTGGTGTCCCAGTCGCGTCCTGCCAGCCCTCACCGCTCGCCAGCTCCCCTGGACTCCCCAGGGTTCACTGCCAACCTCTCCACCCAGACACCCCAGCCCATCCCTGCCTGGAGAGGAGAAGGAGGGGCTTCCCACCATCCCGCTCCACGGCCTTGTGCCCTCCACCACCACAGCCCAGCCAGCCTGCAAGCAGAGGAGAGAGGGGCCCCCTGGTGACCTCCAGGAGCTCTGCCAAGAAAAACGCGGGCGGGCAGCAGGCAAGGACGCGCTCAGTTGCTGAGACGCGTCGTTTCATTTTCAAGGAGACAGCGGGTACTGGATCTTGCCCATGCTGCTACAAGTCATATAAAATGATAGGATCTCTCTGAAGGGTAGTTGGCTCGTGTATATAGAAGGCCTTTAAAGTGTGCAAGCAAGGGCGCATCCTTTAGCCTATTAATTCCACTTCGAGGAAACGTATCCTAAGGAAATATCTGGATAGTTGAGCAGAGATGTAGTACAAGGATGTTCATTGCAGCACGGCTTAAAACAGCGAGGAATTGAAAACAGCCCAAGTAGCCAAAAATAGAGAACAGTTTAAGTAAATCATAATATAATCAAACAACAGAATATTATATGACTACAAAAATTTTGTTCATGTAATTATTGATGTAGATATTCACAATCTATTTCTGAGTTTAAGACAGGCTATAACAACTTATTTAGATTTGATACCATTTCCTTTAAAGATTTCTATCCAGAGACTTCCCTGGTGGTCCAGTGGTTAAGAATCTGCCTTTCAATGCAGGGGACTCAGTGAACTAAGATCCCATAGGCTACAGGCTACCAAGCCCATAGGCCACAACAAGGATTCCACACGCTGCAGGTAAGATCTGACGCAGCCTAATAAACACACATTTTTAAAAATCATTACCAATAAAGAAAAATCAGGAAGTGAATACAGCAAAATGTTAGCTAACACAGGTTCTCCATGGAGAGTCATGCCACCAGTAATGAGTTTCGCTTTTTCCTTTTTGCATTTTCTGATTTTTTTTCTAAAATTGACATTCAATGAAGGTGAATTTTTTCAGTCATATGTACATAGTACTACATTGGTTTGACTATATATGAACTATTACTCGGAGAAGGCAATGGCACCCCACTCCAGTACTCTTGCCTGGAAAATCCCATGGATGGAGGAGCCTGGTGGGCTGCAGTCCATGGGGTCGCTGAGAGTTGGACACAATTGAGCGACTTCACTTTCACTTTTCACTTTCATGCATTGGAGAAGGAAATGGCAACCCACTCCAGTTTTCTTGCCTGGAGAATCCCAGGGGCAGGAGAGCTTGGTGGGCTGATGTCTATGGGGTCACACAGAGTCGGACACGACTGAAGTGACTTAGCAGCAGCAGCAGAACTATTACTGAAGGACTGCATAAGAACTGGCAACACTGGGGCCTCTGCTAACAAAAGGTTGATGGCAAAGCGTCAGGACACAGGGAAGGAAAATTTTTCACTATGTACCTTTGTAACCTTTGAATTTTCAATCATACGAGTTGATATCTTTTTACAAATATAAACTATATTTAAATTTTGAAGCCAACGGATGAAAGATTTAAGGGTCATCTTTGACATTTCACAAAGCCCCTTTTTGCTGCACAAAAAAAAAAAAAATGTGGAAGGAGACTATTCATATTGGAATTGCGAACTCAGATACCTAGAGGGCTCAGAAAGATAAATGAGGGATGCAGCTGGTGTGAGCAACAGAGAGTGGTGGGGACTGGGGCAAACCAGAAAGTGGGGGCCCTCTCTATGAGGCAAAACAATTCTGCTCCAGCTGATCAGGCCATCAGCAAAAGTCAAATATCCAGGCTTTCACATGCATTTTCTCATTTTAAACCATGTGCTGTCCCCTCCCCCCAAAAAATAAGTCTCTATAAGCCAGGTACTGGCGTCAGTTCGCAATCCCTACTACATTTCGGGGGGTGGGGGGGTGCTATGCTGGGTCTTCATTGCTGCGTGTGGGCTTTCTCCAGCAAGTCGAGCAGGGGGCTACTCCCTAGCTGTGGTTTGTGGGCTTCTCACCGTGGCAGTTTCTTCTGTTGCAGAGCACAGGCTCTGGAGCGCACGCTTCAGTAGTTGTAGTGCATGGGCTTAGTAGCCTTGCGGGATGTGGGATCCTCCCGAACCAGAGACTGAACCCGTGTCCCTTGCATTGGCAGGCAGCTTCTTTAACACTGAGCCATCAGGGAAGCCCTGGCAGGCAGATTCTTAACCACTGGACCACCAGGGAAGTCCCTTACTACATTATTGTGGAATATTCTTATTGAGAGATGCAAGGAACATTAAGGAGGGGTCAAATGGTGTGTGTGGGGCACAGACTAAAGGCCAGCACCCCAACTTCAGTTTTACCAGCTGTTGATTAACAGTTACTTGGAGGGAGGTGAACGTTTATGGGCTCCCAGGCCTTCTCAGAGACATCAGGATTTTAGAACTGGGAGCTCAAGCTTGCTCTCTGAGGCCATATAAGAGTGAAACGTGAAACTAGGGGACTTCCCAGGTGGTCCAGTGGTTAAGAATCCCCCTTCCAGTGCAGAGGATGAGGGTTCAATCCCTGGTCGGGTAACTCAGATACCACATGTCATGAGACAACAAAGCCTGGGGCATCTAAGCCCATGTGCCACAACCAGAGAGAGGCCCACACCCACAACAAAAGACCCTGAGTGCCCCAATTAAGACCGGAAGCAGCCAAATAAATTGTTCAGTCGCTAAAGTCGCGTCCAACTCTGCGACCCCGTGAACTGCAGCACACCGGGCTTCCCTGTAAATATAGAAAAAGAATGGAATTATAGGTCCGGTGTAGAAAGGTGAGCCCTTCTAGCTCTCTAGGAAGAGACAGCCTCCACATAAGGCTTCTGACCTGGTCAGAAGCCAAAGTTAAGGCCAAAGTCAAGGTGCAGAAGCAGACTGCCAGACCGCAGGCCTTGATCACTTGCCGCTGGGCTCCCCACTTCTCTGCTGTGGCTGCCCTCTCCCCGCCCACTCTGCTGGCTCACACCCTGTCCTGACTACAGCCCAAGTCTCCTGCCTGCCCTGCTGACTCCCTGACCACGTGGGGTGGAGGCAGGACTCAAACCTGCTCACGCCTCTGGCCCCAGCACTTTTCATCCAACAGGCTCCCTCCTTGGGCTTACTCCCATCCCGAGTCCCGTGAAACGAGGCTAGGGAGACCTCTTTCTTAAGTTGACTGTGAGTTGTGTGAGACGAAGCGTAAGGAAGCTGAAGATAACCGACTATATTTTTACGCCTCAAAGTAGCAAAGGTTTTGTCACTGAGTGATAACACACCAGGCTCATGAGCATATAGTGGGACATTTTCATACCCTGCTTCTGCGACTGTATGCCAGTACATTTGTGAACGGCTATTTGAAAGTATATTTCAAAGTATATATCAAAGTATGTAGGCAAATATACAAAACAAGGTTAGATGGATGGCTGCCTAGGGCTGGAAGATGGAGGGGAAAGACAGAATGACTGCCAATGGGTACCAAGTTCATTTTGAAGACGAAAAAAGTGTCCTAGAACTAGGTTGCAGTGATAGATGCACAACTCTGACTATTCTAAAAATCACTAGGGAATTCCTTGGCAGTCCAGTGGTTAGGACTTGGCACTTTCACTGCCAGGGCCTGGGTTCAATCCCTGGTCAAGGAACTAAGATTCCACAAGCCATGAGCCAGTGTCAAAAAAAAAAAAAAAAAAATCACTGAATTGTGCTCTCAGATGGCTGAATAATATGGTATATGAATTGTATCTCAATTAAAAATTATATCTCAATGAAGTTTTTTCTTCTTTTTGCCAAACCTCATAGCTTGCAGGATCTTATTAATAGTTCCCTGACCGGGGATTGAATTCAGGCCCCAATAGTGAAAGCACCAAGTCCTAACCACTGGACCATTGGGGAATTCCATCAATAAAGCTATTTTTTTTAATGCACAGGTTTATGTACAAACTTGTCTCTGCATAATTATGAGAGAAACAAAGTTTTAAACAATCCAAACACCCAGCCTTGGGGTAAAATTAAAGCCCATCCTCACTGCAGAACTCCTGTGGTTGAGGGGAGTCTGGAATTGGACCACTGGGATGGAAGGCACAGCTAGGTCAGTGACCTTGAGAAAGCTGTTGATCTTCACTGAGGTTCACTTTTCTTATCTCTTGAGGGGAAATGGTGCTTTCTTCATCAGCAGCTGTGGGGAGACAAGGAGATCACCCATGCAGAGTTTTCAGTGTGGTCCCTGCTCACTGGAAGACCTCAATCTCAGTAAATGCTGATGATCAAACGACCCCACTTGCATACATTCTCTAGTTCAGGGGTCCCCAACCTCTGGGCCAGGGACCAGTACCGGTCCATGGCCTGGTTAGGACAGGGCCACACAGCAGGAGGTGAGCAGCAGGCAAAACCAAAACCTTCCCCTACCCTAACCCTGGTCCATGGAAAAACTGTCTTCCAGGAAATTGGTCCCCTTTCCTGCCAAAAAGGTTGGGGACCACTGCTCTGGTTCATCCTAACAGTCACATGACTCCTTTTTGACAAATGGGGAAGCCTGGGGGTGTTAGGTAGCTTACTCAAGTCACACAGTCTGTAAAAACAAGAGTTAGGAGTGTCTTCCCCTCCCCTCCCTAAGCCCTTCTCCTGAGCCCTTCCCTCTTCCTTCAGACCCATAGGATGGGGTACAGTTGGGTGTCCTCACACCCCCAATGACCCTTGATCCACACCCATGGGGTCCCACATGCCCACCAGGCTCACTCAGCTTTACCCTGATTTCAGCATCTGTGGGGTCCTGGCTCCCATCCCCATGCCTCCAGTTACCTCCTTCTCTAAGAGGCAAACTTCAGAACAGGAAGGGAAAGGTCCACCCTGAGATGACCCCACAGGGTGGCTATGGGGAGAGAAGGCCTGACGCAGCCCAAGCAGGTGGGGGCTCTCAGGACAGCTGCGTCATGTGGACAAATAGCCCTGCCCTGGGAGGCACAGAGGGGCTCAGGCCAAACTGCCCTACAGCAACAACCACCCAGCAGGGATCACACAGGGGAGTCTCGGTCCTCCTGAGAGGACCACACTCTGATCACTGCCAGGGCCATGGGTATGAGCTGCTTTTCTGCTCCTCTCCCTCCCTGACAGGCACCAAGCCCTGTCCAACTGACCTCTCTCTAAGGACCACTGAGGGACGGTCTTCCGCATGAGCTTGCAGAGGGGAATCCACGACCCAGATCTAAGCCAATCAGCACTGCAGCCCAGGCCACAGTGACTGATTCAGGGTAGGCCTCTGACCTCCCAGAGCACAGGGATCCAATCAGAGTACATCCCAGGATTCCTGCTGGGAATAAAGACTCTCTTTATTACCAGATTTCAGTTTGTAGCAACCTGGAGTTCCTGTCCCCCATCTTGGGGCCGAAAGGGGCGTCTTTCAGTCTGCAGCAACCACCAAAATACACACACACAGAACAGAAAGCTGAGATTGGGAAACCAAGTCCTGATCATATGTTTACATCCCGATCAGTTCAATCCCTGGGTCGGGAAGATCCCCTGGAGGAAGGCACAGCAACCCACTCTGGTATCCTTGCCTGACAATCCCATGGACAGAGGAGCCTGGCAGGTTACAGTGTGTGAGGCTGCAGAGTCAGAGAGGACTAAGCAACTAACATGCTCACTTTCACTTTTTCATTTCAGGCCTTGCCTGAAGCTACCCCTGGATTGTGAAGCTCAAAAAGCCTAAAAATCCTGTTCTGCTGAAGCAAGTTTAGGTTGGGTTTTCCTCTACTTACAACCAGGAGAATCCTAAATGATACACAGCAGAGCTGTCAGATAAACACCTAAAATGACTGTTTGACCCTCATGTCAAAAGCCAAGAACAGACATACAGATGGCAACAAACACATGAAAACATGCTCAACATTGCTTCTTATTGTTGTTCAGTCACTAAGTCATGTCCAGCTCATTGCAACCCCATGGACTGCAGCACGCCAGACCTCCCTGTCCTTCACTATCTCCTGGAGTTTGCTCAAACTCAGATCCTTTGAGTCGGTGATACCATCCAACCATCTCATCCTCTGTCCCCTCCTTCTCCTCTTGCCCTTGGTCTTTCCCAACATCGGTATCTTTTCCAATGAGTCAGCTCTTCATATCAGGTGGCCAAAGTATTGGAGCTTCAGCTTCAGCATCAGTTGTTCCAATGAATATTCAGGGTTGATTTCCTTTAGGACTGACTGGTTTGATCTCCTTGGTGTCCAAGGGAGAACTACAAGTCAAAACTATAATGAGGTATCAAAATAAATGCTGGAGAAGATGTGGAAAAAAGGGAAACTTCTTGCACTGTTGGTGGGAAAACCACTACGGAGAACAGTATGGAGATTCCCTTAAAAAAAAAAAAAAACTAGGAATAAAACTACCATATGACCCAGCAATCCCACTTGGGCATATGCCCTGAGAAAACCATAATTCAAAAAGTCACATGTATGCCAGTGTTCACTGTAGCACTATTTACAATAGTCAGGATATGGAAGCAACCCAGAAGTTTATCAACAGATGAATGCATAAAGAAAATGTGGTACATATATACTATGGAGTAGTACTCAGTCATAAAAAGGAACAAAACTGAGTCAGTTGTAGAGAGGTGGATGGAGCTAGGGTCTGACATACAGCGTGAAGTCAGAAAAATATCGTATAGTAATGCATATATATGGAGTCTAGTAATGCATATACATGGAGTCTAGAAAAGCGGTACTGATGAACCTATTTGCAGGGCGGGAATAGAGATGCAGATGTGACAGCAGACCTGTGGACAGTGGGGGAGGGAGAGGGTGGGACAAACTGAGAAAGGAGCATTGACGTCTATACACCACCACATGTAAAGCAGACAGCTAGTGGGAAGCTGCTCTATAACACAGGGAGCTCAGCTCAGTGCTCTGGGATGACCTAGTGGGGTGGGATGTTGAAAGGGTAGGAGAGAGGCTCAAGAGGGAGGGGATATACATATACAGATGGTGACTGCAGCCATGAAATTAAAAGACGCTTACTCCTTGGAAGGAAAGTTATGACCAACCTAAATAGCATATTGAAAAGCAGAGACATTACTTTGCCAACAAAGGTTCGTCTAGTCAAGGCTATGGTTTTTCCTGTGGTCATGTATGGATGTGAGAGTTGGACTGTGAAGAAGGCTGAGCGCCGAAGAATTGATGCTTTTGAACTGTGGTGTCGGAGAAGACTCTTGAGAGTCCCTTGGACTGAAAGGAGATCCAACCAGTCCATTCTGAAGGAGATCAGCCCTGGGATTTCTTTGGAAGGAATGATGCTGAAGCTGAAACTCCAGTACTTTGGCCACCTCATGCGAAGAGTTGACTCATTGGAAAAGACTCTGATGCTGGGAGGGATTGGGGGCAGGAGGAGAAGGGGACGACAGAGGATGAGATGGCTGGATGGCATCACTGACTCGATGGACGTGAGTCTCAGTGAACTCCGGGAGTTGGTGATGGACAGGGAGGCCTGGCGTGCTGCGATTCATGGGGTCGCAAAGAGTCGGACACGACTGAGCGACTGATCTGATCTGATCTGATGGTTGGTTCACGCTGTTGTACAGAGAAACCAGCACAAATTGTAAAGCAATTATCCTCCAAATAAAAATAAATTTAAAGAACACCAAGGACAAAGGGTATCATATTATCCAGAAGGGTCTGCTCTGTCCCTCCACTTTGAGGCCCAAGGGCCAACGCCTGGAAGTGAACCCCAAGACCTCTGCCCCCACACCCCCCACACATACACACACAAATGCCACACAGCACTGAGTAGACTTTTATTTTAAAGTCAAAGGCACAGCCTGGATGGGCGGAGGCAGTGACTATGGAAGCCCAGCCCAGACCCCCAAGGCCCCACCCCCCAGCTAGGGGCAGCTGTGCCAAAGGGGAGGGGACAGATGAGAAGGGGGCCGCCCCTTTTAGGGGAGGTCGCCTACCTCCTAACTTAGCCCCAGTAGGGGGAAGCAGGTGACATAAAGTGAGGCAGAAATGCTTCAGGGGGTCCCCCAGGGCCTCTCGCTGAGCGCCCGCCCCAACACAGGTCTTTGGCGGACGTAATTGCACAGACAGTCCATAAAGTGACAGCTTGAGAGGTGCCCCCTCCCAAGAGCAGGTCCTCAGGGGAGGGCAGGGGAGAGATCCCAGTTTCTCCCTGTGGCAACTCAGTGCTTAGAAATGGAGGAGCCCTTCCCAACCGGGGCAGCCCCTTGGGTAGAAGGGCCTTCCACCAGATGAGGCAGTATCTTGGCAGAGGGCCCCACACCCCACTCCCCAGCAGGCCCCCTCCTTCCCTGCATCTCTAACTCTAACCTGGTAAGACATTTTTTAAAAAAGAATTCTCTGCTTATAAAAATACTTCTGCTCTGTCTCGGAGTAGGG
>NW_011494661.1:741038-742519 GCF_000754665.1 Bison bison bison | reverse complement strand
TGCCCCGGTTGAACGCCTGGCGGAAAGGAAAGGGTGAGTGAGTCCCACGGGCCCGGCCTCGACTTCCAGATCCCGGCTTTGGCCCCATCCCAGGCCCTCCTTCCCATCCCACTAGGTCAGGGCCAACAGGTCTTTTGCCTCCACAACCTCTAAGAAGCTCAGGGCCCCGGCAGGTCACGGGTCTGGACTCCGCGGAACTCAACCTGGCAGGACTCCGGGGAGTCGCCTCCCAGAGGCCCCGCCCCCAGGCTTAGGCCCCGCCCCTCACCATGAAGGTGGCGTTGAGCCCGGAGCGCACAGCGGACCCCGAGGACTCCAGCACGTCCGGTGTCCGCAGCGGAGGCGAAGAGCGCGCGCTGCCGTCCTGCAGCCACGAGCTGCCCCGCAGCCCCTCGAGCTTCAGCCGCTTGGCGGGATCCACAGTCAGGAGCCCTGGAGGCGGGGCGGGGCAGCGTTGGCGGGCCACGTGTAGAGGGTACACCCCAGAGAGGGCAGCCCCACTCTCCTCCCCGACAAGCCCCCCACCTGGACACCAAACCCGGGGGCACTCCTTGCCCCATCACGACCCCATGGCCTCCCCCTCCCCAACCATAACCTATGACCTCCGGCTCCGCACCTCGGACCAGCTCCTTGGCTTCCTCAGACACGCCTTCCCAGGCCTCTCCGTCAAGAGAGAAGCGCCCCTCGCGGATCTTGCACATGATCTCCGCGGCCTGGCTCTGGCCGCCTTGGCCTGAGGCCCCCTGGAAGGGGACCTGGCCCGACAGCATCATGTACTAGGGGTGGGGGTGGGAGGGACAGGTGAAAAGTGAGACCAGCCCAGACTAGGGGCCAATGGAGGCCAGGAGACTGATTCAACCCACCACAGGACCATGCACTCTCTCCAAGAGGCTAACTCCTGAGGCCCATGGGTAATGAACTCTACCCCTCAAACTAGGGTGCTCAGACCCCAGCACCAGAGCGACCCCGCCTATGTATCAGGACATCTTATCCCAGCCTCAGACCAAATCCTGCCCCTGACATCCCCTCAGAGACGCCATCCCCATACCAGAATAACACCGAGGCTCCAGAGGTCGCAGGACTCGTCGTAACCCTGCTGGGCCAGCAGCTCGGGGGCTGCGTACTGCAGCGTGAAGCAGGGCGTCTGCATGGGCCCCGCGGGGCTCTGCGGGCGCAGGCGCGCGAACCCGAAGTCGATGATCTTCACTGGGGCCCCAGGCGTGTCATCGGCGTACAGGATGTTCTACGAGGGCGGCGAGGCGGCCGTCAGAACCCGGCTTTCCGCGCCGAGGCCCTCCCGATGCGCTGAGGCCCCGCGCTCACCTCGGGCTTCAGGTCGCGATGCACTACGCCCGCCTCCTCGTGCATGAAGCTCACGGCCGACACGAGGCTGCGCAGGATCTGGCTCGCCTCGGACTCGCTGAAGTGCCGCTTCTTGCGGATGTGCTCCAGCAGCTCCCCCCCCCGCAGCAGCTCCAGGA
>NW_011494661.1:739123-740938 GCF_000754665.1 Bison bison bison | reverse complement strand
CCCCCCCCCCCCCCCCCCGCCGCATCCTGCCCCGAGGTCACCATCGAGCCCCGCCCCCAGTTTCAGGCGCCTTCCACATTCAACCCTGACCTCAAGACTACCACCACCGCCCCCTACCCGCCTCCGTAAGAACCACCTTAGGACTCGCTTGCGGTTCTACCCCGTACTGTTTTCCTTCCCAGGTGGCGCTAGTGGTAAACAACCCGCCTGCCAATGCAAGCGAGGTTAACAGAGGCGGGTTGGATCCCTGGGTGAGGAAGATCCCCTGGAGGAGGGCATGGCAATCCACTCCAGTATTCTTGGGCCTGGAGAATCTTATGGACAGAGGACGTGGTGGGCTTTGGTCCACAGGGTCGCAAAGAGTTGGACATGACTGAAACGACTTAGCAGCAGCAGCAGTCCCTTTGGCCACCTTAAAGTTGAGTTCAGTCCCTCAGTCGTGTCCGACTCTTTGCAACCCCATGGACTGCAGCACTGCCAGGATTCCCTGTCCATTACCAACTCCTGCAGTCTGCTCAAACTCATGTCCATCAAGTCAATGATGCCATCCAACCTTCTCATCCTCTGTCGTCCCCTTCTCCCCTTGCCTTCAATCTTTCCCAGCATCAGGGTCTTTTCCAATGAGTCAGTTCTTTGAATCAGGTAGCCAAAGGATTGGAACTTCAGCTTCAGCATCAGTCTTTCCAATGAATATTCAGGACTGATTTCCTTTAGGATTGACAAGTTTGATCTCCTTGCAGTCCAAGGGACACTCAAGAGTCTTCTCCAACACCATAGTTCAAAAGCATCAACTCTTCGGCGCTCAGCTTTCTTTATAGTCCAACTCTCACATCCATACATGACTACTGGAAAAACCATATCTTTGACTAGATGGTCCTTTGTCGGCAAAGTAACATCTGCTTTTTAATATGCTGTCTAGGTTTGTCATAGCTTTTCTTCCAAGGAGCAAGCGTCTGTTAATTTCATGGCTGCAGTCACCATCTGCAGTGGTTTTGGAGCCCAAGAAAATAAAGTCTGTCACTGTTTCCATTGTTTCCCCATCTATGTGCCATGAAGTGATGGGACCCGATGCCATTATCTTCATTTTTTGAATGTTGAGTTTTAAGCCTGCTTTTTTAAACTCTCCTCTTTCACTTTCATCAAGAGGCTTCTCAGTTTTTTGCTTTCTGCCATAAGGGTGGTGTCATCTGCATATCTGAGGTTATTGATATTTTTCCCAGAAATCTTGATGCCAGCTTGTGCTTCATCCAGCCCGCATTTTGCATAATGTACTCTGCATATAAGTTAAATAAACAGGGTGATAATATATAGCTTTGATGTACTCGTTTCCCAATTTGGAACCAGTCCGTTGTTCCATGTTCGATTCTAACTGTTGTTTCTTGACCTGCATACAGATTTCTCAGGAGGCAGGTAAGGTGGTTTGGTACTCCCATGTCTTTAAGAATTTTCCACAGTTTGTTGTGATCCACACAACAAACTGTTGTGGCCACCTTAAAACCCACTGGCAAAAATCGTCCCCCTGCCCTGTTCCTTTGTCCATTCCCATATCCACCTTCGAGTCCTCAGGCCCTCCTAGTTGCTTAGTCCCTCTGGTATGCCCTCTTCCAGGGGATCTTCCCAACCCAGGAATCAAACCCAGGTCTCCTACATTGCAGGCGGATTCTTTACCGTTTGAGCCACCAAGGAAGCCCAAGAGCGCTGGAGTAGTCTATCCCTTCTCCAAGGAAACTTCCCGACCCAGGAATCTCTTGAATTGCAGGCGATTTCTTTACATGCTGAGCTACCATAATCCCGCCTCCCTCACCTCCAGGTCCT
>NW_011494661.1:729612-739014 GCF_000754665.1 Bison bison bison | reverse complement strand
CCAGCGCCCCTGCGCTCCGCCCCAGCCCAGGAAGGCGTCACCTGGTCGTGATGCACTTCGTGCAGCTTCACCACGTTGGGATGCGACTGGCACAGCCGCAGGGCAGCCACTTCGCGCTGCGTGTTCTCCTCCAGCCTGGGGGCAGGGCAGGCAGGGTCAGAACAGCCGACCTCCGGCCCCACCCTCCCAGAGTCTGCCCGCCCCGGGCCCGCCCACCTGCGACTGAGGATCTTGACAGCGAACTCTTCGCCGCTCTGTAGCTGTCGGCAGCGGCGGCACACGGAGAAACTACCCTGGCCCAACGCGGGTTCCCGCAGGTCCAGTTCGTACTGCTGGAAGAAGGGCGAGTCCTGGGGGTGCAAGAGAAGCGTCAGAGGTCCTAGCAGGAGCCTTGCGGCTATGCCACGCCCCACCTCGGAGAGGCTCCGGGCCTCACCGAAGCCACCATGTGCGCCTGATGAAGACAGGTCTGGAGTCCCCACGCCCACTTCTCCCACCCTGGCCCAATCCACCTGCATCATGACGCTCCTGGCCAACGCCGCCGGGCCGGGCCGGTCTCCAGCGCCAGACGCTTCCAGCACATCGGTCATCACCGCGTTGTTGCGGTCAAACAAGATGGATGGCGCCACGAAGGAGTATCCCTGGTGGAGGAGGGGGTTGTCAGGGCTGGATGGGCATCCGGGGGCTGGAGGTGCAGAAGGAGCCCCTGAAGGCCCAGACCCAGCCGGAAGGGCAGGGGGCAGAGGAAAGACCCTGCAGTAGGAGTTGAGGGTGTTGCTTTTGCACCCTGGTATACACAGGCTGTTGTGGACATTTTTATTCCACCTTGGTCTGTGATCCCTTGGAACCATGTCTATCCCCTCAGCAGTCTGGGACTCCACCTTTCTCGTCACAGTGGTCCCCCAAGTGCCAAGGCCATCATCTGGCACAACGTAGTGGCCCAGAATATAATGGGCTGAACGAATAAAAGAATTGTGGCCTGGTGTCACACATGCTTAGCTTAGGAAAATTCAGCTCTACCCAACTCAGGACAAAAAGTCTTTATTACTTTCAAATCAAACTTTGGCCTCCTCTGCAAGGGGGTGCTACTGAGGAAATGTAAAGAGAAACCAAAGTTAATTTTTTTGCCTTTCCTAAGGATCCATGTCCTGGCAATTCAAGGAATTCTCAAGGGTAATTTTAAGGATGTGTTGTTTTCTCCTAAAAACGCAGCGCCACTGTATGCAGTGCTAACTAGGATGCACACAGGTGGGATTTTTGTCTGTTAAGTTTGTTGATATGTCCCCAGTACCCAAGTCAGTGCCTGGCACGTTGAAGGCACTCAGTACATATTTTTGAATCATTAAATGAATGAATGAAAGTAACCATTGATTCACAAGAAAACTTGCTCATTAGGACTGTGAGATCAAAGATAGATCCCAGTAGATCGAGGGATATTCAAGCACAGAGCTGTCACTTGTGAGAGCTTCACAGAGGGGACCGATCCACCCATAGTTGATACTGGCCTATTATTTACTATTTATGGACCGAATCCTACCCAGCCATGACCCCAAGCTGGACTTAGGGACGCAGAAATTAAACACATAGTCCCTGCCCTCTGAGAGTTTCAGACCAGGCGAGGTGGTCTCCGTCAGTGTCAGTATACAACCTGACAAACTGCTCAGAAGGAGGTTTTGTCTTCAGAGGGCTGGTGCACAAGAAAAGGGCAACCCAGGGCCAGAGGAGCAGCGAAGTCTTCACACAGGGCAGCGCTGGACAACAAGGCTTGACTTTTGCCAGGTGGGCAACTGTAGGGAAAGAACTCCAGGTGGGGGAAACTGCATGTGCAAAGGAACAGAAGTATGTTCTGGAACCTCTGAGAAGTTCCAAGGTGCTGGAGCACCAGGTGAAATAACAGAGAGTACTGAGCAAAGACCACATCATATACAAATGAACTGATTTACACAACAGAAACAGGCTCACAGACTTAGTGAATGAACTTCTGATTACCAGCGGGGAAGGGTGGCAAAAAGGGATAGTTAGGGAAAACCAGACACAGAACAACGGACTGGTTCAAAACTGGGAAAGGAGTACGTCAAGGCTGTATATTGTTACCCTGTTTATTTATATGTAGAGTACATCATGCAAAATGCCAGGCTGGATGAATCAAAAGCTGGAATCAAGATTACATGGCGAAATATCAACAACGTCAGATATGCAGATGATACCACCCTAATGGCAGAAAGAAAAGAGGAACTAAAGAGCCGCTTGATGAAGGTAAAAGAGGAGAATGAAAAAACTGGCTTAAAACTCAACATTCAGAAAACTAAGATCATGGCATCTGGTCCCATCACTTCATGGAAAATAAATGGGGAAAATATGGAAACAGTGGCAGATTTCATTTTCTTGAGCTCCAAAATCACTGCAGATGGTGACTGCAGCCATGAAATTAACAGACGCCTGCTCCTTGGAAGAAAACCTATGACAAACCTAGACAGTGTATTAAAAGCAGAGACATCACTTTGCCCACAAAGGTCCATATAGTCAGCTATGGTTTTTCCAACAGTCATGTACGTATGTGAGAGTTGGACCATAAGGAAGGCTGAGCGCCAAAGAATTGATACTTTCAAACTGTGGTGCTGGAGAAGACTCTTGAGAGTCCCTTGGACAGCAGGGAGATCAAAACCAGTCAATCCTAAAGAAAATTCATTGGCAGGACTGATGCTGGAGCTGAAGCTCCAATACTTTGGGTACCTGATGCAAAGAGCCGACTTGTTAGAAAAGACCCTGATGCTGAGAAAGATTGAAGGCGGAGGAGAAGGGGGCAACAGAGGATGAGATGGCTGAAAGGCATCACCAACTCAATGGACATGAGTTTGAGCAAACTCCAAGAGATAGTGGAGGACAGGTAAGCCTGGTGTGTTGCAGCCCAGCGTCAGACACGATTTAGCAACTGAGCAACAACAAGGGAGTTTGAAATTGACATGTATATACTGCTATATTTAAAACGGATAACCAACAAGGACCTACTGTATAGCACAGGGAACTCTGCTCAATGTTAGGTGGCAGCCTGGATGGGAGGGGAGTTTGGGGGAGAATGGATACAGGCATATGTATGGCTGAGTCCCTTTGCTGTCCACCTGAAACAATCACAACATTGTTATTTGGCTATATTCCAATATAAAAGAAAAGAAAAAGTAAAAAAAAAAAAAAGACCACATCATGCAAGGCCTTGCATACCAAGCAAAGGAGCTTGGACTTGTCCAACAGGCCTAAGCTTCTAAAACTGGGTGGAGGGGGCCTGTGTCCCCAGGAATGTGATATGGTATGCCACAGTATAAACAAAGCATCTCTTCCTAGGTGTCCCCTTAAAACAACGGTTTTACCTAACAATAAAGAGAGATGATGGAGAAGGGAAATCGACATGAAATTTCAAGATAAACCAGAAATTCAAAGACGTGTCCTGCCAAGGCAGCCTCAATGACTGACAATTCCAAGTTCATCATGAATGGAGAGGAAGGGAGATGCTGAGTCCCCCTCAGGACACAGGGCTATGTAATGTCCAGAGGTCAGCTGGGGCTGAGGCTTGCAACAGCACCCCACTTCCCCTGCATCTGTGGTTCCATGAGCTCTCACTCACCTGGAAGATGCGAGGGTCCCCAGGTGGGGGGCTGCCAGGGGGTGAGTAGACAGGCTCCAGTCGGGTAAATTCTTCTGCAAAGTTGCCCACATCCAGCTCTGAGCGGATCTGGGGTCGGAACGGGGCTGGAATCTTCCTAGCAGCCAGAGCAGCCCAGTCCAGACCCTGGAGAAAAGGAATGAAAGATAAGGGATCAAAGGGCAGGAAGTGGAAACACTGTCCACTCGGGCCACCCTCACTGGGCAGCTTCTCAGTGAGGCAAAGGTCTCGCCTTTGCAGTTGTGTGCAAAGCTGTTCTTCCTGCCTCCCCAGCTTCTGTTTCCCTTCCTCTGATAACAGGATCCCTGTTTCCCTTAGAGAACCACCCCTCCACCGCACTCAGCCAATTCTGGGACTTTTAATAGAACTGGTATGCAAAAAAAAAAAAAAACCTCTTTCTTCTACTGGACTTAAATCTGGGAGGATATGAGTCTGGAACTGCTGGGGCCCCCTCAGTGTCTAGTGATGAAATGCCCAGGCAGAAAAGCAGAAGCAGGAGACAAAGTAAGAAATTCCTAGTAACACAGACTCAGCACCTGGATCCAGCCTTGCCTGAAGTCAGACTGTTTTCCCTGACTTTTCATTTATGGTAGCTAAAACATTGCTTTTTATGTTTAAACTAGTGTGGCATAGCTTGTTCTTGTTGCCTGTCCAACACCCATTCTCTCTGTCATACTTAGCACTATAGCCCCCATTTTATTTCAGGAACCAATGTACAAACTAAAAAATAGTATTTTACAAACTTCTTTGCAGTTAGCAGTGACCAATTACTTGTAAGCAAAAATTATGAGGGAGAAATCCAGAGAAAGAGCCTGAAGAGGAGGGTGAGCAGTTGTTAAGTACCCTTTTTGCCCTTCCCTCCTTCTTCCTCATGCTTCCCACCTGGAGAGCAACCTAGACAGCAAGAGGTCTGGCAGTCATTTTGATACCAGGAGGCAACCGTGGGAATGCAGGCTGTAGCTGTTAGCTGCTCAGGCACGTCAAACTCTTGTGACCCCACGGACTATAGCCCACTCGGCTCCTCTATCCATGGGATTCTCCAGGCAAAAATACTGGAGTGGATTGCCATGCCCTCCTCCAGGGGATCTTTCTGACCTAGGGATCGAACCCACATCTCTTGTCTCCTGCATTGGCAGATGGGCTCTTTACCACTAGCACCGCCTGGAAAGCCCTGGGAATGGAGGCTATGTGCTAAAAATGAAGGAGCATTTAAAAAGAAAAAATCAAGCTTGGCTCCTTGAAGACACCACAGCAGCCCTAGACAGATGACCTCTGGATTTCTTTTATGTAGATAGATAGACAGACAGACAGATAGATCTCTTTTTTAGACTACCATTCATTCCAGTCTCTGTTCTTAGAAGCCAGACTCTATTCCACAGATATAACCATCTTCAGTGCACTTTTGGTCACATGCAGCCTAGAGGCGTGGCTTGGGCTTAAAGGCCCCAGTTCTGGCACCAGGGACCTCAGAATCGCTATCAGCAAAGAGATTGTCTTGAGAGAAGAGGAAATAGCATCAAGCCTCAAAGACCTTGGGGGATGCGGGCGCTCTCTAGTCTGACAACTGGTTCACCTGCTCCCAAGCACCCAGGGACCAGGATGCACTCAGGGTGGGCTGAGGAATTCACTGAGGGACACTGACACTGCTCAGTCACTCTGCCCATAACGGAACATCTTCACCACAGAGGCTTAAGACTCCTGTCTGAGAAAGCTTCTTTGAGGGCCCTTCCAGGCAAAACTTGCTGGGAAGATTCAAGGAGGTGATATTCATAGCAAGGGTAACTGGGTGCCCAGCCCACAGTAAGTGCCCATAAATGGATGCTTTTGTTACTACATTGGACAAGGCAAATTTAATACCCACGTGTAAACAGAACATGACACTTCAGAGCATGGGCCTTCAGGCCACCTAGACCTGAGCTGTATCACTTCGCTCAGTGATCTTGGGCAAATTACCTAACCTCTCTGACCATGGACTGCATAGTCCATGAGGTCACAAAGAGTCAGACACAACTGAGCAACTTTCACTTTTTCTGAACCTGTTTCCTCATCTGTGAAAATAAGGATAATTAGGTTGGTTCTGAGGCTTACATGAAATTATGCAAGCAGGGGGCCAAGATACATTCACTGTTACAGGGTCCTGCTAGGCAACGGGGGCTTCCCAGGTGGCTCAGTGGTAAAGAATCCGCCTGCTAATGCAGGAGACATGGGTTCAATCCTGGAGTAGGAAATGTCAGCCCACTCCCATGGACAGAGATCCCCTGGCTACAGTCCAGGGGATCGAAAAGAGTTGGACATGACTGAGCAACTGAGCATGCACACATGCTGTGCAATGACTCGCCATACACAGTGTCCAAACCAGCGAGGTCTCACAAGGACAGAATTCACTCTGCACTGCACCCTAACCTGCATGCAAGTTGCTTAGGACAGATCCCACGTGGCTGATTCAGACACGTCCATCTGAAGTACAGGCATACAGAATGTATAGGTACAAAGACCAAAACCCTGAGTGGATGCTAACAGTCATGAGACTGGGCCCGACAGCAGACCTGGGGTCTGTTCCCAGCTCTACATTTTTACTGTGTGATCTCTGGCAGATCACGATGCCTCTCTGAATTGTCCAATGAAGAGTCCATTCTCAAGTCCCTGCCAGCCCTGCCAGGCAATGAACCTAGAATTCTTTCCCATGAGAGCAAATTTAAATAGAGATGAATGAGAAGACAAGCCTGCTTTCTTTACCTGCAAAGTTTTCTAAATCAAGTGAAACTGGCCAGTCTCAGACCATCCCTCCAGTGTCCCCCAACCCAGAGCAGTAGCCCAGCCCCGGTGTGTGCAGAGAGCTATGGGGGTGAGTCAGGAGCCTCACCTGGAAGAAGGGGTGGTCCTTAACTTCCTGTGCCCCCTGGGGTCCTGCACCCAGTCGCTTCCTGGGGTCCTTGCAAAGTAGCCGCTGCAGTAGGTCCTGTGCCACTGGCCCGATCCGGGGGGGGAAGGGAGGGGAGCACTTCAGGATCCGTCGGGGAGGATTGGGGGGGGCGTCAGGGGCAGCGAGCCCCCCCTCCAGCCCTGCCCAGGCTCCTCGGCCGCCCTCTGCTTCCAGCCCTGCTCACCGAGACACCTCTGCCTGCGTGTTCCTCTCGCCCTCCAGGGTGAAGGGTGAGGCCCCCGTCAGCAGCTCGAAAAGCAGGATGCCAAGGATCCACCCGTCCACAGCCTGCCGGGCACAGCCAGGGTGAGAGCCTGCAGCCACCCCCGCCTCACCCCACCCCACTCCAGGGCCAACCCACCTTGCCATGGCCCGACTTGCTGCGGATGATTTCAGGGGCCATGTACTCAATGGTGCCACAGAAGGAAAAGGTCCGCTCTTTCTGGAAGGACAAGAGGACCCATTTGGACACCCAGCCGCCCCCACCCCCACCCCACGGCCCAGAGTAAGACTCGGTGGACTTGTGAGAGTCGGAGCAGTGGGAACTTCCTGAAGGCAGAGCTACTGCAGAGCCAGGCGTGGAGCTGGAGCCGGGATGGGAAGGCCTGTGTAGGGGGGTTCAGGAGGCTGAGACCATCCTTCACTCACCTCCTCTGTCAGGAACTCCTTGCTAAGCCCAAAGTCAGTGAGGACAATGTGACCCTCGGAGTCCAGCAGCACATTCTCCAGCTTCAGATCTCGGTAGATGATGCCCAGCTGGCAGGAGGGAAGAGGGCGCTGAGGGTCCCTCCTCTGACACCCCCACCCCCAACTCCTACAGCTCCTGTTCTGTACCAGATCCCTGGGGCAGGGGATCTCCAGTGGGGTGGGGGGCAGGATGAGACTGGCCCATTGAACGGGAGAAGCCATTTAAGATACACCAGCATAGGGACTTCCCTGGTGGTCCAGTGGTTAAGAATCTGCCTGCCAATACAGGGCACATGGCTTCCAGCCCTGGTCCCAGAAGGTGCCACATGCCATGGAGAGCAACTAAGCCCGTGGGCCACAACTGCTGAGTCCGCAGCAAGAGAAGCCACTGCAATGAGAACCCCGAGCACCACAACAAAGAGTAGCCCCCGAGTGCAGCAACGAAGACCCAGCACAGCCATCAGTCAGTCAGTCAATTTCCAAAAAGCATGGAAGGGGTGGGGAAACACCACAGAGAGGCCCCTAGGAGGAAAGCTGTGTGAGGAGCCCCAAATCACAACAGCTCTGGGAACCAAGGCATGAGGTCTCCGTTTGAGGAAGTTCTGTGAACGTGGCCCCAGGAAGCAGCCTGTGAGAGTTCCCTGTGAGAGGAAAGCCCCCTCGAGGAGGCACCAGCGGAGGAGACCCCAGAAGGCAGCACCCGAGCCTTCCTCCCAGGAGGCTAGGGGACGTGGATCCAGTGCCGCCCCCCCGCCCCGACCCCGCGGCCACCCCCTTCCAGGAAGCCCAAGGCTGCCAGCTTCACAGGCCCCTCCAGGGCCAGGACCCGGTGCCCAGGGCCACCACCAGGTGCCCGGGTCCTCACCCACCTTGTGCAGGTGCTCCAGGGCCAGCACGATCTCACCCCCATACACGCGCACCTCGGCCTCCCTGAAGTACTGGCGCTGGTAGAGGTGGGTGAACATTTCGCCGCCGTTCACATAGTCTGGGGGAGGTGGGAGTGGAAGCTGGGAAGCAGCCCCCATGGGTAGCCCCCACACACACACAGGGCCTGCCCTTACCCAGGATGAGGTGCAGCTTGGCATCAGTCTGGAAGGCGTAGTGCAGCGTGACCAGGAAGGGTGCCTGGCGCACCAGCTCCAGCACCGAGCGCTCGGTGCGCGTGTGCTCCTGTGTCTTGGCACGCTGCACCAAGGCTGCCTTGCGCAGCACCTTCATGGCATACAGCTTGCCCGCGTCGTGCCCGCCTGCCTTCCGCACCAGGAACACCTTCCCGTAGGCTGTGGGGGCAGCGAGTGGGCGGAAGGTAGGCCATGAGCAGAAGGGCGGGTGCGAAGGTGGGGGGGTAGCGACGCCTACCCAGGAGGGTGTGCAAGGTGGGGGAAGGAGCTGGGGCGAGAGGCAGGTGTGCACAAAGCTGGCAGCGCTTTCTAAAGCAAAGATGTGCACACCCCCGGGAGGGTGCTCAGCAAACCTAGGGAGGGCATGTGCAAACCAGGCTGGGGGGGGTACGCAACTCCCGGGAGGCCTGCAGCACAGGGTGGGGGCGGGGTGTGTGCAAACCTGGGGAAGGTATAGAGGATGCAAAGCCAGGGAGGGGGCGCAGAGGTGCGGGCAGACAGAAGGACAGTCAACCCCGAGGTGGGGAGTTTGCAAAGTGGAGGAAGACGGCTCTCATATCTCGCAAGGTGGGGAGAGCTGTGAAATCACACGGGTGGGCTGCAAGTCCCCAAGAGTGTTGGCCCCCCCGGGGAGGACCTTGCTCAATGTGGAGCAGCCCTGGAAGTGGGCATGCCAACCCCGGCAGGGCAGGGCCAAGCAGGCAAGGCGGGCTATGCCGGGAGAGGGTGGGGGGCATTGCTGGTGGCCTGGCCCAACCCAGGCGGGTGTGCCCGCGCGGCAGGCCCCAGAGCACCCTGCGGGGGGAGGACACTTGCCGGTGGATAGGGGTCCTCACCTCCCGTGCCCAGCACCTTGAGCAGCTGGAAGTTCTCCACGCCTACCTTCTCCTCGTGCCCCGTCAGGTTGGCTGTGGGCACAGGGGGCAAATGAACCCAGCCAGTGCATGAACCCTCCCCGGCCGGCCTAGGCAGCCATCACCCAGCCAGCACCCCGGGCCACCCCCTGCCCCACC
>NW_011494661.1:725452-729354 GCF_000754665.1 Bison bison bison | reverse complement strand
GGGGGGGTGGGGGCGGCCCGTTCTCCCGCGGCGCAGGGGGCTGCCGCCAGGAGTGTGCGCTCTGGGACCCCGGGCGACCTTCCTGGGGACCTGGGAGTCCCCCTTGGGAGCTATGCCTGGGGTTTGTGGATAACCCGGAGCCTCTGTGGGGCGGACACTCCCCAGCCAGGTATCCGCCCCAGGGCGGTAAGTCCACCGCAGGCTGTGCCCCAAGGGGGTGGGAGGCCCACTCTAGTGCTACAGAGCCGCCTTCCTCACCGGGGTGCCAGCCCTAAGGGCAGCCAGGCAGCTCTGTCCAATTCTTAGCCACCAGTGAAAGTGAGGAACTTCATACAGATCACAACCCTCTTGCCTGGTTCTTCTTGATCACTTCTTGACTGCAGCAGATAGGGGAGGGGATCTGTCAGTCCCCTAGACAGATGAGCAGCGTGAGGCCACAGGCCACCTCATCCAGCTCTGGCCTCCATAGCCCCAGCCCTGCACACCTCACTCAGTGTGTCTCTTTGCTCTTGGTGCTGGGCAGGCTAAGAGGGTCCCAGAAGCCACGTGGCCCAGCCCAGCTTCCTGTCTGTATTCCCTGCCGCAGCGAAGCCCTCTTCCTTGCGGACTTGCCTTTGCAGGGGAGGCCTGGCTCGGGGCAGGCACCCTGAGGGCCGGGCCTTGTCTCTGGGCTCCCCCTACCCATGAGGGTGCCTACAGGAGGCACTGAGAGGGAGCCCAGCCCGGCCTCCAGCAGGCATGGGCAGCCCGTTTTCTGACCGAATCTCTCTAGAGCAAGCAGACCTTTAAAAGCAACTCAGGGAACTCCCTGGTGGTCCAGTGGTTAGGGTGTGGTTCTGTCCCCCGTCGTCCCCAAGCCTGGTACAGAATGGATCCCAAAAAGGGATGTCGGAGCCACATAGGGGTGCCCTCCCCCCCATCAGGCTCAGCGCCCTTGGCCACCCGGTCCTCCAGAGCCTCATCTCCCTCCCTGACAGCTGACAGGCCACCAACGGTGGGGCGACCATCAGAGCCCCCACCCGGAGGCCCTATGGGAAGGGGGCTTCCAGCCGCTCAGCCCCCCTGGAGCCAGGGGCTGTCCACTCCCATGTCACCGACCTCAGAAACTCAGTCTGAGAGGAGGGCAGAGCAGCGGGTGACCCCCAACGGGAGGGCTGTGGAAACCCAGTGAGTCAGGCTACATAGGTCACCCTGGGGAGGCAGGCCTGGCCACCCCTCCCAGCTCTTGCCACCCCCGGATTCAGGCTGCCTCACCTCAGCCAGGCAGCCCCACCCTCCTCTGGGCGGCCCCAGGTGCCCTGACTCACGTCCTGCCGTCTTGTCACCCAGCCTAATTGCTCCCCTCCCCGGCGTCAGTCATCCGAGAGGCGCTGGTCAGAGACCCCGGCATCCCTCCCAGCTCCACAATAGCGCCTCCCCCACCCCAGGCTGTAAACTCTCTGGGGAGCGGCTCAGCCCCAAAGGGGTGGAGATGAGAGGATGAGGAGGCAGGAAGCAATAAAAGGAGAGAAGAGGGGACAGGGACAGGGTCGGGGCGGGCCCTCTGAGTATTTCACTGCCCCCACTCAGGAGCCCAGGCCCAGACCCCCACCCACTGCTGGCCGCTCAGAGCCTCCCCACCAGCCCAACCGGCCCCTCCCCTGAGGAAAGCCCTTTGCTGCCCCATGCAGGGCAAGGAAGCCAATAGCCACCAGGCCCCTGTCAGCAGAGAACTCCAGGCCCCGTGTCCCTGGCAGCGAGTGGCTCCTGGCTGTGGCCGGTAGACAGAGCGGAGTCACTGGTTGCACCCCAGCTTTATTCTCCTGTGCCTCACATCTGAGCCAAGGTTCAGAAATGGACCCAGGTCACCGTCCCCAGGGAATGGTCCTTGGCTCCCCTCCTGGGCCGGGCTGGGGGCTCTCTTGCCCACTCCCGCCTGCCTCCCTCAGCTGGGAGTTTCCCTGGGGACTGCCTCCTCAGGGAGGGCTGCAGGGCCGAGCCCCAGCAGGCAGCTGTTTGTGGGGGCCAGCCGTCCCCCCTGTCCACAAACTCGTCCCAGCTCCAGCTTGGGCCCCCAGTGCAGGCCGTGGAGGATCCAGGGGCCCAGGTCTCCTTGTCCAAGGACTCGCCATGAGTGCCCTGCCTCCCCGCGTTCTTGGGCTGCCTGGGGTCCCCACTGAGACTCCAGTGCTGAGAACACTCCGCTCCCAAGCTCTCCATCCATGCGGTGTCACTGGCTGAGAGAAGGGGCGAGAGTTCGCTTCTCCGGTTCCTGCACCTCGAGGCCTGGAGAGAAAAGCTCAGCTCAGGCTTACCCTCTCCAAGGGGTTCCCAGCCGCCTGGCCGGGCCTCGAACATACCAGGCCTTCGCTTCAGCTCTTCCCTCTGCCAGGAACACCATTCCCCAGATACATGAACAGAACACACCCTGACCTCCAAGCCTTTGCTTCAGCTTCACCTCCTCTCGGAGGCCTGCCCTGAGCACGCTACCTGACCTCGCCACCTGCCCACCCGAGGCTCCTGATCTCACCCACCCTGCTCTCTTTTTTTTTCCAAGGACACTGTCACCTTCTAATACTGTAGGGCTGAGCTCCCCAGGACAGGACTGGGCACCTGAGATGTGGCCAGTCTGAACTGCAGTGTGCTTGGGTGTAAAATACCACTGGATTTCAGACTTAGTGTGAAAAAAATGAAATATCTCATTAAGGATTTTTTACACTGACTACATGTCTAAAATGGTAATAGTTTAGGCATACTGAGTTAAAATATATTAATATTCTAATATTAATATATGTGATGTTGAAATATATTAATATATCGATATTAATATGTACTTATAGAGTATATTGGTGTATTGATGTATAATTTATTAAATGCATTAAATATATACAATATATAGTATATTAAATATATACCATATGTTTATATAATATATTAATATGCTAATATTAATTAACTTTACATGTCTCATTACTTCCTCTGATTACTTCCAGGGGTTTCCCTGGTGGCTCAGGTGGTAAAGAGTCTGCCTGCAATGTGGGAGACCCAGGGCCCTGGGCCCTGATCCTGGGCCAGGAAGATCCCCTGGAAAAGGAAATGGCAACCTACGCCAGTATCCTTGCCTGGGAAATCCCATGGATGGAGGAGGCTGGCAGACTACAGTCCACAGGGGTCGCAAAGATCCTCTGATGAGGCTACCTAAACATTTTAAATTACATGTGGAGCTCACGTCATAGTTCTATTGGACAAGCTATTGTAGATAATTATTATTTTTATGCATATCATGAGCTGTCTCCCAGCTCCCCATACCAGAATGTTCTCTGTTATATTCCCAAGTATCACATCACCTGACATTCCAGAAAGGCTCATGGTCAAATGAGGGAATGGGTGAACGAGGCCTGCCAGGGGCCCAGGAAGGGCAAATACCCGCTTTCCTCCCAGGCCCCCACTCACTCTCTCCGTTGGCATCTGCTTCGTGTTCCGCCAGGGTCTCAATGGAGCCGCCCCATCCCACGCCAGGTCCTGAGGGCACAAGGTGGCCACTGGGCCATGAAGGCCAGAACAGAGGCAGCAGGGTGGGCGGGCAGACACAGGAGCCAGGAGGGAAGCCCCCTCCCCCAAGGAGCCAGTGGGCCCCCAGGGACCCTTCTCCCTCACCTTTGCCATGGGAGCTGGGTGCCCCCAGGGGCCCTGGGCGCCGCTGTCGGAATCGCTGCCGGGGGGTGTCCCCAGGACTGAATGACTCAGAGCTTCGCCCCACGGGGAATCTTGAGCTGAGTTTTCGCCGCTGCCCACCCGCCAGTGTCTCATCCCGCAGACACAGGGAGCTCTGTGCCCGGCGCATAGGTGCCGGTGAGGGGGACCCTGCAAGAGGCACAGGCGGGGGGAGGTGTCTGAGCAGTGCCGGGAGGGCTGGGGGGAGT
>NW_011494661.1:722506-725276 GCF_000754665.1 Bison bison bison | reverse complement strand
GGGGCGGGCAAGCTTGCATGAATGGAGGTGGCGACCGGAGGCAGGACCCTGTGCTGGCTCTGACACTAACTCACTGTGTGACCTTGGGCAAGGTGCTTCCCCTCCCTGGGCCTCGGCTTCCTCGTCTGCTGTCTGGGATAAGTGACCTCTGACTAAAGTCCCCGCTGCTCCGAGATCCTAGGCACCGCTCTGGATGGGTAGGACCGGGTGGGCGGCAGTGCGGGCGGGAGGGAGGTGCCAGCCGAGAGGGACGCAGCAGGGACCCAGGGCAGAGAGTCACCGGAACCATCTGATGCGGGGAAGGGGGGGGCGGGAAGCTGCAGCAGGAAAGGCCAGTGGGGGACACGTGCACAAGCCACACAGGAAGACCAGGGGCACTGGCGAGCCCCTGGGGGCAGGGGGGCCCCCAGACCCACCTGTCCCATCCGCCTCCCTGCCCTCAGGGAGCTCCGTCTCTGAGGGGCCCCCCAGGCTCTCCGTGCTGCCAGCCCCATCGGCCCCCAGGCGCGGCCCCCCATGGGGGCCCCCCTCCCGCCGGGGCCGCATCAGCCTCTTCACCTTGTCTGCCAGCCAGCTGCCCTTCCTGGGGGCAAGAGGGCACAAGAGGCGGGGTCAGGCCAGGGAGGAAGGAGGACAAGAGGGCCATGTTGGGGGTCGCAGAGGCCAGGCCAACCCTCACTAGGGCCTGGACCCGGGCTAGGCCAGGGCTCAGAGGGCAGGGCAGGGGCGAGGTAGGGAAGACCTCCAGCCCACCGGGGTGGAGGGGCCCGCTCACTTAGTCCGGGGCAGGGGCCCAGGCTCCAGCACGCGATACTGGTCCATGATTTTCTCCACCAGCTTCTGCTTCTCCCGGCGCAGAGCATTGAGCTGGTCCCTGGGAGGATGGGGAAGGAGAAGGTGGACTTGAGGCCTGGGCATGAACGCAGGGTACACCCTGGTACACCCCTGCTGGTTAAACAGCAACATGCCCCAGGATAGGTTGATACACCGTGCTGCCTGAGCCCCCGGGAGGGTCAGCCTCCTCTTTTCCCCAGGCCTTCCCAGGGAATCGCCCCATAAAGGTCCCAAGGGGCAGCCACGCCAGCCCCCGCAGCCCCTCACAGGTACTCGCGCTGCTCGCGGTGCAGGTGGTCCCGGCTCTCTAGGCTGCGCTCCAGGAGCTCCCGGTTCTCCCGGCTCAGCGCCTGCACCTCGGCCAGTAGCTGCCGGTTCTCCTCTTCCTGGGCACTCCGGAGCTCTGTCAACAGCTGTCATAGGCAGACAGCAAGACAAACAAGCAGGGGCTGTGGGGGACGCTTAACCGGGTTCAGGGCAGCTGCCTTCCACCAGATCCTGACTCTTTCCAACCCCACCCTCCCCTCCAGCCGCCCTCCCTCCCCAGCCACCCACCCCTCACCGCACCTCACACTGCGTGGTCAGCCGGCAGGCACTCAAGTCCAGCTGCTGGTTGGACTCCCGCAGTCGCTGGCTCTGGGCCTCCAGCTGTGCCCGCTCCAGCTCCAGCCTCGCCAGCCGGCCCCGCAGCTCCCCGCGTTCCCCCTGTAACTCCCCGCGCTCCCGGGACACCTCCGCCAGCAGCATCTGAGCCCTGCAGAGGCAAGGAGACCTGCTCTCCAAGAGGAACACCCCCACGCCCCGCCCACCTCAACTGGGCCCTTCATGATGGCAGAGGAACCACAACGAGGAGTGGAGGCAAAGCAGAACCCCATGGGGAAAGGGACTAACTCACTATCAACCCACTTTGCAGGTGGGAACACTGAGAACTGGCCCAGGAGGGGAGGGGCTGTGCCCGGGCTGGTACCTGTCATGCTCACTCTGCAGCCTCCGGAGCTCCTCCTCCAGGCCCCGCTGCCGATGCCCATCCTGCACCAGGCGTTCACGCTCTGCCAGCAGGGCCACCTCCTGCGCCTCCACGTTGGCCTTCTGGGCCTGTAGCTGTTCATGCCTGCGATGAACCAGGGGCTCAGGGGGCTGCAAGGACCGGGGGCCAGGGCAAGCAGGCAGCTGGACCATCTGGAAGTCCTCCGTCTCCTAAGCATAGGCCCCGGGGGGCAAAGCCACAGGGCAGAATGCTGTGCTAGGTGCCCACCACTCTGGACCACCGATGAAGCCCCAGGGTGAGCCCACCCTGGAAGTGCAGAGAGCCCTGCCACACAGAAGGGCACAGCCAGGGAGAGGGGCCTGCTGGTGGTTCCCAGGGAACAGGGAGCCCGCTCTGGGCGGACAGGAGGCGCCCAGGAGAGAAGCTGTGAGCTTGGAGGGGGGTGCTCACCGGCCCTGCAGCTCCCGATGGGCCAGCTCCAGCGCCCTCATGTTGGCCTTAAGGTCGCGGTGCCGGGCCAGAAGCCCCTCCAGCTCAGCTTCCTGCCGCCGCTGCAGCTGCGCCAGGGCCTCGTGGTCCCGCAGCAGGGCCTGCTGCTGCCCGCGGGTCTCCTCCTGGGAGCGCCGCGCTGCCTGCACCTCCTCCTCCAGCAGCCCCAGCCTGCGGTGCAGCTCCTGGCCCTGGGTCTCCAGTACAGACTTCTCGGCCTAGGCCAGAGGGGAGAACGGGGTGGGGGGCTGCTGTGGGGGGCATCCCAGGCCGGAAAGGGGGGTAAGGGAAGGGGGGCAGAAGGCAGAGGGCGGAGGAAAGGAGAGAGAGCCGTCGGGGGGTGCCAAGGGCCAGTGGCACAAGGCCAGGATGGGACAGATGGAGCTGGGGTCGGGTCAGGGAAAGCCAGAGGGACGGATGGCCAGCCGTGGAGGGGAGGGCTGGAGGCGGGGTGAAAAG
>NW_011494661.1:721259-722111 GCF_000754665.1 Bison bison bison | reverse complement strand
TGCGCTCCACCTCGATGAGCCGCATGCTCTGGGCCTCCGTGCCCTTGAGCTCCTTTTGCTCCTGGGGCCCCAGCCCTGCAGCGCCCTGGCGCAGCTGCAAGGAGAGGCCCGGGGAGGTCACACAAGGGCATCGCAGGGGTCTGGGGGCAGCCCAACAAACCTCCCCTGGCAATCCCACAGCTGTCGGCCGGGCGGTCTGCTGGGGGCCCACTGGCTATGTTCTTGTCTCCGTCCCAGGTGGACAGCGAGCCCCCTGAGGGCAGCGGCAGCCTGGTACGGGGCCCGCATCACACCTGCACTGAGCCAGTGTGCAACAAGGGAGTCAGAAATGATTCCTAACATATGACTGTTGGCGCTAAGCTTAGGAAGTGGTGGGGCCCCTGCAGGAGAGACACAGCAGGTGCCTCAGAGTCAAGCTGCCAGGCTCAGTCGGGTTGCAGAATGGAGGCAACAAGGCCCGGGCAGCCTGGCTCCCAGCACAGCGCTTCTTCCTACAGACCCTGAAAGGGCACGCAAGGCAAGCGACTGGCCAAGAACCGAGGGGTGAGATGAAGGGGGGCCCTGAAGTACCTACCCGAGTATGGAGACAGGGGTGGGCTCAGGCCCCAGGAACCCGGGTGGTGGCCTCACCTTGAACAGCTCATCCTCCAACTGCAGGGCCCTCTTTCTGAGCTCCATCAGCGCCTCCTCCTTGCTGGTGGCCGCCGCCTGCAGCTCAGCTTCCAGCCGCTGCTCCAGGCCCTGGTACCTGCCGGGAGAAGTCTTAGCACCCAGCCCTCCCCAAGTCTTTACCTGCCCCTCTCTGCCCCTTGGGTAGTGCCCCACCTCTGGTGCTGGAACTCCTGTTCCCGC
>NW_011494661.1:720582-721159 GCF_000754665.1 Bison bison bison | reverse complement strand
GTTCCCGCAGAAATTCCTGGCGTTCCAGGGCTGCCCGCTCCAGCTCATTCTGCAGACGCTCCAGCCGGGCCCCCAGCTCCCGGCCCCGCACCACGGCCTTCTCCAGCTCCTGAGGGCAGGCAGAGCAGGCTCAGGGCCAGAAGGGTAGACCGCCACCCTCACCAGGCCTGAGCATCAGGAGACCTGGCCTTCTGTCCTTGATCTGTCACCCTGAGCAAATATCTTTAAATCTCTGGGCCTCTACTCCCCCATCTGTAAAATGGGAGCAAAGCCTGATGACCTTGCAGAGTGTGTATGAGAGAGCCGGGGATTATAAGCCTGCCAGGGAGTGAGGGAAGCCCCTGGGCCAGGGCTCAGAGACACTCGCTGGGCACATGTCTTCACCTCTTTGAATCCATGGTTCCTCATGTGCCCAGTGACAGCTAGATGCTCCCTGCGTGCTGAGGCCACACGGGGCAGGTGAGGGGAAGAGGGGCTCAGAGGCGGCGGGTCTGGAGAGTACTCTCAGTCACAGGGGGATGGCCACAGAGAGCAGGAACCTGGTGAAGGCCAGGCCTAACCACAGTGGGAGCTGGGA
>NW_011494661.1:717718-720482 GCF_000754665.1 Bison bison bison | reverse complement strand
TACCATTGAGGAAGTGGGTAGGAGACCCGCTCTGGCCTGTGGCCCCCGTCCCTAGAGAGGTAGGTCAAACCATTCTGAGGTACAGGGTGGGGGTGGAGGGGCTCCGGCAGGATGAAACCATGGGGAAGGGCCAACCACGACAACCGCCCCCCAAGTCCTGCCCTTGGAAATGGAGCCTACCCATCTTTGCTCTGGTCTTCCTGGCTTAGCAACTCCACCCAGGCCAGCCCCCGGGGTCACTGCACTTCCAGATACCCTTGGCCACTGCCTCTCGCTGAAAAACTAAAAGTCCCACGAGGCCCTGATGCCCACAGCCCCCAGCCACAAGAGCCCCAGGACAGAGATGAGGCAGAACAAGGATGCCCACGAAGACCTGCATCTCAGGCGGGACCCCTGCCCTGCCCCGTCCAGGCCCCAGCCACAGCCCCCAGGGCCCCACCCACTGGGCCTCTGCCCCCACCGACCCCTGCAGCGGGGAGGTGCACCTGGACAACCCCATTGGCCCCTGGTTCCCTCACCTCCCTCCCCTGGCCAGCCACCTCCTCCTGCACCACGCCTAGTTATCACCAGGAACTGCTCCACTAGGAAATCTCACAAAATTCCCCTTTGTCCTTAATGTCTTCCACCCTCTTGGTCCTCAGAGCCAGCTCTTTTGGCCAGCCAGCCCTACCGGCTCTTCCCTACCCACTGGCTGGCATTCCCTCTCCACTGATTAAGCCCATACTGAGTGCCAGGCACTGCCCCAAGCACTCTACGTTCATTATCTTACAGGATCTTGTGACATAGGTATCATTTTTATTCTGGTTTTACAGGTAAGGAAACGGAGACTCAGAGAGGAGTAACTGGCCCCAAGCCACACAGCTGAGTAGGGCAGCTGAGCTATAACCCAGATCTACCTGCCAGCATCTCTCAGCTCCTACAGAGTGGACCCCAGAGAGAAGCTCTTGGCCTTACCCTCTCACCCACACTCTCTATTCTCACACGCCCCAGCCAAGCCAACAGCAGGCTCCTGACTCCTCAACATCAGGAGGTGTCTCGGAGCAAATAACTTCTCCTCTCTGAACCTCAGTGTCCTGCTCTGTGTAACAAGGAAACTGCTCAGCTTCCAGAAGATTTGATGCTTCCCAAGTGGTACCAGTGGTAAAGAATCTGCCTGCCAATGGAGGAGATGCAAGAGATGCAGGTGTAATCCCTGAGTTGGGAAGATCCCCTGGAGTAGGAAATGGCAACCCACTCCAGAATTCTTGCCTGGAAGCTTCCATAGACAGAAGAGCCTGGCGAGCTACAGTCCATGGGGTCAAAAAGAGTCAGACATGACTGAACACACATGGGTGCTGCAGCATACCCTCGCCCCAGCCCTGGGCTGCACTGGCCCGAACGCCCATCCCCTTGCCTCATGGTCTCTTCTGCTTCCCCCGAGGGGCCTCCAGACCTGCAGATCTGACCACTCTACTCACATTATACCCTCCATTGACTCCTTGTCACCCTCGTGAAAACAGCTGCAACTCCTTCCTTTGCTGGGAAGGAAGATGAAGCCTTGCCCAATAGGAAACCTGCTTAAGGAAGTCTCCATGTCACCTCGCTCCACTCCCTGCCTCACACTCCACCCCTGCAAACAGGCCTGCTCCTCCTCCTGGCTCATTGCCATTCTCTCTCCTCCTCCAGGAAGCCTTCCCTGATGAGCCCCAGCCTGAGTCCAGTGTGCTTCCTAGACCCCTACGGCTCCCCACACAGTCCTGTCTCCACCCCAGACTGTGAGTGAGTGTCTCCCTGAGGCTGCAAGTGCTGGCTGCCTAGTACAGGGCTGGTGCCAAGAAGATGCCAGCAAACATGCTCGAATGAATGAATACAGGGGTTTCCAGGTTTTCTCTCTCCTCCAACCCCCATCCCAGCTCCGGCCAGCCTCACCTGCCTACTTTTTTTTCTTTTTTTTTTTTGCCACGCCATGCAACTTGCAGAATCTCAGTTCCCTGACCAGGGATCGAACCTGTGCTTCCTGTACTGGATGCACAGAGTCCACTGGGCCACCAGGGGATTCTCTCACCTGCCACCTTGACCACGGGCACTGCCTTCGTACGGCCCCAGGTCCCCTTGTACACCAAGGTGACTCTCCCCAAACCCAGCATCACACAGGTCAGCCTACATCCTTGAGTGAATTTCCCTGCCTGGGGATGAAGTATCAATACCCACAAAGCTGGCCTGACACACCTCTCCACCTACCCCCACGTCACCCAGGCTCCTGAGCATTTCTAATACCTTCAAGTCTTTGCACTAGCTGTTCCCCCTGGATGAAATATCCTTCCCCACCTAGTGAGATCTCGATCTTTCCTTAGAACCCTCCCTGAAGCCTCCTTGCCCTGACCCTGGCATCAGTTCCCGTTCCCATGGATTGCAAAGCATTTTACCCATGACAACCAATGTATCCTGAGCCTTTGCCCACCATGAACTAGATTCTTCACACCATTATTTCCATCGGCCTTCCAAAGCCCCCATAAAGCAACTATGAAGAGCACCCCCATTTTACAGAGGGAGGCACTGGGGTGCAACTGAGTAAACCACCACAGTCAGAGAGCCAGGATTTGCACCCAGGCCATCTAGTTTCACCTCCTACAGCCACCCATCAAAGGCAGGGGACATCTGCCCCCGGCCCAGGCCAGGTGCGCATTTGGGAGGCGGGAGTGGACTTTGCCCTTCCCTCTCCAGCCCCAGCTCAGTGCTGGGTACTCGGTGGCTGCCGACGAAATTAATAACCCCCAAACCCCAG
>NW_011494661.1:715092-717288 GCF_000754665.1 Bison bison bison | reverse complement strand
CGGTGGGCCTCAGCCTCTGCCCTCCGGGCCTGAGCCAGCTCCTCCGAGAGGCAGGCAGCCTCCGTGCCTCGGGCCTCTAGCCTCCGGGCCTGGGCCTCCAGCTCTGCTCGAAGGGTCTCAGCCTCTCGCTTCAGCCGCGCCGCCTCCTCCTGGAGGGCCTCCCGCTCAGGGACACCACTGACCAGGATCTCCTCGGGGGCCCGTGCCTCCCAGGTCCGGACTTCAGGAGCCCCTTCCAGTTTCTTCTGTGACTTTCGTTGGGTTGCATCCCCGACCAACCCCCCCAACCTGTGTTCATGCTCTCTGGCCTCTGTTTGCCCCTCAGGTAGGTCCAGCTTCTGGTCTAGGGTCCCCTGCTCCTCCAACCGCACACACAGGCTGGTCTCCGAGGGTCCCGGCTTGCTCTCAGGGTCCTCCTGTCTCACCCTCAGGGCCTCTGGCACCGACTCCCCAGTCTCTCCTCCCAGAGACAGCTGGGCCTGAATGTTAACCTCGGGACCCTGAGGCGGGGTCACAGAGGAAGGGGTCCGGAGAGGGGCTCCCAGGCCAGCCTTCTTCGGGAACTCCTGTGCCTCTGCATCGGGGTCTGACTCCTGGGGCATGGAGTCTGCAGGGACCACGACATCCGTCTGCAGAGGCTTCTCCACCACCTGTGGGTCCAGATCAGATGCCGATGCCTCAAGAGCTGACTCAAACAGCAGGGGAGTTGGGTCTGAGGCCTGGGAGCCTTCGTCCGCTGCCTGAGCAGCCAAGGCCTGGGGGCCGGGGTCTGAGGTCAGGCAAGTCTGGGGAGCTAAGTCCGGCTCTCGAATCACCGAGTCTTCATTCTGCTCCTCCAGTAGGGGGGGCTGAAGGCACATGAGTTCAGTTCAGTCACTCAGTCGTGTCTGACTCTGCAACCCCATGGACTGCAGCACACACGGCCTCCCTGTCCATCACCAACTCCCGGAGTTTACTCAAACTCATGTCCATTGAGTTGGTGATGACATCCAACCATCTCATCCTCTGTCATCCCCTTCTCCTCCTGCCCCCAATCCCTCCCAGCATCAGGGTCTTTTGAAATGAGGACACAGGGTCTTTTCATGAGGGCACATGAGAGGGATGGTCAAACCCAGAGGAGGTGGCCAGGAAGGGCCTGCTGATGGTTGGAGGGGACTCACCTGGCCACCTGGCTGCCTCTGCAGCACCCGAAGCAGGCCTCGAAGCTCCTGATTCTCCCGCTCCAGGGTCTGCAGCCGCCCAGCCTCTGCCTCCCTCACTTCATCATGTAGCGAGGGAGCCACTCCGGGCAGGAGTTCTAGGGTGTGGGAGATGAGGTCAGCAAAGTCCACTCTGCTCCCTTATGACTCCTCATATACACCCCTAGCCCTGACACCAGACCTGGGGGAAGGGAATGAAACCAGAAGCCAACCCCACTATGAAAAAAAAAAAAGAGGGAAAGTGTTAGTTGCTCAGTCATGTCTGACTCTGCAAACCCTTGGTCTGTCCCCCACCAGGCTCCTCTGTCCACGGGATGCTCCAGGCAAGGATACTGGAGTGGGTAGCCATTTCCTTCTCCAGGGGATCTTCCCAACCTCGGGATTGAACCTGGGTTTCTTGCACTGCAGACATTCTTTACTGTCTGAGCCACCAGGGAAACCCCAATAGCTACAGGGGAAAAAGAGGCAGCTCCCACCCACAGACCTGCCACTGGGGCCCCGCTCACCCTCCCCAGGGGAGCCCGGGGGTGGCTCCAGGCTCCGCTGAAGCTCCAGTTCCAGCTCCACATTCTCTTCTGCAAGCTGGTCCACCTGATGCCGCAGGGAGTCCAGCTCCTGGAGGGGAGAGCAGGGTCAGGCAAGCCCTCCCCTCTGTGGCCAGGCCCAGTGTGGGGGCTAGAAGGTCACTGGAAGGAAATGGCAACCCACTGCAGTATTCTTGCCTGGAGAACCCCATGGACAGAGGAGCCTGGCAGGCTAGAGTCTGTGGGGTCGCAAAGAGTCGGACACGACTGAGTGCACACGCACGCATAAACAGAGGAAACAGGGAGTAGGAGTCAGTGATCACCAAAGAACCCTAGGGACCTCTGAGGTCACGGACCACTGAGTGGCCGGGGGGTCTCACCGCGTGGGCCTCGCCCAGCCGGGTCCGCAGCAGCAGGTTCTCGCGCTGTGTCTCGTGCAGCCGAGCACAGCGCTCCTGAGCGGCCTCCAGCTG
>NW_011494661.1:714489-714992 GCF_000754665.1 Bison bison bison | reverse complement strand
CCAGCTGCTCCTCCAGCAGCGCCTTGGAGGCCTCCAGAGCCCCCGAGAGCGCCCGCTCCTCCTGGTGGGGAGCAGAGAGCCGGTGGAGGGATGCCCCCCTCGCCCCGCACTCCAGGCTCCCCTCCCCATCTGACCCTACACCCTAGTGGCTCTCCAGGCCCCGCCTCTCCCCTCCATCTGCCCCTCCCCCTCCAAGTTCTCTCCAGGGACCCAGCACCGGGCCCCGCCCTTCTCCTGTGTAGGCCTTGCCCCTTCTCAAAAACGGCCTTCCAAGATGGCATCCTTCTAGGCCCCCACTTAGCCCCATTGCTGGTGCTTTAGACGCTGCCTCCCCTACCGTTCCCACCCTCCTCTCCAGGACCTAGCCTTGCTTAACACTTCCACCTTGCCTACCGCTCCCCTCCACCTGCCCCATCCTCCAAAGGGCCTATCCCCAGACACCCCCTCACCCCGTTCTCCTAGCAATACCTGGGGCCTCCACCAAGGCCTGTCTCTCCGCCAAA
>NW_011494661.1:712550-713827 GCF_000754665.1 Bison bison bison | reverse complement strand
GCCGGAGGCGCCGCAGCTGGGCCTTGGCATTGGCCAGCTGCAGGGCCAAGTGGTGCGAGGCCCCCTCCGAGGGAATCTTGGCAGGAGCCTCAGGCAACAAGGGGGCAGGCTCGCGGTCCAGCAGCAGTTCGGCCAGCCGCTGTGGGAGGTCAAGGGTCAGGAGCAGCCCCTCCCAGGACCCCCACATCTGTCCCCAATTACCCAAGCTGAATCTGGCTGTTGCAGCCCTGCAGACCCAAGACCCACAGCCCCAGCCCCACACCTGGACCCCAGTGCCCCCTTCCCCACATGTCTGGATCCCATGGTCCTCCTGTTCCTTGGCCTGCCGCCCCCTACCTGGGCCCCCAGGTCGCGCTCCCGTGCCAGCTTCAGCAGGGTCCCCATCAGGCTTCGGGACAGCATCTCCAGCTCCGGAGGCGCCAGCTCCCCAGGCTCCGGCCCAGTCAGCGCCAGCACCAAGCCTGCCCCAGGCTGGGTCACCTGGAGTCCAGGGAGAGCAGTTCAGCCAAAGAAGAAGAAGGGGGCAGGTGTCCCGGAGGGCAGCCCAAGTCATGGTACCTCCTGGATGGCAGCAGCCAGCTCGCTCTGGACCTCCAGGCTGAGGCCCTGGATGTGGCGGATGAACAGTTCCCGGTGCTCGCACTGCAAGGGGGCGAGGAGGGGGCTGTGAGACTGGTGCCAGAGGGCATCCCGCCACCTCTGCAGCCAGACCTGGACCCTGCCCTGCCCTGTCCCGCTCACCTGCACTGACGCCCCCAGCAGTAGCCTAAGGATGCCTTCCAGCTCCTCCACCGCCTCCTCTGCAGGGCACAAGCCACAAGGGGTTAACGGGGAGGGACAGCGGGTAGAAGCAGGAAGGGGTGGAGGGGAGGTGGGAGAGAGCACCTGAGAAGGGGTCAAAGCCCAGCATCTGGAGGTCTGGGGGCGGCGACAGGATCAGCAGCTGCAGCTCCTCCTGGGGTGGAGGGGGTGGGTGATAAGAGATGGGCCTCCCCCCAGGGGGTCTCCTGGGCTCAGCCTCCACCTGCCGACCCCTCACCTGGTAGAAGTCCCTCAGTCGGCCCCACAGGTGGTTGAGGTTCCACAGCCGCCAGGCTGCGGGGCCGTCACGGCCCCTTATCATTCTAGGGGCCCCTCGGGAACTGGGAGCACTGTGAGCACAGGGGCAATTGTGGAAGCGGAGATTGAGGACCCGCCTCCTCTGAAGCCGGCTCTGCCAGGCACCCCTCAGGCTCCTCCCCCTAGGCCGCCTGGCCCCCTCCCCTCACACCCCACCC
>NW_011494661.1:694729-712222 GCF_000754665.1 Bison bison bison | reverse complement strand
CCGGCGCCCCCCTGACCTGCCGCCCTGCACCCACATAGTCCCCTCCCCACCAGTTCCCTGAATGTCAGTGGCCCTGGGTCCGGACTCCTTTTCCTGCCCACAGCTGCCTGGACTTCTCTGTTCCCACTTGAGGCCACCCCTCCCCTCAGCCCCTTCCCCCCCGACACCCCACTCTGCCCTCTCTCCCCCCACCCCCACACCAGCCCCTCCCTGCTGCTCGTTTCCTCTCTCCAGACCCCCCTCCCACTGCCCCCTCACCCAGGTGGCCAGGCTGCCACTCAGGAAGTCTCTGATCCTGGGCCCCTTGCCCCCATCCATGACGGGGTCAGGGTGTTGGTCCCACTGCGGCAGCTACACCTGCCCTGAGAGGAAGAGGAAGTCCCCGAGTGGGGGATCCCAGGCCCAGCCACAGACACCCTGTGCCGCTTCCTCCTTCCGGGTGCTGGCGGGCCTATGCACCCCCAGAGTCCTGCCTCAGCCCCCCTTTCACCACTCCACATCCTCCCAGCATCTCGGGCAGGGCCGCCCCAGAGGTCAGCTGGGGAAGGTGGAGTCAGGGCCACCCAGGAGCAAGGCCCACCACTCTCCTGGCTCCATGGACAATGGCGGGTGAGTCCTCCCCTTATGTGGGCCTTGGTTGCCCAACTTGAAACCAAGAGAGTGACCTCAGCCCTGCATCTTCCAGGGCCCCAGAAAGGGTTCCAGGCCTTATATGGTGACTCTAGGCACCCACAGTGCATCTTCCAACTTGCCTGGCTTTCCTTTCTCAAACTTACCCAAACCACCCTCCCAACCTGTGACTCTTGGGAGGGGCTGCCTCCCACATCAAGCCTCCTCTGAATCCCCACCAGAAGTGAGTACCTCTCCTCAGACCCCACCCTCCCCCAGCCTCTTTATATACCAGACTGAGATAGGACATCTACTCCATGTGCTAGTGACCTCACAAGCCTTGATTTCCCATCTGTAAAAGAAGTGGGTTAGAATCCAGCCTCTGAGGGACGCAGTTCAATGCAGAGACCAGCGGCATGTCTTGGGGATAAACCAGGAGGATACCCCAGTTCCCCCACTGCTCACTAGGGGGCGCCGCGTGGGACACTGCTGGGTACCAAGAAGTAGTAAAAAGTCATGTTGTCCCTGCCCCCGGGGGATGCACAGCACGCTGGGGAGACAGCTATGCAGAAAGTTGCACACACACCCAAAAGGTAACGTTGCAGCTGTGCTACATACACTGACAGGTAAGGGATTTGACTTCAGTGGGATGATCAGGAGACACATGGTGGGGGAGGAGGGCAGTGACAGGGCAGCTGAGATCAGGGATGACTGGGTTAAGCAGGTGACGTGGGGATGAAGGAAGGGCATTCCCAGAGGCCCAAGCAGAATGTGCAAGGGTTCTGTGGCAGCTGGAAGTGTGAAGTCCAGAAATTATTCATGTTTCATTGATTTCCAGACACTTTATTTCTCACATTTCAATCTCTAAAGTCGGGTTACATGGTAGAGTCGCTGGCTAGCTGGTGGCAGTCCTGACATTGTTGTCATTGCCTGCACGTGTCTACACTCCAAAAGCATCCAACCCTGCAGAAAGGGCGTCAGCAGCCTGGAAGAAAACCCTGGAGACAAGAGCAGAGCACTGTTAACCCCAGGCTCCAAATGGTGCCGGCTCCCAGTGGAGGGGAACCAGACTTGTCAGCAACACTCCCAAAGCAGGAATCCAGAGTCAGCTTGCTCTGCTGTCCTGCATGGCTGGCTTAGGACTCCAATGGCTACTTGTGAGTTTCTGCCTGCGATGCAGAAGACGGGGGTTCAGTCCCTGGGTCAGGAAGATCCCCTGGGGAAGGAATGGCAACCCACTCAAGTATTCTTGCCTAGAGAATCCCGTGGACAGAGGAGCCTGGTGGGCTACAGTCCATGGTGTCTCAGAGAGTCGGACAGGACTGAGACTAACACTTTCACACTTTGACTTATGAATTGGGAGGGGGGATGGTGGGGAACAGTGCTCTCTCGATTCTGGATACCTCACAAGAGGCGGTGACAGGGAAACACCAGACATCCCGCCTCAGATTCCAAATGTGAAGGAGTTTCCTGAACACCATAAACTACTTTGCTTCTATTTTCCTTTTTATGTGTGCATTCGAATTATGTATGATGAGAATCTATGTCTAAGGCAAAAAGAGCTCCTTCGGGAGGTATAAAATAAAGAGTCTAATGATAAAAGAGCCTTGGGACATAGTTAACTGGCAGCATTCCTCTGTTCTTTAGTGGCAGCTTTTACAATTGTTGACATTCTGGATTTGCGGGGTCATAGTGAAAACATAGGCTTATCACGAGCCAGTCCTGATTACAAGTATTTTACAATTACTGACTTATTTGCGTAGGACTAGGTTATGAAACAAGGATTGTGGATTATCTCCAATTCACAGAGGAGGAAAGCGAGACTCAGAGAGGTTAATAACATGCCCAAAGTCACACAGCTCTCAGGCTGTAGCCTGACTGGGCAATGGGAAACTTAAGAGAACATCTAGTTGTTTAAACCTCCCTAGAGGCATCTGGAAATGCAGATAATCCTCACAGAGGGCTGTTAACAAGGATTCCACGGGCTGGTGCCCGGCCTAAGCGTTCATTAAACGGTCCCTGGTGTGATTATTATCTTTAGTGTTAATAATATCAAGTATCCGTCCAGATTTGACCCTCTGCGAATCTTACACCTATATGCATCTCTCAGGGATTCCAGCCCAGGAATCTCTCCAAAGCGCCTGCTCTGGGTTAGCCAAGCGTGGTACTGTGGTAACGGGGCGCCCGCAGCCAAGGGCCCCTGCCTTGCTCAACACTGAGTCACACCCTTCTTCCAGCCTCCTTGGAGGCCTGGGCCGTGTCACCCCATTGCTCTCGCTGATTGCTCTCACATTCATCACCCTGGACATGCCCGGCTGCACGTCAATCTCTCAGTCTGGCTCTATGACTTGGTTCAGCTGAGTCAGCCAGAGGGAGGTTCACGGGGGAGGAAGAAAGTTCATCAGCAGACAGCAAGATCCTGGGATTTCAAGGCTTAATTAACCACTGAGGGATGCTCATCAGAGGCTGGCTATCCTCATCCTTAGGCTAGCTTCTTCCTTTAAAAAATTGTTCAGGGACTTCCCTGGTGGTCCAGTGGTTAAGGATCAGCCTTGCAATGCAGGGGACATGGGTTCAATCCTTTTTTGGGGAACTAGGATCCCACATGCCCTGGAGCAACTAAGCCCATGCGCCACAACTAAGAATTGATGCAGGCAAATAATATTTTTTTTAATGTTTTTTAAAACAGTGTTCAGGTGCATGATCAAAATGTAAAGAAGGATTTCCCTGGTGGCCCAGTGGCTAAGACTCCATGCTCCCATTGCAGGGGACCTGGCATTCAATCCCTGGTCAGAGAACTAGAATCCCACATGTCACAACTGAGAGTTCACATGCAGCAAATAAAGATCCTTCATGCGGCAATGAAGACTGAAGATCCTTGCATGTGCAACCAAGGCCTGGTGCAGCCATGTGTATATATATACGATATTGCAGGAGGATTCTTTACCGTCTGAGCCACCAGGGAAACCCCCACTATATAGATATAGATGTGTATATGCATATATGTGTGTATATGTGCATGTGTGTATATACGTGTATATGTATATATTCTGTATACATGTCTGTGAGTATATGTGCGGTATATATGCGTATATGTCTGTATATGTGTGTATACGTGTATATGTATATATGTGTGTATATGTGTGTAATGCATGCGTGTGTATTTGTGTGTATATCTATATATGTGTGTACATATATATATCTCAAGAATACATTAGTATAGGGAGAAAAAAAATTAAGTCATTCTCCCCCTCATCACGCCTAACCCCAGTCCCCAAGGCCCCGTTAGCATTTTCTGTACTCTTTCGGAGAGGCAGCTGCCCAAGTCTATCAGCTGTGGTCCCGACCACACGTGGGTGAGCACCTCCATGCTTTGAAATATATTTCCCAATCTGCTTCTCTTCTGTTCAGAACTGTTGGCCTCGGTCTTTTGAATGGCTGCATAGTATTCCATGATGTTATCCCATCATCATTTCAACTCTCTCTTTTTAAATTAATTTGCATTGGAGCATAGTAGCTTCACAGTGTTGTTAGTTTCTGCTGTACAGCGAAGTGAGTCAACCATACGCATACGTAGATCCCCTCTTTTCGCATTTCCTTCCCGTTTAGGTCACCACAGAGCGCTGAGTAGAGTTCCCTGAGCTATACAGTAGATTCTCATTAGTTATCTATTTTATACATAGTAGTGCATATATGTCAATCCAATCTCCCAATTCCTCCCATCCCCTACTTTCCCCCTTGGTCTCTATTTCTGCTTTGCAAATAAGTTCATCTGTATCATTTTTCTAGTCAACTGTCTCTTATTGACAAAGATTTTAAACATTTGCATCTTTGGGGCCATAATGACTGCTCTTCTCAAATATCTTTTTCTGGAGGTTTTTAAGGGGGTTGGTGCTCACTGCTGCCAACATGTGGACCCAAGAGACAGGCAAGAAGCAGAGACAGACAGATGCACGAATGGGCAACATCTTCTACTGCCTGCAACCTCCTCCCTCGGGACTCAGCTTCCCCAGCTGCACAGAGGAGGACCCCCACTCCCCTCTGGCTTTGAATTCTCTGGGTATCCCTGGTCCGACCCCAAAGGCCAGACGCAGGAGTGTTCTGGACCTCTGGGAAGTAGAGGCCAGTGAGCCCAGGGCAGCTGGCAACCAGGTTCAGCCAGAGCCCAGGACCGACCAGGGCTGAGTCAGAGAGCAGCTTTTTCTCCCTGCCTGTGGCAGGCCCAATGCCCTGCCTGGCACCCCAGCGGCTTGGCTGGGGCCCAGCTCCCTGGCCAGATAGTAAGGGCCCCAGGCTCAAGAACTAAAATCCTAAAACAGCCTCCAGGGACTTCTGGGCACCTAGCCCTCTGGTGTGGGGTCTGAGGGATGCCCTCCTTCCCACCGAAGTGTCTGGGAAGGGGTGGTTTTCCCACTGTGCATTTAGGGGTGGAAATAGCCAGAGCTGGACAAGAGCAGAAATGCTCAGGGCTGTGGCCCAAACGAGCTGCCCAGGTGGGAGGAGGCAGTGGGAAGCCAGAGCCAGGGAGGTGAGGTCCAGGGCCACATGCCAAGCACGGGTCAGGTGCCCAGGGACTCAGAGTGTGGCCCCAGCACTGAAGAGGGCCTGGTGCAGCCCAGCCCCCACTACCTGACCCTCAGACAGTTCTCCCTCCTCTCCCCAGGGTGCCCCCCCAACTCCTGGGGGCCCTGCCTTGCCCCAAGCCTCTCACCACGCCTGGCTCCCACATCAAACCCCCTGGTAGACGCCACCCGTGCCCAAGGAGCTGCTGGGAAACACTGACCGGCTCATGACCCTTCCACTGGACTTTGAGTCCATTTCCAGAATTTCACCATGACCTCTGAGGCCCTGCAGAACAGCCCCAGCTCGACACCCGACCCGCTCCCCCACCCACCTCCTTAGCTGCACACCTGCTCCAGCTTCCTCAGTCTCTCTCTCACCCTCAGCACCTTTGAGTTTGCTGTTCCCCTAAAGAATCTGCCTGCCATGCAGGAGACACTGGTTCGATTCCTGGGTTGGGAAGATCCACTGGAGAAGGGATAGGCTACCCACTCCAGTATCTTTGGGCTTCCCTTATGACTCAGCTGGTTCCCAACCCAGATTGATCCCTGGCTTGGGAAGATCCCCCGGAGAAGGGAAAGGCTACCCACTCCAGTATTCTGGCCTGGAGAATTCCATGGACTGTATCGTCCCTGGGGTCGCAAAGAGTTGGACGTGACTGAGCGACTTTCACTCTCACTTTTCAGCCCGGAACAACCCTGTCTGCCCAACACGTGTGCACACCCTCTGCCTCCCCTGTCTTGCTCCTTCTCACCCTACTGGCGTCCTTAATGGCCTCTTTCTCAGAAAAGATCTTCCTTTTCTAAAGGAGACTCCAGTCTTTCTGCGAGGCCTTCTCTTTGCAATGGCGTCTCTTGTTGCAGAGCACAGGCTCTAGACACACAGGCTTCAGTAGTTGTGGTGCACGGGCTTAGTTGCCCCGTAGCCTGTGGAACCTTCCCAGACCAAGGACTGAACCCGTGTCCCCTGCATTGGCAGGTGGATTCTTAACCACTGGACCGCCGGGAAGTCCTCCCCTCGTAGACTTCCTCCACTGCATCTGTCCTTGTTTGCTCCATCTGCTCCCCACTAGAACAGAAGCTCCCAAGGCCAGGGACGCCGTGGGGTTGTCCAGGGCGGTGACAGCGTATGCTGACAACTTGCCCACGCCAGCTCTGTCCTTCATACGTGTTCATCAGTGTGAACACATATGATGTGTTCAAGCCCCTCTACAGCCATAAAATATGATCCTATTATTACCATCCCCTTTTTATGAAGAAACCAAACACCGAGAAGCTAAGTCACTTGCTTCAGGCCACGCAGCCAGGAAGTGGTTTTGAACAAATGAACTCCTGTTTCAGAGATGTGGAAAGTGAGGCTCAGAGGGGTGTGAGCGTCGGCAGGGTGACTGAGGGTAAACACAAGGCCTCCCTCTGGGAGCCGCTGCTTCTCCCCCACCACCACCCCCACACTGCCATCCCCATTGCCTTATTGCTGCCTGGTGGGAGGGCAAGGCTGGAGCCCAGAGCCTGGTTAGTGAGCACAGAGAGGCCCAGCACCAAGCCCCGAGGTTGCCTCATAATTAAAGACGCACGCATCAAAGACAGCGCCAAGGTACCATTAAATATTCATTAAGCAAGGAAAAAATAAATCCAGAAGGTAAAACGGGTTGGTGCACTGTGGGGAGAGGAACACAAGAACACGTCCCCACAAGACAAGTAACTGGCTGTTTAAAACGGCCTTGGAGTTTCCAGACACCAGTAAAACCATCAGCGCCCTTTGACCCAGGCACTCTCGGCATCTGGGAACATGCCCCCAGGAAGGAGCCCAGGAGGAAACAAAATCAGGAATGTGTCTGACGTTGCTCCTAACCAAACCCCGGAGACGCGCAGATGTCCGCCAAGAGCACCCAGCCGTGCTTGTGGACAGAATCCCCTCGCCTGGGCTGCTCAGTAGGGACTCTCTCACCTGCCTCACCTTTAACCTTTACACAGGCTGTTCCCACCACCTGGAAAGCCCATTCCACCTCTGCTCACCTGGCTATCGCCTAACCATTTCTTTAAAAGAAAAATTCCATTTTTTATTTTATTTTGGGTTGCGCTGGGTCTTCTGTGCTGCACTCTGGCTTTTTTTAGTTGCGATGAGCAGGGTCTACTCTTCGTTACGGTGCACAGGCTTCTCACTGCGCTGGCTTCTCTTGTGGTGGAATACGGGCTCTAGGCAGGTGGGCTTCTTGGGCCTGCTTCTTGGGCAGCTCTTGGGCCCTAGAGCTTAGGCTCAGTAGCTGTGGTACATGTGCTTTAGCTGGTTTGTGGCACGTGGGATCTTTCAGACAGGGGATCGAACCCATGTCTCCGGCATTAGCAGGTGGATTCTTATCCATGGTACCACCAAGGAAGTCCGCCTAATCATTTCTTGGCTGCAGCTAGAAGTCCTTCTCTCCCTTCCTCTCCCCCATGGGAAGGGCAGGTAATGGGCAGGGTCCTTCTGTGACACCCCAAACGACCCGACTGGTGCTGCTCCCTAGAAGCTTCACCACACTGATAGTAAGCACTCACCTGGAGTGCTTACTGGTGCCCTCTCCAAGACTGTAAGCGCACGGAGGTGGGAACCAGAGCTGCCCTGGTGCTGCCCAGACCAAGAGACCTGTGCTGGGAGTCATGTCTGGTAGTGGTGCTCTCAGGGCTCATGCCCAGCATATTCACTGCTGTGTCCCGGAGCCCCACACGATGCCCGGTGCGGAGATGACTCTCAACAAACAGTGGCTAGATGCACGGTACTGGGGTGATGCTGAGGGTTCACTGGGGCAAGTGGAACCCCTGAAAGTCCAGACCTGCTTTCATAAGTACCCAGAGACACACATGCACTGCGATGCTCAGCGAGATAAGCATCAGCTTCATCTTGGGTGAAGTCACTGAGATTAAAAACCCATCTCAGTAGCAGTGATGGCTGAACAACTTGGTGAACAGATTGAAAACCACTGACTTGTTCATTTTTAAAGGGTGAATTTTATGATGTGTGAATTATATGTCAAAAAAAGCTTCATCTGTCGACTTCTCTGCTGGTCCAATGGTTAAGATTCCAAGCTTCTACTGCAGAGGGGCTTGAGTTCAGTCCCTAGGACAGCTTAGTATGTGCCCTTGCCAAGGCGATGGAAGCAGCCAGAAAGTGACTCTGTCCGTTGGGAGGCCATGAAGCCCCTAAAGTCTCTGCTCAGAGGCAATCCCCCCATGTGGCCCACACTATTTGTTGTCCACTCCAAATCCTTTCTCTCTTAATAACAGAATCATGGCCTTTTTAGTTAGACACAAGACAGTGTGGAATAAAATCAATGTTTCCCATGTGACTAAGCTCTGGCCAATGAGATTTCAGCATAAATAATACATGGCAGCTTCCAGAAAAACTTTCCTTTTTTAAATTTATTTATTTTTGGCCATGCAGGGTCTTCATTGCTGTACGGGCCCTCCTCTACTCGTGGTGCATGGGCTTCTCGTCGCAGTGGCTTCTCTTATTTCAGAGCACAGACTTTACTGCACATGGGCTCAACCGTCGTGGCTTAGTTGCTCCACGGCATGTGGGCTCTTCCTGGATCAAGGATCGAACCCACGTCTCCTGCACTGGCAGGCAGATTCTTTACCAATGAGCCACCAGAGAAGCCCCAGAAGAATTTCTTAAAAGACAGCTGTGGCAGCTACGAATTGGCACTTGACGTGGGTGCCTGCCATCTACCTCTTCCAGGATTCGATCCTGTGCTGCTGCAGCTGCTGACCTTTAACATCCCCTGAAAGGAGTTTAGGGCGGAGAGCAGAAATGAGACACTCTGTGTTTGGGGGGAAATACTGGCAGGACAGGTCTCCAGATGGTTAAGATATTTTCAGGAGCTGATTTTATGAGCCCAATTCCCCTGTCTCCTCATATCTAGAAAAGCACTAAAATCCTTCATGGTGATGACTGTTTATCGTGACTAGCGGGAAAGCTTCATCAGACTGACAGAAACCTTCTAGAAAAAATATGTGTTTGATTGCATGTACTCTTCCTTCATCAGAATCACATATATACTGTCCTTCCCTCCTACCTCTTTGGAGCAGTTTCTCAGAGTTATCTAGGTACCGTCTCCTGGGCCGCGGTCCCCATTTTGCCCCAAATAAAACTTAACTCACAACTCTCACATTTTGTCTTTTTTTTTTTTAAAGTCGACAGCTAGTAGGGGACTTTTATCTCCTGTTCCCCATTTCCTCCATCCTGCTGGCTGGATTTTGACTGTGATAGCTGGAACTCAAGCAGCCACCTTGGATTGTGAGGTAGAAGTCCCTTGTTTAACATGGCAGAGCAACAAGACAGAATGCGCACAGGTTGGGAATAATCATGGAGCTGCCCTACTAGCCCTATGTTATCCACCTTCCCTCTGCATGTCTGTGAGCTAAGCCTCTATATTAAGTCACTGGTATTTACATCACTCTCAAGAAAAGTCTAGTTCTAATTCAGAACCACAGTAGTCAAACGTGCTTCCCTGGTGGCTCAGATGGTAAAGAATCTGCCTACAATGCCGGAGACCTGTGTTCAATTCCTGGGTTAGGAAGATCCCCTGGAGGAAGGCAGGGCAACTCACTCCAGTATTCTTGCCTGGAGAATCCCATGGACAGAGGAGGTTGGTGGGCTAAGTCCATGACATTGCAGAGTCAGACACAACTGAACGACTAAGCACAGCACAGCACACAGTCAAGTTTATGCTGAAACAGTGGGGACCAATATCCAAGACGCTGAAGAGAAGACAGCTTTCTCTCTCCCTCCCTGCACTTCTTTACTTCTTCCCAAAACACATGTTAAGCAGGTTACCTTATCTGTGTTAAATTAAAAAAAAAAATCCCAAGCTCAAACAGGAAGAGTTGGTGCTAATAGTAATAACATAGCAGGGGATTCCGTGGCAGTCCAGTAGTTCAGGCTCATTTGCTTCCTCTGCAAGGGGCAGGGGTTCAGTCCTTGGTCAGGGAACTAAGATCCTGCATGTCAGGCAGTGCATCCTACATAAGCGGAAAAAAATAACGTAGCAGACAATATGCATGTTTGTGAACACCAAAAAAGCTGTGCACTTACACAGATATTACTCAAACTTGTCTAGAAGTTATAGACACACATGTACATACACACAGGAGAAGGCAATGGCACCCCACTCCAGGACTCTTGCCTGGAGAATCCCATGGATGGAAGAGCCTGGTGGGCTGCAGTCCATGGGATTGGGAAGAGTCGGATGGGCACTGAGCGACTTCACTTTCACTTTTCATTTTCATGCCTTGGAGAAGGAAATGGCAACCCCCTCCAGTGTTCTTGCCTGGAGAATCCCAGGGGTGGGAGAGCCTGGTGAGCTGCCATCTATGGGGTCACAGAGTCGGACACGACTGAATCGACTTAGCAGCAGCAGCAGCAGTACACACACACACACACACACACACACACACGTACTTGTTCTCTGTCACTCCTTGATGCCTGTGCGGCTAAACCCCAACCCAGATCAGCAGGGTGTGTTCCCCCGGGGCCAGTAGCCTCCAGGGCTCCTAATCATGGTGCCTGCACAGCTGCAGCCCAAGCCTGCTCTAGGCTAGAGATGCTGGGACCCCCTCCAACCCTCTCTTGATATCAGCTCAGGTTTGATTCTCTAAGAGATGACAAAGATTCCCCCGAGATATCGTCCCAGCTCCTTCAAGTGAGCCTTCGAGTGCTGGGCAACCTAAGGAGAATACTGGGGGCCTTGCCCTAACAGCATCACTAGCCCCATTATACTGATGAGGAAACTGAGGCCCAGGGAGCCACAGAAAGTAATCACCAAGGACAGGCCTGGGATTTGGCCTCTCTGCTGCCTCCCAGCTCTTTCCCTACCAATATGCAGGCTGCAAGGTGCAGAGCAGGGGTTCTTTTTCTTTTTACAATCATTTATTGATCACTTACTGTGTACTAAACACTGTACCAAATGCTTTACGTAAATTGTCTCATGTGTTCCCCACCATGACCCTATGAGGTCAGTTGGATTATTTCCACTCTAAAGATAAGGGAAGTAGGGTCGGGACTTCCTTGGTGGTCCTGCAGTTAAGAATCCGCCTGCCAACGCAGGGCACGCAGTTTCGATCCCTGGTCCGGGAAGATTCCGCATGCTGCCACAACTACTGAGCCTGTGCTCTAGAGCCTGGAAGCCGCACCTCCTGAAGCCTGCACGCCCTAGAGCCCATGCTCCGCAACAAGAGAAGCCACCACAGTGAGAAACCCGAGAACCAGCACCAGAAAGCAGCCCCAGCTTGCCTTGCCACAACTAGAGAAAAGCCTGCGAGTAGCAACGAAGACCTGGCACGGCCAAGAATAAACGAACTTTAACAAAAGATGAGAGAAATGGGGCTCAAGGAAAACTAAATAGCCTCCCAAAGGTCCCCAGCTTCTCGGTAGCAGGCCAGGATGCACAGGTGGTCTGAGCCCGAAGTCTGGTGACCCACTCTGCTATGATGCTTCCCGGGTCAGGGAGGGGCTCATCTGGAATTCTGGTAGGACCATAGGGGTTCCTTGAAACTTTTCAAGAGCATGTAGGTGTCCATGTGTGTACACACATGTTCAGATGTGTGTTTTGTAAGGAAAGAGGCATTGCTTTTAGCAATACTTCAAAGGAATTTTTGGCCTAGAAAAGGCTCAGAATCACTGATATTGAGCAATATTCTTGACTATCTAGATTTTACTTACTGATATGCCAGTCCTCCACAGGTACCCAGGGATGGCTGAACTTGCCTCTTTACTTGTACAATTAAAAGGAATAATTAGGGTAAACAGGCTTCCCTTGTAGGTCAGTTGGTAAAGAATCTGCCTGCAAGGCAGGAGACCCGGGTTTGATTCCTGGGTTGGGAAGATACCCTGGAGAAGGAAATGGCAACCCACTGTAGTATTCTTGCCTGGAGAATCCCATGGACAGGGCAGGCCTGGCAGTCTACAGTCTATGGGGTCACCAGAGTCAGACACAATTTAGCGCCTAAACCACCACCACCATGTCAGGTAGATGTTGGAGGTCTTGTTGACTGATTTTAACATTGGCTCTTTGACCACCAACAGCCCAGGAGGGTCACATCCACTTAGGTGGGCTTGAGTAGTTGTGGCATGGGGGCTTAGTCGTCCCGCGGCATGTGGGATCCTCCTGGACCAGGGATCAAACCCATGTCCCCTGCATTGGCAGGTGGATTTGCACACCATGAGATGGTTGATCTCAAGCACTCCTCCACCTGGAGCAGCTCACAAGACACCCCCAGCCCCACGGCCAGCAGCCAGGGCCACTGAGACCGAAGGCCCACCTCCACCCACACCCAACTCCCATCATGCTGTCCAAAGGGGTCACCTCGGGCCTAGAAGAGCCCTCCCCTGCCGTAAAGGCCCAGCCAGTGGCAACGAGATCCTGGAGGGGACGCTTCCTCTCAGAGGCCTCACTGGACCTCAGCCTGTCCAGACATGAGGTCAGGAGTGGAGGAACAGAGGCAGCTGAGTGGCATCGATGGAGACTGGGCTTGCCCTGATGGTGAGGAGCTGCCAGGGTGGCCTGAGGTCTGCTGGGAAGAGGAATAGGGTGCTGGACCACGGGGGGCCCACTTGGCCAGCAGACTCCAGGCTCCGAGAGCCCAGCTGCCAGCTCCGACGCTCACTTCTCTCTTGGGCTCCCGGAGCCTCCAGACCACTCACCAGGGTGCACACAGTGACTGTGGGGGGACGTCTACATACACCTCTGTGTCCTCATCTGTACGACAAGAGAACTGAGAGATGGTGTCCAGAAAGAGAGGGCCTTCCTGCCATCCAGGCCAGGACAGCACTGTGACCTAGGGCTTGGCGGGGACAGCTCACAAGGGGATGGGAAGCTGGAGGGGTGGTCAGCCCTCTGTCCTGCCCCAGCCCAGGACTCCTGAGGGGTGACAGGTTGTGGAAGAGAACTGAGGAGACAAAGGTCAGTGGGTGGGCAGGCTGAGCAGCTGGGACCCCTGCAGGTAGGCTGGCCCCCTCTCGAGGGCCCTCCTCTCCCCAAACCATCCACCCCTTAGACCTCCAGCCAAGTGGCCCCCTGGACTCACCCTTCCAACACCCACAGGTCCCCTGTCCCAGCCCCCACCTCCTGGACACTCAGTCATCAATCCTGCCCCACGCTGACCTCTCCTCGGCCTCCCACCTGCCCCTGTCCAGCTCCACCTGCACAGAGGAGTCCAGGTATGAATCTGACGGGTCACTGCCCTACAGACATCCTTCGCTGGTCTGAAGGGCCCGCAGGGTAAAATGTAAGGAGCTTACAGCGCTTCAAAGGCCCCTCTGCCCTCCTAGCATCCCCTCACTCAGGTGCTCCACCACCTTGGGGCTATTCCGCCCTCTGTAACTATGGCTACATTGTTCCCGCCACCAGGCACACCAGCCCCACTGCCTCAAGGACTGTGTCCTCCAAAATGCCTTTCCTTGATCTTTCCTAAGATCTCTTAGCCTGCCTTAGCCAGCTCTGAGCTGCCCTGAGGCTCCCCAGATGGCCTGGAAGGGCAGGGAGAACCCCTTAGAGCCTGGTGCTGAAGGGGCCTAGGGCGGGGCTATAAAGCTCGCCGAGGCCAACTGACTGGGCTCAAATCCAAACTCCTCTTACGTGGCTGGAGGAGCCAGGTCCACTTGTTTAACCTCTCTGTGGTATAACAGTTCTCAATGCCCAGGATCGTGTGAGGATTTTTAGCATACCTCAAGCATCTGCCCCCTCCTTAGACTGTGAGCTCTTAAACACAGCTGGTGCCTAATAATCAGCCTGCTTCCAAGCACAGGGCTTCCCGAGGACAAGAGGCAGAGGCCCAAGGGCAAGGCCTGCAGACAGAACGCTCCTAGGCCTCAAGCCCTGCCAGCCTCCCTGACTCCTGGCCCCTAACAACATACAACACACCGACCGCAGGGCCAGCCTTACCAGCGTCTCCTCTCTTCCACAGCTCACCTAGACTCTGCCACGGGGACCCTGCACCACCCATCACCTCCCACCCCTGGGGCTGAACCAGCACTAGCTCTGCCAATAGAGCCCTTTTTGCCCATCAGATGGTCCCAAGGTGCCAGGGACCCTTCTTGGGATGTGGGTGCTCCCAAAAGGGGTTCAGCAGAATTTGAGGGTATGCCCAGGTGAGGGGGTGGGGGGGGTGCCTTGGGCCAGTTTCTACCCTGAGGTCTGCAGTCAAAATGAGATTGGCCATCATGCAGGTATCAAATGCAAACGGTTACGGGCCCTAGCCAAACTCGGAAAGTCCAGAGCCTTCCGGAGGAGCTCCCTCGGCAGGACCACTGGCCCTTTCTCAGCTTGTAGATGGATGCTTCATGACACCTCCCTAAAGAGGCCTTCTCTGACTTGCCTAAGTTAAGTCAGAGTCCTTTATGAGTCCCCACTTCAGCCTCTGCCCACTACCCTCAGAGCTGGACGGTCAGTGAGGCCTGGCCTTGGGCAAAGCAGCAATTCAAAACCAAGGAGACAGACATAAACCAGAAGTGTTTATTGCAGAAATTTGGCCAAGATTTCAGCTGAGTGATCACAGGCTAGGCTGGGGCCCTCTGCCCACGACTGGCCCGGTAAAACAGGAAAGGGCCGGAGGAGGATATCTGGGCTCCAAGCCTCAGAGCTGTGAGAGGATGTTGGGAGCCAGGCTGCAGGTGAGGCCTGTGCCATCTGGCTCCACGTTCAGGGATTTGACGATGCCATCCTCTATCACCATGGAGAACCTGCCAGAAAGAAGGGCCGGGCCACGTCAAACAGCCTGGGCCTGGAGGCTGACAATGGAGACAGGTGGGGTAGCAGGCGAACCCCCCAAGGGGGACCCTCCCACTTTTACCTCTTCAGTCGGTGATTCCCAAAGAGAAAGAGCAGTGAATCATCAAGTAACAAATCTGTCTCCTGAAAGGAGAAGCAGAGGAAAGGTCAGGAACGCCCAGAACAGGCCAGTCCCCTAGCCGCTCCCCACACTGGCCGTCTCCCTTCAAGTCCCTGCTTCCAGGATGGAGGCTGGGAGTGCACTCACCTTCCCAAAAGTCCCATTGGGGTCTGCCAGGAGCCGAACCTAAGGAGAAAGCAAAAGTCACAAAAAAATCTCCACCTTGGCCCCAGATCCCCTACAGGATCCACAGCTCACCTTGCCCTCTGCCTTGTGGGCGCGTGCCCACTCTTCAGTTACAAAGACATCATTAACGGTCAGACATGCCACCACCTGGATCCCCTTGGCCTTCAGAGCGTCAGCCTGCTCCACGAACCCTGGCAGGTGGGTCTGGGGAGGAGAACCAGAGTCAGCAAGTGGGTAACAGCCTCTGCTCCTCAGCCCACGCTTTGTCTCCAAGCCCTCTTCATTTCCCGACACCGACCCCTTTCATCAGACAATGAGAACTGGGTAAGCCACAGTTCCTTTTTGTTTCCCTGGTGGCTCAACAGTAAAGAATTCGCCTGCCAATGCAGGAAACGTGGGTTCGATCCTTGCATCAGGAAGATCCCCTGGAGAAGGAAATGGCAACCTGCTCCAGTATTCTTGTCTGGGAAATCTCCTGGACAGAGAAGCCTGGCGGGCTACAGTCCATGGGGTTGCAGAGAGTTGGCACGACTTAGCGACTAAACAGCAACAACTAAGAAGCTCGGATCCAAGTTCAAGTGTTCCTCGCTCAAGACCGTGAACGTCCCACGAGCAGGACCGCCTCATCTACCCGAGTCCCAAGTCCCTTCCACAGCCCTGTCTAGTCACCCAGCAGGATCAATGAGAGGTGTTGCACCACCTTTTCTCCTACATCCCTACACGCACAGTCACAACTTATTTCTTAAAAACCTGATATGCTTCTTTAACTGTCATATCACCTACATCCCATTGGTACAAGCTGTCGCGGGACTAAGCGGGACTCTGCGGGACTCGTGAACAATACAAACACACACACAAGATCCCAACTGCTGAGCCCAGAAGCGCAGGCCTCACCTTGGAACAACCAGGGGTAAAGGCCCCAGGGAGGCCAAACAGCACTCCCTTCTTGCCTTTGAACAGCTCTGCCAGGTTCACCTTGTTGCCCGGCTCCTTTTCAAATACCTCCACCGACGGAATGGCATCTCCAACCTAGAAAGAAGGACTCCAAGGTAAGGGCAGGGGCAGGGCCACAAGGGCGGGGTGGGGGTGCCCAGAGAGGGCTGAGGAGCCCTGCCTGGTCCCGTGGAGCGCGGGTTGACACCCGGCAGGGAAGTCCACCGCTGTCGGAGCTTCCAGAGGTCCCTTTCCTGCGACCACCTGGTTACCCCACATCCTCCAAGTTTCAGGGTGGCCCTATTCCTCTTAAGGGCCAGTCGGTGACCACAGAAAAAAGGGGACGGCCTCTCTGGGTGTCACAAGAGGTTGAGTAAACAAAGTGAGTTACAGGAAAGAGATGAGACAGAGGGGCAGGAGGGGGCCCTGACAACACGGAGGGAGAGGACACCGGGCACGGCTGATCAAGACGAGAAAAAAATGGGAGGGCAGCAGAAGGTGGGATGGCTGGGGGGCAGGGTGCAGGTCCCTACATCCAGCAGATATGAGTACAGAAGGACTCCCTTCAAGGGGGAGGGATCAGTGTTCCTGGGAGTGTGTGAGGGCTTCACGGGCCAGAAAAAGTAGACAAAGGGAGCAAAGTCAGGGGTGAGGGTAGAGCCTGGAGAAACCCAGCAGTGGGTTGTAGGATGAAGTAGAAGGAGGGGATCTCAGAAGACTGTGAAGCAAGGGGGAGCCCCAAGGAGCTGGGGATGGTTCCAGAAGATAAGAGGGCTGAAAAACTCAGCAGAAGGGTGCGGTGGGAGAGACAAAACAGGGTTCTAAGAGACATCACCTGTTTCAAAGGATGGAGTGAGAGTAATACCCAATAACGTGACAAAAGCAGCGGAAGGGCATGGAGAAGAACACGCATAGGGGTTAAAAAGGGTAAAGGAGATGGTTCCATAGGTGGGGGAAGCCATGGCACGCCACCTGAAAACGGTGGAGACTCATCACAGGTGTCCCAGAGTGGGTGTGGCAGGGAGACCAGGGGAAGGCCCAAAAGCCTTGAGAACTGTTAGAGGAGATGGGGCACGAGACCCCTAAAACTGGCGACATCGTTGCAGCCACCGGGGTCTTGTTGAAGGAAACAAGGGGAACGGACGGCGGGAGGAGCCTCTATGGCAGCGGGAAGGTAATAAAGACGGTGACTCTCCCCCAGACAAGCGGGACGAAGAGGCGTGCAGAAATGAGTGGAGTCGGGTAGGCAAAGAAGTCAGGCCTGGCTGGGCCCGCGGTCACCTTAATCGGGGCCATGGCTACAGCAGCGCTTCTGAAACCTCGGACCCCGCCAAACGTC
>NW_011494661.1:693688-694629 GCF_000754665.1 Bison bison bison | reverse complement strand
TCCCCGCCGCTGTCGTTGACGCACCCTCAACGATGGTCGCCCGGGACACCACCGAGCCCGGTCTGCAGCCCAGGACGCGTAACCACCCCAGACGCATGCCGAGTCATAAAGTCAGAACAGCCCCGCCCACGCCTCGAGGCTGAGGTAGAAGGCTGGGCGGAACCGGAGCGCTACGACGCTATCCTGCGGAAGACGGCAAAAAGTGGAACAGGGGGCCGTAGGTTACCTGGCCACCCGCGAGGCGCCGCCACCGCGCAGGCGTGGACGGCGCACGAATGGGCAGGGCTTCCGACCAGCTCCGTATTAGGGGTGGATCTCCGGCGCGCGTGCGAGCGGGCGGAGCTTATTTGCATACAAGTCCGAGTTGCCGCTGTTTCGATTGTGTAATTTACGGATTGGGACAGTATTTCCATTTCTTAACCGCAAGCAAGTGTCAGGAGACGGTGGTGTCAGGCGCCTGTGTAGGAGTAAAGCGTATTTATTTTGCATTCCACGAAGGCCTTTGCATTATAGCAGTTTTAAGTATGATTTACATTGTACATGATTTGTAGCAACCTGAGGTTTAGCTCAGCCAAAACCACTGGATCTGCGCCGTAGCAATCTCCTGCCAGATGCTTCCAGGAGCAGCGCGTGATACCAACCGACCTCGGCTCCAGCGAGCACCGGAAGTCCAGAAGTTTCGCCGTTTCCGTTCCTCCCAGGTGTCCAATAGGATAGAGCGGGACAGCCCCGGAAATGATGTAGACAGAGACCACTCTTCTTCCGGTTCTGGCTTTGCGGGAGTGGGCAGCGTAGACATGAGGCTGCTCACCCACAACTTGCTGAGCTCGCACGTGCGGGGGGTGGGGCCCCGAGGCTTCCCCCTATTTAAAAAAAAAAAAAAAAGCCCAAAAAAAAAAAAAAAAAAAAAAAAATTTTAAATGTGACATATTGGCAAAAGT
>NW_011494661.1:692591-693588 GCF_000754665.1 Bison bison bison | reverse complement strand
GGGATAGTCTTAACTGCAGTCCTTTACACCAGGCCTCAGGGCGAGCGTCTGGGGAGCCGAGATGATTTAAGCCTCTTGCCCACAGCTGCATCTCATCCAGGTGCCTAAAGAGCCGATTCAGGGGTATGAGCATAACGAGGAATTTCTGAGAAAGATGCACCACGTGCTGCTGGAGGTGAGAACCGGCCCATCGCTTGCCTCCTGGCTGTACACCCACACTTGACAACTGCCAGTGCTCAGTTCTGGTCCCCTCTTCCCGCAGGTGGAGGTCTTGGAGGGCACCCTGCAATGCCCAGAGTCGGGACGTGTGTTCCCCATCAGCCGTGGCATCCCCAATATGCTGCTGAGTGATGAGGAAACGGAGACTTAAACTGTGCCAGGCGCCGGTTTTTCACTCTGGTTGTGGATCTTTGTTTACGTTATCTTGTTTGTTAGTCCTATCCTATGTATCCCTAACCCCTGACCCAGTGACACACCACACAGTGTTTTTGAGCTCGATAGTATATATTTTTTTTTCTCATTAAAGGTTCAAAACCAAAAGCGGTTTCTCTTTGCAGCAAATATACATTAAAATAGAGTCTCTGTACAGCCAAGGGCTCTGGGCCCTGGCTTGCCCCATGTCCCTGCGCCTCCCTGGCCAAACCCAAAAATAAATATAGTGTTATTGCTCTGCAGGGCATAGAGGCAGTGCTCTCCCTGCCCCCCTGAGGAGACTGGGTGGGAGCTGATGGGGGGCCCTGGCCACCCCAGGGGTCCAGGGGCTGGAGCCTGCTTGGAGTTATTGCTTCAAGGTGGGGGGGGGGGGCAGTAATGCCCAATGCAAATGATGAGAAAGGAGCAAAGGGAGCAGGAGCCTTTGCTCTCCAAATCCCTCTCTGTTCTGGAGAGGAAGTCGGATTAAGCAGCAGCAAAAGCATCACCCACTGGGAGACTGTGGCCTCCACTCCCTTCCCTCCCTGAGATCAGGCTTCTGCCCACCACCCCCCCCCCACACACA
>NW_011494661.1:692327-692491 GCF_000754665.1 Bison bison bison | reverse complement strand
GGGGGCGGGGGTAGGAGAACGGGGATCCGGTCCTTGCATAACTAAATCTCTGCGCCCCTCAGGCCACGGAGGTCCGTATCAACCCTGTGGAGTTCAACCCCGACTTCATAGTGCGTATGATACCCAAAGTGGAGTGGGCGGCGCTTCTGGAGGCTGCGGACCAC
>NW_011494661.1:685646-692227 GCF_000754665.1 Bison bison bison | reverse complement strand
CCCCCCCCCCCCCCCCCAACACACATATGTCCCCTGCAGCCCCCTATGGCTTCCGCAAGGCCCCCTACACCCTGGGGGCACGTTATGGCTTGCGAGGGGCAGCACTGTGCCCAGAGCCTGGGCGCACATGTTCCCAGCTTCTAACACCCCCAAGGAGGGGGGAGGGAGGGTGTAGGGCCTGCTCCCAGGGGCTGATGGTGTTGCCCTGGCCCTGCCAGCAGGCTGTGGCACTGCCCAGACCCCAGCTCTGCCCTCTTGGGGCCGACCCCATGCTGGGCGGGTCCTGCCAGCACCCCCACCCATGCCCACCCCTTGCCTCAGTCCATCATGGCCTCGAGCATTTCCAAAAACAGCTTGTGCATGGGCACCTTGCCCTCCAGCTTCACCCCATAGAAATGGGCCAGCACTTTGCCCGCTGTCTGGCGAAGGAGCGGTAGTGTGAGCAGCAGCCTGCCTGCCCGCCTCCGCTCAGCGCCCCCTCCGGGGCCTGCCCGGCCAGCTTCGTACTCCAGCAGGGCCTCGTGTAGAGCTTCTCGCAGCTGCTCCACTGCTTCAGCATCTTCAATGTGCACAGAGTCTGCAGGGCAAGATGACAGAACTGTTGACGTGGGCCATCTCCAGAAGGGACAGAGCCACATCGACCTGGGCACTGCCAGGTGGGGGCCCAAGGAGGAGCCACACCAAGATTTGCTGAAGCACTACTCGCTGCTCCTGCTCATGAGCCAGGGCCCACTCCTCTTTCCTCAGCTATGGCCACTGGTCCCCTTCCCCTTCCCTCCCACTAAGTGGTTCACCTGTCTACAAAACCACGGGCACTAGAGCTCAGAATTCAGCATGCATTTCCTGGACCTGTCCTCGCCTGGCTTAGTGACTTTCAGCAAGTCACTGTTCTTGCCTAAGCCTGTTTTCCCTGTCTGCAAAGTGGGAGTGTGCCACCATCACAGGTAAAAAACCAAAGCGCCTGATGGAGAAACCCATCAGTACAAGCCCCAGACTCACCTGAATTGGCGAGGGCCAGGGCCTTCAGCAGAACGTACTCCTCGCGCTCCAGCCGCAGGGCCTGCAGTCGCCGCACCAGCTGCAGCAGGGCAGCCCCCAGTTCCCCCAGGCCAGCGGCTCGTGCCCCCTCTTCATCCAGGACCAGGTCCTCGGCGAAGGCCAGCTCATCCTGCAGTGGCAGGGAGCGCTGGGCCACACCCAACACCAGGACCTCCATCCACACGCTCTGCAGTACTGACATCTGGTCAGACAGTGACAGCGACGAGAAGCCTGGAGGGCAGGGGGACCAGAGCTGGCTAAGCAACTGCACCAGAGCCGGGCAGAGCCCAGCCTACCCAAGGAAGCCCCACATTGCCTGGGCCCTCTACCTGGGATACTCTTGGCCCAGCTGATGGTGACCACGATCTCTCGGTCAAAGAGGTCACAGAGGGTGGCCACAGCTGGGAGGTGTCCATCAGGGCCCGCTGGGTCAGGCATGGCATACAGCTTCTCAGGTTCAACCACCAGCAGGTGGGACACGAGTGCGTTCACCGGGGCTGTAGTGACAGTTGGAAGAGGCACGCATTCATCCCTCTGCCAGCCCTTCAGGGTCAAACATCTTCCCAGAGTCAGTCCCCCTGTGGCCTTCCTCAATAGCCACTGGCCAGCCTGGCTCGGACACCTCTCTCCGGGAAACGCCGAGCTATCTCCTAGGGAAAGCGTCTGTCTGTGGACAGGTTCTGAGCATTAGAAAACCTTCCCTGTTCCCAGCTGTACTGCTCGAGGTCTGACACAGAAAAGGGTATTTTTGTAAATACTTCTCAAGGGAAATGAGTGAACAAACAGATGAAGACGTGGGTCCCAGCGCCCAAGATAACTACAATCCCGTATGAATGACGTCAGACAGACATTGCCCACCCTGACCCCAGAGCCCCAAGGACCCCACCGCGTTCTCACCTGTCTTCCGAGGGCCTCCAGCTACTGCCAGAGGTCCAGCAGGGAAGGGGCCTGGGAAGGGCAGTGGGTCCACCTCTGGCCGCCGCTTGTACTTCTGTCGCCCACCACGGACGCGGTCCAGACGTACCCCTTGAGAATTGCAGGACAGCGCTGTGTCCACGGGGCTGGGGCTGGCCTGCTCTCCAGAGCCCACCTGCCCAGCCCAGTCAGCCAGGACTTCCCAGGCCTCACCCGGCCCGACCCCATGCACCCAGCTCCCCAGCCTCACCCAGGCCCCCGCCAGCGCTCACCCTCCTTGAGCATGCCCACCCGCAGGCACTTGGTGAAGCGACAGGCCTGGCAGGCCTTGCGTCTCCGCTTGGTGATCTCGCACTCGTTGGAGGCCGGACAGCTGTACTCGATGCTCCCTGCCAAGGAAGAGGTAGGGCTCCAGTGGCAGCCTCCTGGGGCCCAGAGGGGGCCTAGCCAGTGGGGAGAGCCCTGCCATTCCCGGCAAGCCCCGGTCTGGGGGGAGCGGGAGTGCTATGAATGGGGCAGGGAAGCCGGGGCACTGAGGGGAAAGGCGGCTGGGCTGGGAATCCCAGCCTGGGCAAGGGAGGGGCTGGGACCAAGGGAGAGTCAGGTGGCATCCGGCCCCAGCCTCTGGTCAAGTCACACCTCTGATCTGTTCTCATCAAGGGCCGCAGTGGTCTCCACACTGCTACATCCAGTGGTCAGTTCTCGTCCTTCTATTACTAACATCTAACACTGCTGATCCCTCCTAGAAACAAACACTTTTCTTCTTTTGCTTCTAGGACACCACACTCTGGGTTTTCCTCCTACGTCACTGCTATTTTGGGGCTTCTGTGCATCTGCCCACACTCCTTCCATTGAAGACCCCCTGGGGGCCCTCCAACCTGTCTCCTCTGACTCATTCCCATGGTGATCTCACCCAGGCTTTCAAATCTGTACCTCTAGCCTAGACCTGTCTGAACTCTAGACACATCCCACTGCCTCCTCGGCATTCTGCATGTCTAGAAGGCACTACAGACTTATCTTGTCCTAGACGGAGCCCCTGACCTACCCCTCCAAAACCTGCAATCTCATTTGTCCAGCTGCTCAAGCAGAAACCTAAGAGACATTTATAATTCCTCTCCCACCCCAAATCTAAGCCACTGACAGGTCCTGGTGGGCTTTACCTCCTAATCCGTTCAGAAGCCCACCCCTTCCTCCCCTGGCAACTGTTTCTACCCTTGACCGGAGTCACTCTCACCTCCCTTCCTGCTGCTTTGCCTCCTTCTGTTACTATCAACACAGAGGCATCCTCTTAAACCTAAGACAGGGAATTCCCTGGTGGTCCAGTGGTTAGGACTCCACACTTTCACTGCTGAGGGACTGGGCTCCATCCCTGGTCAAGGAACTAAAGCCAAACAAACCCTCTAAGACAGATCATGTCCCTTCCCTACTTAAAACCCTCCAGGTGTGGGGGAGGGAGGCTCAAGAAGGAGGAGATACATGTATGGTTATGGCAGATTCCCATTGTTGTACAGCAGAAACCAACACAACACTGTAAAGCAATTATCTTCCAATTAAAAATAAATTTAAAAAGCCCTCCAGGTAAATCCCATGGGCTATGAGACCTGCATCCCAGCTCCTCGCCACCTTTCTGACCTCATCCCCTTTGCCCTCTGCCCGGCTCTGTTGGCCAACTCAGTGTTCCTCAAACAGGCCCTGCCTCAGGGTGCATGGCTCCCTTACCTCCTTCGGATCTCTCCTTCCTGGGGAGGCCTTCCCAGCCACTGGGTAAGAATGCCAAGAGTCCCTCCACAGACACCTCTGGTCACTTGTCCCTGCTGTATATTTCCTGCCCTTGCTTTATGGTTTCTCGTAAGCTCTTAGCACCGTTTAATATGCAACATCTGTACATATTTATCTTCTTTGTTCTGTCTACCCATTTTAGTGCCAGTTCCATGAGGGCCAGGACTGTGCCCAGTGCTAGGAACAGGGTCTGGCTGAATGAATGCACGGTGGCCCTCCCAGCTCCTGGGCTACCACAGGACTGAATGGCTCAAACTGCCAACATACCCGAAGTGAATTTCTCCTCACAATCTGCTCTCTCCTCCACCCTACCTGGGCTTCTTCAGCTTAAGACGCCTCCTCAGGGAGGCCCTCCAGCATCTCAGGCCCAGCCATGTTCCCTGGCTCATCCTGCTCCTGACCCCCCAGCACTTACCACAGCTGTTAATAACAACTGTGTTCAGTTCACTGTTTTCTCTCCTCCTCTGCTGGGATGTAAACTGAGGACAGGAGCGATCCTTAGTCCCAGCTGTGTCCCCACACCTGGAACAGTGGCCAGGGCAGCAGAGCACAAGTTCATGAAGAGTGAGGATCCTGGAGGCTGCCACTTACCAAGTGGGTGACCTTGGGCAAGCCCCACAGCTACGCCCTCAACCCTCAAGTTTTCCCATCTGTAACACTGGGATGATTAAAAACTACTTCCTACAAAGGTGGGTTGTGAGAACAAAATGGGATAATCAAGGTAAGACATTTAGCAGGCTCCAGCACCTAGATACTCCACAATGATCACTGTGTATGGCTAATGCGCGACAAATACTTGTCAATAGAGAACCAAGTGTTCCAGGGTGGGTACGAGACATCTGAACCCAGACCTGCTGGCTCAGGTCTGCAGGGCCAGAAGGGAACGGAGCTTTTAGGCCAGCGGGTCTCAGCCAAGTCAAAACTTGCTAGAATGTCACAACCGGCCATGAGGCATCTGCCCGGAGTTATTTGTAATAAGCAGAGGCAACAGTCTGGCCTTTACGAGCTTAGCTCTGGACCTCAATCGACCCAAGTTCAAATCTTGTTGCTGCCATTTTCTACCCGTGGGACCTGAACCAAGTTTTGAAAACCTCTCTGGGCCTCAGTTATAATCGTGCTAGTACCTTAGACACTGCTGTGGGGGGTAACAGAGCTTAAATGTAACAGGGCACGGTGCCTGACAGTCAAGAAACACTCTGAAAAAGCCTATGTATTATAGCCCCAAAGTAACCAATGGTTTATATAAAAATATAAGTAACAGGTACATCCCAAATAATGCTTCTTACATCACCATCTTGCTCACTCATATTTTGATATGCCGAGTGGAAAAATTCACTGAGTACTATTGGCAGGGATGCCTAATAATCGTGTTTTTTTTTTTCCCTGACCACACCATGTGGGTTCTGGGATCTTAGTTCCCTGATCAGGGTTTGAACCTGGGCTCTTGGCAGTAAGAGCAAGAAGTCCTAACCACTGGACTGCCAGGGAATTCCCTAAGTTTTTTTAAAGGTAGATGCTGAAATATGATGTAGCCCCCTCTCAGTTAACCATAAAAACCTGCCTTGTGCTGGGGCTGCTTCAGGAAATCAACACAAAAAAGGGCATGTTCTTTGCTGGGGAGAGGATAGCAGCGGCCAGAAGACTCAAGCTTAGAAGTAGGCAGGGGCTGCTGTGGAAGGTGCTGGGCCTGGGTACCAGAAAACTAGGAGGCATCCTGAGTCCCGCTCTCACATCCCACATACGATCCATCAACACGTCCTGGCGGCTTTATTTAACTCTTAAGGGAAAGGGCATTCCTGGGACATAGGAGGACCTGGGAACTCCAGGCTGCCAACCCCAAGTGGTACCACGGCACTCAGTAGTGCAGCAGTTAGGCAGCCCCAAGCCCAGAGGGCAAAGGGCACAGGAATGGGGTGGGGGCTCACCCTGGATGGTCCTCTTGAAGAAGGCTTTGCAGGCCTCACAGGATGCCACACCATAGTGGTAGCCGGAGGCCACATCCCCACAGACCAGGCAGAGGCGTTTGGGCAGGGAGCTGAGCACCAGCTTCCCACCACCCTGCTCGCCAGGCCCAGCCCCATCCCCATCCTCCTCTTCCTTGTGGCCTGGGAGGCAGCGGGTGGGGGCTGGGCCAGGAGCCAGAGCCACGGGGGGCTCAGTCTCAGTCTCCGAGGAACCCTTTGGGCTGTCAGGGCTGGCTGGCTCTGCCTTGATGTAGAGAGGCTCAATGCCCACCACCTGGCTGGACATGGCGCTGGTCACCTGCAGGAAGAGACCCGTCAGGTCACAGGGAGGAGCTGGGATGGGGGATGGAGACACCCTGTCACCCTGGTTGCCCAACCCCAGGCCTAGGCAGGCTTCCAGGCCTAACCAGAGGGTGGAGGGGGGACAGAGTCCAAGGAAGGCTGCCCATGAAGAGGGCCCCCCCCCAGCTGTTGCCATAGGAACAGAGTCTCCAGAGCCTCTAGGGCCAGTAACTGACAGCAGGTCTCCCACCTGGGAACCTACAGGAGGTTTGGAAAACCCCTACCCCACCCAGGCCAGGCAATAGGGAAACCTTACCCCCAAGCACCCTTCAACCCTATCTGGAATCCTCAGCCAAGAGTGGGATATCTCTCAGTTTTCTCCAGATGCTGGCGATCTCAGCAGTCTCCCCCACACCTGGGGATCCTCCACTCAAGAGCCAAAACAGAGACATACACACCAAAGGGCAGTCCATGTGCTCACACAGGTGTGCGTATACCCTCACCCTACCACTCACTTGGGTCTTCAGATGTCCTCACCTGCACACACACCCTCATGTGCTCACACACGGTCACACTCTACTGAGCAGGTTCACACTCACACGG
>NW_011494661.1:682881-685322 GCF_000754665.1 Bison bison bison | reverse complement strand
TGCGCACACCTACGGGAAGTTGCCTAAAGTTACTGCGTCTCCCCTCCCCCTCCGCCCGCGGGGGCCCTCTATCAGGTTATCAGGAAGTAATGGGGGAGCGCCAAGGAGGAGGAAGCTCTCCCCAGCCAGTGCGATGACCTTTGACCCAGAGAGAAGGGTGGCCCGAGGCCCCTTCGAGCGCCCCCACGTGGTCTTCAAAGCCCCTTCCCCGACCGGGAACCCTTCCCATCTTCCACCCTGGCCCGCCCCCGGGACTCCGGCATGCTCCAGGTGCCGGACTGAACCCTGCCCTGGGATTGGATCCGAAGCCCAAGCCCGACCCTGGCCAGAACCCGCAGCCCGAGTCAGAACTGGCCCCGGGTCTCGGGCCGGTGCCTTAAGCCCTGGACGCCAGATCCCGCCCGCACCCTGACCCCGTCTGGCTTTCGACCGGGTGCCGACCGTGACCTGGGCCGGACCCAGACGTCGGACCCCGCCTCGGAACCCGCCCCCCGCCCGCCTCCCAGCCGCGCTCGCACATGGCCCCCGCGCCCCGCCCGCCCGCCACCCCCCAGCGGCGCTCCCCTCCGCCCCCGGACCTGGGGCTCCGGCAGGGCGGGCGGGCAGGCATGGGGGCCGAGCGGCCCGGAGCGCCGGGTGAGCCGGGGGCCGCGCGCGGCCCCTCCTCCGCCGCCTCCTCGGGCCGCGCCGCCCCGCCGCGCCGCGTCCCCTCACTCGGCGGCGCCGCCGGCGGCTTGTAGGACACAAAAGGACATCGCGGCCGCTTCCTACTCCGCTTCCTCCAGCTGACAGCGGGGGCGGGGCTGGCCGTGCGCATGCAAAGCAGGGGGCGTGGCCCAGCGCCCTATGCTAATCAGGCAAGTGGGGCGGGCAGCGCCTGCGCGCCGGGACGTGCCGGGGCGGGGCCAGCGAAGCCGGCGGGCTGGCCTTCGTGCAAGTCCGGGCTGCGCCGCCGCCGAGCTCCGGCGGCGCACTTGCTTGCGTAGGAGGTGGCCGAGGGGGCGTGTCCAGAGGAGACGGGGAGAGGCTCCGGGGAGAGGGTGGGGCCAGGAGCCTTCTTACGTAAAGGGAGAGGCGGGGCGCGCTGTTCGCGAGAGGTCGTTGAAGAGGGAGACTTCATACATATGTAAATAGGGGGCGGGGCGAGCGCCGAGACTGGTGTATCTGCATATGCATGAAAGGCGGGGTCTAGAGCGCCTAAGTTAGAAGGGAGGTGCTGCCCCTTTCCTTTTTCCCCCCCTTCCCCCAAGATAACACAAACGGGCACTGGCACCGCACACCCCATATTCCCGCAAAGCTGCTGAACCCGGAGTGGGAGAAGCTGACCTAAGACATGAAATAAGTCCTGGATTTCGAGTCCTGGGAAAGCAGAGCCCGTAGGGCCCGAACGGAGAACGCTCAAGGTCACTGCGGTGACCGAGTGAAGGTCATAGGGAAAGGCGGGGCCACGTGCGTCCGCCTCTAGCGGGCAGCCACGCATTGACTCACGGACCATGTACAGATTCTTTTATTTCTCTAAGGGCTCAAATTCCACGTGGGCAGGGTCGGGCTTGGATCTGGGTACTGGACAGGGACCAGGGCTGGAGTCGGGCACTCGCTGGAGCCCGCGGCGGTCCTCTCAGACTGCCAAGACTTGCAGCCTCCTGTTCCGGCGCCTTTTGAGCCCCTCGATGTATCGCTGCAGCTGTTTGGTCAGGGAATGGTCCCGGCCGATCTCTGATTGGTAACCTGGAGGGCAGAGCTGTATTCAGGGCAGTGAGCAGGGGCATGGCCTCCCCATCAGCCAGTCTATGTTAGTTCGGGAAACTCTGGATCTTCAGGGTACTGGAACCTGGTGGTTTTGTTTCAAATGGTCAAGTCAGAGACCTGTGCTCCAAACAGATGGGAGATTCAGAGTGGGATGGGGTGCTGAGGTGGAGGATGGATGAGGAAGGCAAATTTAGAGAAGATGTTGCCGGCCTGAATTAGGGCACTGAGAGCAGGAAGCTTTGGGAACACCTCTTGGACCACCCCCTCTAAGCCATTAGCTCTTAGCCCTCCCCACCCAACCCTGACTTTCAAAAAGTAAGCAGGGCAACCCAAGGAAATTTACTCCAATAATCCACTGTCCAAAGGCTCTAGGAAGGGGCCAAGGCCACACAAAGGCTGTAATTCCCAATAGGCAAGTGGAGAAATGGCCTTAGAAAAGCCACAGCAGGTTAAGAGAGGCTGCACTGAGGCTACAGCCCAGTCCTGTGACAGTCACTCCGTACTCTGTCCTTTGGGTCTCCCTGTGCCCAGTCTCCTAACTTTTTACTTTTCCTAAAGCTTCTGGAATATTTGTGGGTGGTAAGGGAATCTGACAAGGCAAACACATCCTGAAACCCCACTCCTATAGGACCAAGGCCTGCAAAATCCCCCAGGGTCTCTTGTGGAAGTTGGGGGCAAGGGTGGGGGGTGGC
>NW_011494661.1:681054-682640 GCF_000754665.1 Bison bison bison | reverse complement strand
CCACAGCTGAAATGCCCCAACTTTGCCCTCCAGTTCCAAGACCCCCAATTGACCTGCCTGCCCCTCCACCCTACAAAGCACCCCCACCCTCCCACCCCCAACTTGCTCACCCTCCACCCCCCACTATACTCCCAGTCTCCTTGGTGCCTCCAACCCTGCTCTGCTGTTCCACCCAGTAGGCTCGATGGGGTGTGTGCCTCGAGATATTGAGCGATGACACAGAGGAAGGCTTTTCTGGGAGAAGAGAAAAGAGGGATTTGTCATTTGTAGACTGCTCGGGCTTCCCTGGAGCAGAGAAGATGTAGGGGTAGGTTGAGGGTTAGGGGGCTCCAGAGACCAGCTCCAGATACTACTTGAGTGGGAAACAGTATGGGACAGTGGTTTACAAACCTGGGCTTTGTTGTCCCACCCTCCGAGATGACAGTTCGGACTACCCCGCTTTGTGAGACTTAAGGCCAGTGACTGACTTTCTGACCCTCAATTTCTTCATCTGTACAATGGGATAATAAGACTGGCCCCCTTATAGAGGTTGTGAAATTTAAAGGCGATCATGCAAGGGAAGCTGAGTGCTTGGCACAACAGCAAGTGCTCAATAAATAGCATATTGTTGTCTGCTCCAATTCCCTGACGAAGGCCTGGAGAGCAGAGGTGGCAGGGAGAAGGGCATGCCCCAAACAGCCTGGTAAATAGTATTTACTACTGGAAGTAAAGGAAATGGCAAATTCCTGGAGAAGGAAATGGCAATCTACTCCAGTACTATTGCCTGGAAAATCCCATGGACAGAGGAGCCTGGTAGGCTACAATCCATGGGGTGGCAGAGTTGGACACGGTTGAGCGACTTCACTTTCACTTTCACTGGAAGTAAACAGTATAACAACTGTAACCAGTGACAATGAATAAAAGGTAGGCACTCCCTCAAATAGCTCAAATCCACAGAAAAGGCATTAACTCCCTCCTTTCAACTATTCGGTGATTCCATGGAAAACACTCCACGCCTTTGCGTATTTTCCTGCCCGTCTCTATGGCCCCAGGACCTTGTGCGACGCCTGCCCGGTAGGGGGCGTTCCTAGAATGTCTGGTTGCTTTAAAGCGAGAAAGGTTAGCGTGGGGCGCCCCTTCCAGGGAATCCTAGAAACTTAGGTTCTACTGTTTCCCCCCATTTTACGGCAATAGAAATTGAGGCTCTGGCCAGCCCCCCAGCTCGGGCGCCCACAGCCCGGTGAGGCCACACACCGTTGTCGGTCTTGGAATCGTCCTCCTCTAAACGGCTTCCCTGGGAGCTATCGCCGCCAAGCTCCAGCTCCTCTGGCTCTTCTGGCTTGAAGCTGTCCTTGTCCTCTCCGCCGTCGGATGCTTCCCAGCCACCCTCTGCGTCGTGGCCAGCCTTCTGGTCGTAGGACCAGAGAGTCTTACCGCTTACGCTAACGTCCTCCAGTTCCGAGTCCTCGCGGACCGTGGGCAGCTGCACATTCAGCTTCGGCTGAGACAGAGTAGCCGTGGTCCACATGTTCCGGATGTCCTGCAGGCTCGACCTGCCCGAGCCATGGTGGCTCGAAGACTTGGCCGACGCCTGTGGGCCACACACA
>NW_011494661.1:680099-680954 GCF_000754665.1 Bison bison bison | reverse complement strand
GGGGGGTGATTGTTGGGAGCTGCCCTGAGCCAGGGCTGAATGAGAGGACAGTCAGGGGCCCAGGGTGAGCCTGCGAGCTGGCAGGGTGAGGAGGACCAGGAAGAGTTCTTACTTTTAAAGGCTTTCCCTCCATGCTTCTGCCCCAACGGACCCAGTTGCCACAGGCCTCCGGGCGAGGAGGGTGGGGGAGGGGTTTCACGCTCCTTGAACGGGGAGGGGCAGGGTCCCGTCGGAACGGCCCATGGGAGTCTCGCGCGCGGAGAGTTCAAGCTACAAGCCGCCACACTAGATGCCCTTCTGTCTCCCCATCCCTGGCCGCATAGCCGCACGGGGCATGGACTCCCCGCGCATCCTGGCTGATTCTCACTCCAGACCCTACCGGCAACTTCAGGCAGAAACACCGGTCCAAGTACCCCTGAGAGTGCGGTCCCTTGACCGACGGGAGGGGCATGGGTTCGGCCTGGGGACCCTGGCGGGAGGAGAAGGAGGGAGCGGCGCCTGGCTTGCCCGGGAGGTGGCCGACGACGCAAGCACTCGCACACCCTTCTCGCGTTCCCGCGGCTCCACGCCCGCAGCCGTGCAGACTGTTTCCGTTTATTGATGCGGGCTTTGAGGCACAGTCGTGAGGTGTTGTGAGGGACAGGCCCGGCCGGGACAGCGAGACAGAAAGCCGTGGGAGTCTGGAAATGGATGAAGTGACAGGGCCAGGAGCAGGGGGTGGCAGACAAGCAGCCCATGGCCTCCTCCCCAGGTTTCGGTCCGGTCGGTCGAGAGAGGGCTCTTTGGTCAGACAAGCAGAGCATGCCGGGGTGAGAGGGCCAGAACGAAGCCCTTTGAGAGGCCGGGGCCGGTGTC
>NW_011494661.1:672884-679545 GCF_000754665.1 Bison bison bison | reverse complement strand
GAGGACTGCCTTTCCTCCCTGCGCCGTGAGGCCACCCATCTGCGCGGGGAGGAAAGGCAGTCCTCGACCAGGGATCCTCGACCGTCTCTCCGCAACCCCGGGAGCCTGCGCCGTCACCCGTCCGGCATGGCCCCTCTTTTCCGCCTGGTCCTCCTGCCTCATGAGTGGGAAAAGCCCGGAGGAGGGAGGGCAAAGCTCATCACCAGCCACATCCTCTCCTTTCCTCCGCCTGCACTGAAATGCTCCCTTCTCCAGAAGAAAAGACCCGAGGTTTTGTATCAGCTCTCCCTTGTCCCCAGAGACCTTTGTGCCTCCACCTACTCCACGGCCAGTAGAGGGGGTTACAAAATACAACAATAAATAAAACTACAACGACAAAACGCAGCAACAAATACAATTTTAGTATAAGTATGTCCCATGCAATATTTGAGACATACTTGCACTCAGATAACATTTGCAATTTATCCGATATTCATATCCAACTAGGATGCCTTCATCTTTATTGGCTAAATCTTGTAACCTTTAACCATGAGAGTAGAGACTGGAGTCAACTGCAAACCTGTCCGAGCCTATCCCTTTGATCTCAACCGGTGCACACCGTGGCTCCCTCAATCCCTGTCTTGGGGAGCCCACACTCTGGAAGGGAAGGCGGGGTGGTCCACCGGCTGCTGGGGAACAGCGCGTCAGCACCACAGCGCAGGCGCAGGCGCGGCGTCGAAGCAAGGGGCGCCTACCTCTGCGCGAGTGCGGCGGGACACGACTCGCAGCCAGTTCCCGATGGTGGTGAGCACTGAAGCGAAGTAGGCCAGGCCGAGCAGGATCCAGAACCACACCAGCGGCTGGTAGGCTGCAAAGTTCTGGTTGGGACTGGCCCCTGAGACACCGCCGGGGAGGGCAGAAAGAAGTTGATTGTGAGACACGCCTTGAGCCCATGAGTCTCGGGTTCACTGTCCTTCCCAACTCCTGGAGAGGATCCGCCCTCCCCAGGGCCAAGGGTCTGAGCTAGAGTGCGTGAATAGACGCAAGGAGACAGACTGGGAGTGACTTGAAGGTGTGCAAGAGAAGAGTAAGTGGAGGTGCTCATGCGCAAGAATGTGAGCATGTGTGAGGGGTGCATGTGTACAAGAATGTGGCATGTGTGAAGGGGTCACTTAATATACGTGTGAGCATGCATGGGCGTGCAGGCATGGAAGACCGTAAGCAGGCAGGAGGTGTCGCAGCCCCGCCAAAACGTGAGGGTGCATTCAGTGAGCGGATGTAGGGCGTGGAGCAAGCGCGTGTGAGCTCACAAGCGCCCTGTGGAATTTCGAGAGAGAAGCCAGATGGCAGAGCCCGTGGGAAGGGAAGAGCAACCCAAGAAAGGTGGCCTCACCGGCCACATAGTCCCCGAAGCCCACCGTGGTGAGTGTCACCACCACGAAGTAGATGGCCTCCAGCTTGCTCCAGCCCTCCATGTAGCAGAACACGAACGTGGGCGTAAGGACAAAGAGCAGGCAGCCGATCAGCAGGAAGAGCACCGCGGATAGAATTCGCACCAGCCCCGGTGGCACGTGCCACTTCTGCAGGGAGGGGCCGAGGAGTCACCAAAACCTCCAGGCTCACACCCCACACCCCCTCTTCTCAGAACCACCAGTGTTAGAGGTTCGCGGGATTCAGGCGCCGCGCCCCGCTCACATGCCCCGGGCTGGGACAGACTTGGGTAAGGGTATCCCGAACCCAACGCCAGGGCGCACAGGGCTTGGAGCAGCTCACCAGGAAGATGGCTTCGATGTGACCGATGCCACGGCGCAGGGAAGAGCCTAGCCGGTCCCCGACCCCGGCCAGCAGTATCCCAAACAGCGGGATCCCCACCAGCGCATAAAAGATGCAGAAGAGGCGCCCAGCGTCTGTGCGCAGGGCTGCGTTGCCATAGCCTGGGCAGAGGGGCCGTGCAGCAGGTCTAGGGGCTACCTGGCACCCCCCTAGCTCCCCCTGCACCTTCCCCCATGAGAAAGCCCAGCCACCCCTTGCCCCCTCTCCATGCCCAATCCCTTCCCCCACCGATGGTTGTGATGATGGTGCCTGAGAAAAAGAAGGCACTGCCCAGGTCCCAGGCTGAATGGTTGCTGTTACTGGTTGAGTTGGTGTCAGGGTTCGCGCCCCCTCCCAGGGCATCAGCCACATCCTGCAGGACAAGGCGCAGAAGGAGGAACCTCAGTCCTTGCCTCCTATCCTGGCCAACCCCTGGCCCTCCAGTCTCTGAGTGCTTCCCTCCTTACCCCTCCCAGCTCTCCCCTGCCCTCTGGTCTTCTTGAAGGCAGTCCCTTAGGGCAGACATTGCAGATTGGGCAGCCCAATTTTGTTGTTTGACCAACACATTGTTGTAGAAACGTTTGAGTTATCAGCCCCTTAATTTCACATAACAGATTTCCAGTTTTACAGTGGTCAGGAGCACAGACTCTGGGACCAGCCTGCCTGGGTTCACATCTTGGTGCTAAGTGAAGCTGAACTGCCCTTCCATTTCTGCATCTGTCAGTTGGGGATGGTGATAATAGTACCTTCCTCAAAGAGTTATTGTGAAGAGTTAAAGCATTCACAACAAAGCAAGCATTGTGTAGTTGTTAAATGATTACCCATGTAGACAGCATGCTCAATGAGTTCAGCTTTCCAGGGACCCCACCACCTCTACTTCCCCATAGGAAGCTGACTTTGAGTCAGTCTCTTGCCTTCAAAAATCTGATTAAAGTTAGGGACCCTCCCTCCAGGAAGGTTCACATACCAACAAATTTTGCATCCAGTTTGGGGAGGGTCATGGACAGACAAACCCTTCCCCACCCTGCTGAAGTCCAAACCAAACCCTGTGCTACACAGTAGATGCTCACTGAAGGTGAAAGTGAAAATCACTCAGTCTTGTCCGACTCTTTGTGACCCCATGGACTATACAGTCCATGGAATTCTCCAGGCCAGAATACTGGAGTGGATAGCCTTTTCCTTCTCCAGGGGATCTTCACAACCCAGGGATCGAACCCAGGTCTCCTGTATTGCAGGCAGATTCTTTACCAGATGAGCCACAAGGGAAGCCCAGATGCTTATTAAATATGATTACATTCATGAAATGGCCATGTGTCTGCCCATCTTGCCAGCCAGTTGGCCTCCCTCCCAAGACAGAGTCTGTGTTTTGAGAGTGCCTGCCCTAAGTGATGGAGGTCAGAGCACAGTGAGGAGAGAGCACAGGGGGCCCTTCCCCAAGCAGCACTGAGCCAGGACACACAGGCGGCAGTGTGAAGGAGGTCATAAACCACCTTCTTTCTCTCTGACTGCAGTCCTCATTAGCAAGACACATTCCAAATTAATCTTCCTAAAGTGACAGCCCCAAATCTTCCATCCCTCTCTGCTATCTGCAGAATAGAGTCTGAGTTCCCCAGCCCAGCCTGTAAGCCCCTTCTCCATGTGGTCCCAACCTCCCTTTCCTGAGTCTTCTCTCCTGGGACTTCCATTTTGGAGCCCAAGTTACAGTGACCTTATCCCCAGATTTTGAGACGATTCCATTTCCTGTAATAATCTCTTCATGAAGCCAAGAAGTGAAGTGTATGATTAAAAGTTATTTCATTTTATTTTGCAACACTTTTCCAATAAATTCACAACTTGGGAAAAAATCCTTTGTCATTCTGGGTGTTCTAATTTTTGCTTCAAATGACTAGGCATCTGCTAAATCCAAGAACTGCAAAACACTCTGAGCTTTCCAGTTTCCACGCCTTTTTCCATGCTGTTCCTCTGCCTGAGAGTCTCTTGCAACCCAATCACACATCTCTAAATTCTACCCATCTCATCTGCTTCATCAGTTACTGGCTCTTCCCAAAGACCCTGGGGCATTTCCCTCCTTGCCATCACCCTCACCCTGCACCTAGGCCAGGGCTCAGCATACAGCTGGCAGTTAACAAAGAAGGAAGTAAGGAAAACTCCCCTTCTACTAAATCCTACAGTGAACTTTCCCTGGAATCGGTGCCTTCGCCTAGATGTGACATCCTCTAGGCTACAGCCTGCATATGTCCACCCCAATATCAATTTCCCTGCTCACCCTATCCTGGACAGCATGGCACCTAGCACACAGTAGGTGCACAATTGCTGCATGACTGGCTAATTATAGAAGAGAAATAAAGCAGCTGTTGTCCGCCTTGCATGTTTCTGCCCTTCCTTTTCTTCTTTTTTCATATCCAGGAGAAAAGCTATTCCTTTGTGAAGATAAAATAGGTCAGGTTCCCTCTCTCCTCCTGCCCTGTGGTGTGGTCAGACACTCTCCTACCCAGAGTGTCAGAGAGCCTTTCTGGGCATTCTCTGGGTCAGAGACAATGTCAAGTTGCCTGTGTCCTGGCCCCACCCCACCCTCAACTCTGCTCCAGGTCCTGCCACCTTGGGAATCAGCTGGAACACTGAGTCTCCATGCTGATGCCTCCTCCTTCCATAAGAACAGGCAGGAAAGGAAAGGTGGGGGGAGGTTAGCTTTTCAATAACATAATACACATTAATGTAATCAAGTTAAATGTTAGGTGTTTTTATTTATTTTTTTTAGTATGACAGTGGCTCAGAAATCAGAGCGAGAGCAGAGGTGCTTGCCTGACAGTAGCATGAAAGGCTGCGGCCCACTCTTCCTTTAGTCACTGAACCAAAGCCCACCCCATCCCTGATTTGCACTCCCTCTAGCTTTCACTTCACAAGCATGTGTCGTGGCAGGAAGGTGTGCTCAAGCTGGCATCCATGATGGCATGGATTGGCTTAGGGGAACCTGGAACCCTCCGAAATCAAGGGTACGTATTTATATGTGCACTTTTTTGGAGGTAGGGGGTGGGGAAGTGTTCACAGTGTTCTTGGGTTTCTCTGAGGCATCTGTGACTCTAAAGAAGCACAGGAACTAGTGTAGAGATGCCAGATTTAGCAAATAAAAATACTGCATGGGACAAATTTGTGTTTTAAAAGTATTCATCCTTGAGCTGAAATTTACATTTAACTGGGTATTCCAGCCTTCATCTGGTAACCCTAAACCTGTGAGTTAGACCTGGGAAGACGTAACATATCTCATATGCTACAGCTGTTTATTCATTTCTTCCTTCACGGGTTCCTTCACGCAATCACTATCACACGCCAGGCAACCCAATGCTGGGCACAGCAAGGAAAACAAATGCAGCCCATGGCCGCCATATTGAAAACACAAGAGACCTGGATCCTGGCCTCTGCCCCGCACCCCTCCAGCTGCACCCTGCCTTCAGGGGTGTGGGTCAGGAAGCAGCACTCCAGAACAGGGCCCCAGCCGCATGCAGCTAGTATCAGGGGGTCATGGGTGACTGCTGCAGGTCTCTCCCCCACCCACGCACCTTGATGAAGAGCCCCAGGTCCTGGTCGCTCACACATGGATGGGCCCTCAGGAACTTCTCTCGCACCTCCCCCAGCTCCCTTTGGGCCTGCTGCTCATGGGGCTGCTCCAAGGCCTGGAACACCAGGGCACCGGACACCAGGTAGAGCAGGACCAGAGCCAGCAGTGCCAGTAGTGTGGTGCTGCGCATGGCGCGCCCAGGGGCCCGGCCAACTCCACTGCCCGCCTGGGGAGGCTGGGCAGGGGGTTCCTGGGGAGCTGCAGTCACTGCGGGCAGAACCAGGGATGCCGGGGTCAATCATCTGGCCTGACACCCCTACACCCTCCTTCTCCAACCCTACACACGCAAAGGTCCTGGGAGCCCCCGGCCCTACTACCTGCAGAGGGTCTCTCCTCACACCCCTCTGATCAACCCGCTCCTGGTACCAGGACACACCCAGTGCCCACCCCACCCCCACCTCAGTCCTCCCCCTTACCTCCACTGCCCGGCCCTCAGCCCCAGTCCGGGACTCCAGGGTGTGAGAAGAGGGCACAGGGAAAGGAAAGGACGGAGAGTGGAAGGTGGAAACAGAGACAGCCTGCCCAGGGAGAGGCGGGGCCAGAGAGGAGATGCTGGGGGTCTGGAGAGGGTCCCCGCCTTCCAGCTGGGGGCTGAGGGGGAGCAGAGGACCACGCCGGGCAGGGACGTGGATGGCGGTCCGGCTTGTCCGCCGAGGTTGCAGCAGCATCTTCGCGGCTTCTCCCTCCCCTCCTGCCTCTCCTTGCCCGGCTTCTAGAGGCGATAGGCCGGGCTGGGAGCCCCCAGGGTCCCCAGCGCCCCGCTGGGCTTTCGAGGAACCCAGGGGCGGGTCCCAGTCGCTGCGCAGAGGCGAGGCTGGGTGGAGGGGAAGGGAGGGTACCGGGTTCCGGGAAGGAGCGGGATGGGAGCGACCAGGGCCGGACCAGCGCGGCATCCCCCAGGACAGCTGCCGGCTCCCCCGGGACAGAGCGCGGCGACGCCCACGCGCACACACGCGGGCACAAAGACCCGCGCGCCCACGCTCCGCCCTGCGGCTCCAGGCGGCCTCGCTGCCCGGGTTGCATGCACACCGTCCACCTGCACACACCCCGGACTCCCGGGCACACCGGACCTTCAGGGCCGTGCGCGCCGGGCCAAGGCCCCCAGAGGCCCACACACATGTGTGCACAGACTCACTTCCACGCACACCCAGATCGCGGGGCCACCGCGCAGCGCCCGCCGCCCAGACACCGCACACCCGCCACTCGCTCCCACCACCTCCCCGCGTCTTCACGCCGACGCCTCGGAGCGTGACG
>NW_011494661.1:672475-672586 GCF_000754665.1 Bison bison bison | reverse complement strand
GCCCAGCCCCCCAAACCCAGCCCGTCCCGGGAGGTGAGTGGCACAGGAGCCCGAGAGGGGTCGCCGCTGGGTCAGGCCTGGAATCTCAGACTGGGGCCCTGGTACTGCCCT
>NW_011494661.1:667139-672170 GCF_000754665.1 Bison bison bison | reverse complement strand
CTCAACTCCCCTCCCCAAGGGACAGTCCGGCCCTTGGGGTCTGCACTCCTGAGGGAGAGACCCCAGGGGACAAAGGGGTGGGGGATCCACGGAGGAAACCTGGAATTGGCCGAGGTAGGGTTAGGACCAAGCTCTGAGAAATCAAGCTGGGCACCGCCTGCCTCTACTCCTGTATCCCCATCCCTCACTCCTTAGTTCCATGTCCATCCCAGCCTGGAAGGGGTAGCGGCACTCCCTCTCCCACTGTCTGAACAGCAGGGCTCTGAACTTATCTCCCCTCTTCTCTTGCTTGCTTCTTAGCAACTCTCATCTTGCCAAAGACCCTTCCCTCCTCTGGGGTCCTCAGCCTTCACTTGGGTGGTTTTAACTATGGGCTCTAGGGCTGACCACCCCATAACAGTAGGGGGCCTAGACTGGTGACCAGACTCTCCAGGCCTCCCAGTCCCCACTTACAGAAAAGGGATGGCTAATTATCACCTCAGGATGCTGTGCTGAGCATTAATGAGATCGGTATTTGTAAATGCTCGAAACACAGCCTGGCACTCACAATTGAGTGCCCTACAAATGTCAGCAATTTCCCTTTCAACTGAAAGTGATTGTTCAGCTTTGAGCTGCTTCTCTTGAGTCTCAGAGGCCCATCTCTGGAGGTACTGAGGCTTGGGGCTCAGGACAGTCCCAGGTGAAGGGTTTCAAGGCAGGCTCAGTGCTAGGCCCCAGGAGCTCCAACGAGCTGGACCAAATGGCCAGATACATGGGCGAGATAAATGACTCTCTGATAAATGACTCCCAGCCATGGGACAGAGGATATATCTGTAAGGCCTGTGATTACAGAGGGCAGCGACTGCACTATCAGGGACAGTCAGGGAAGGGGCTCCCCAGGCAGACTCTGTGGGGGCAGCCTGGCCAAATTGGCACAGGCTAGGGTGATGGGGGCTGCTTTTCCTCCACCAGTCCTGGACTAACTCATGGACCTGAAGGCCAGGTTGGGCATAATGACAGGGAAACAGGGTCCCTAGAAATCCCGATCCACTGAGGGTAAGAGGCATGGCAGCCATGCAGTCACAGTGCCAAGGGACCTGGGGTGGGGTGGGGAGGGACATAGTTCCCTGACCTGGAAATGGCAGGGTTCATAGAGGTGACATTTGAAGCAGTTCCCGAAGAAAGAGTAGAAATTGTTCAAGCAGGGAAGGGACTGGAGTGGGGGCTGGATTCTTCTGGTCTCTTTTTTTTCTTTGGACTCCAGGTTTGTCCCTCTCCTTACCCACCAGCCTTGGGGGAGGTAAATGGCCCCAGCCCAGCCCAGTAGCCCCCTTCGAGGGCCAGTGTCCAATCAGCCTTAGACCGAACAGATGATGGTGTGAGAAACACAAGCAGACAACTGATGGACAGCAAATGGACTTGGGGCACAGACACTGTTTATTGAGTGGCAGACGCAGGAGAGGTAGCTGGCTCCGGAGTGGAAGCGGAGGCGGTGGGGTGGGTCATGCCAGGGCGCCGTGAGCATCTGGCAGCCAGGGCCATGCCCCCCCATCCTAGGGGACAGCACAAGCTCACTGCATCAGGAGTAGCAAGGAGCCGGCCTGGGGAAGAGGCAGCCACAGCCCCCGGGGATCCTGGGCAAGAAGCAGCAGATGAACTTGGCACAAGGGTCTGGGGTGGGAGGGGCTGGGGTCTGGGTGTTCTGCGGGGACATGAAGGGGGATCACGTCTGTGGGGTGGAGTAGAGACTGTGGTGGTGGCCGCCTGGTCCCAGAACCTGGGAGAAGAGCAGGGGCGTGGTCCGAGTCTGGCTGCCTCCACACCAGCCTGGTTCCCGCCCGATGGTGCCATACCAGCTGCTGGAGCCTAGGCTGCCTGACATGCTGCAGGCAGAGAAACAGGGTCAGTCCCCCAGCAGTCACTAGGACCACAGTCACCAGAGTTGGGGGAGGAGAGAGACTGACCGAGAACAGAGCTCAGTGACCCAGACTTCTCTGACTATGGCAAACTGCATCTTGGGGGGTGAGGTAGGGACTTTAGCAAGAGCAAACCAGAGGGGACTTCACCTAGTATAGACCATGGCATGGGCAGAGGTGGGTGGCAAGACCTGCTCTAGGACCCCATGGCTTGGTGGAGCAACCTGAGAGCCCAGGGGTCCTCGGGTGGGGCCGGGACTCCTACCTGGTGCTCTCACCCCGGCTATGCTCCCAAGAGCAGCCCTCATCCTCGCAGTGTGCCCGGTCGAAGAAGTAGGAACGGGAGCCAAAGACCTGCCCGTTGAGGATGCGGCTGGTGCTCTAGGGAAGGGAGCCACCATTGATGCTTCCTTCTGCCCCCCACTGGCCTCCCACACCCCCAGAACCCAGCCCAGGGACCGCCAGTGCCGCCCCTCTCCACTGGCCCTCACCAGGTCCTGCGGGGGCCGATGTACCCGGAAGAAGCCCACCAGCAGGGTGGTGGGCAGCAGCTCCCACACAAAGAGGATGAGGCCAAACACCAGGTAGCCTTTGTTCCCCAGGTCGTTCACCAGGTCCGCCTGTGGGGAGGCAGGGGCTGTGCCGATCTGCAGTCGTGCCAATGGGGCCCCCAGAGAGGACCCAGGCCAGCTGGGGGCCAGGAGCCACAGCTACTGGGGAGGCGGCAGATGTGTCGAATGCCCACCTGATCAGAGACGTTGTACCAGTCGTAATCGAAAGCGTCCAGCCGGCTCCGGGGGGCCAAGGCCAGGGCCGCCAGGTTGTAGCAGGCCCGGCTGGCATAGAGCAGGACCATGGCGCCACCCATTGCAGCTGCCTGGCACACACTGGTCCCCTGGCAAAGATGACAACAGGGGACCCTTAGGGAGGGGAGGTTTCAGCTTTCTCTCTACTCTGAAGACCCCAAAAAACGCCCCAAAGACACCCAGGCATCAGCGCTTGTGGCCCTACCTTGGCCTCCAGGTAGATGCTGGTGGAGGGGGCCCGCCGGGCCACAAGGCAGAGGCAGGCGGCAAGAGAGAGTGCGCAGATAACAAACAGGGAGTCGCTCACCAGGACACGCACCAGCAGGAGGGCCCAGGGCTGTGCCCGGCGCCGGCGGGACAGCATGGCGCACAGCACATTAACCAGCAGAAAGAGCAGCGAGGCCCCCACGAAGGCCCCTCGGACAGCCAGCCTGCGGCCCACAGCACAGTCAGCCCCAGGCGACAACCCTTGCCACTCCCCAACCACCCAACCCTTCCCAGGAGACCTGGGTGTCAGTCAGAACCTCAGGCCACGCAGTCTGAACCCCACTCCTCCAGTTTTACAGATGAGGAAACTGAGGCTAAAGAGGTCAGAATATGACTGACAGCTGTGGTACAGCAGAAAGAGCACTGGATTGGGAGTCAGAAATCTGAGTTTAAGCCCTGGCTCTACCTCCTGCCAGGTGTGCGACCTTGAACATGTTGCTTAGCCTTGCTGGGCCTCAGTGTCTTCATCTCTCAAATGGGGATACATCAGCTTCGAAGGTAAGTTGTAAATATTAAAGATGTCTGTGAAAGCTCTTAATAAACTGTGAGATGTTGTATAAAGGACAGGAGTTACCACTGCCCAAGGTCACCCAGAAGTGCCCTTTGGAGCTTCCGAGGGCCGGAGCCTCCAGCTCTTCCTCCATCATGGATGACATTGGCACCCTCTCCCTTCACCATATTTCACTGGTTTTTATTACAGTTGAGCTTCACATATGTAGCACCTCTGCAGACCATCTGCACCAGGTGCCTAATGTTCCCGAGCCTTCCCCAAGCATCCTGGGCTGTACTCCCCTCAGCCCTACCAGGGGGAAGGAATGGACACTGGGCTTCTCCCTGCCCCTGACCTGGGGACTGAACCCACCAGTACTTACAAGCCTCGGCTCATCTCTGGCCGACGCTTTGCCTTGGCTTTGAACACCACCTGGGGGCAGAGAGGCCCATTATTCTTTGGGGCCCTGGGGCTTGCTACCCCACAGGCCTACCCCCACCCATCACCATGGTTACCTGAGCAAAGTAGAGGTTCATGAGCGTCAGTGTGAAGAACTGCAGGCAGACAGGACAGCAGTAGAGAAGCCAAAAGGGCAGGGGCCCCAGGTGGTTGGCTCGGGGTGTGTCTCGAAAGTAGAAAGAGAACAGGGTGGTACGCAGGGCAGCCCAGAGAAGACAGAGCGCCAGGAACACCGTCTGATAGCTGAGACGCTTGTGCCCATACAGGAGTACCAGCCAGAGCTGGGCATAGACCGAGAAGAAGAGCAGGGCGTACAGGGTGGTGTAGGCCGCAGTCAGCCCCAGGGTCACGGCGGGCGGCAGCGCAGGTACCAGCCCAGCAGCAGGCACCAAGCCAGACAGGTTACTCTCCATGTCAGGGAGGGAGGCCTGAACCCTGAAGACAGAGATGGAGGGGCCGGCAGGGGGCCAGGGAAATAAATACGGAGGGGTGGGAGTTGTAGGGTGCTCAGGCGGAAAGCAGTGGTGGTTGGCCGGGTCCTCCCGCCCTCGACAGAGGGCCCCTTGCCTTCGCGGGGCACAGGCAACCTGGGTCCCTCACTACGGGGTGTGGAAAGACAGCCCTTCCTCTCCAGGGCAGAGTGGGGAGTACTCCTCTCCAGGCCAGGCTCAAAGCCGGGGATGGGGGGAAGGGGGTGCAGAAGCCGAAGGAAAGGGGGTCCCTGGCCTCGGTCGCTGGAGTCGTCCCGGCAGGAGGGGGAGAGCCGGCCAACGCCAGTCTGTTCAGAGCAGCGGCCGCTGCTGGGGACGCTCAACGTCTGGCTCTCCCCCTCCCCAAACTGGAGGGCTCTCTCCCCTCCAACAATCCGGATGGGGAGGGCCTCTGCCTTCCGTCCTCAGGATTCCGGACGCTGGCCCACCCCACCCCCCACTGCGTCCACTCTCCAGCCGCGGGGGGGCGGGAGGAGGCCGACGCCCGGTCCTCAGGCCGCGGCTGCGGGAGCCGGCTCCGGTCGCTGGGACCCGGGGCTCCAGCTCCCTGGCTCCCGCTGCTCCGCCCCCTCCTGCGCCTGCGCGGCCGCCGTTCGCTACGCAAATTGCTCAGGGTCTGGTCC
>NW_011494661.1:660553-666953 GCF_000754665.1 Bison bison bison | reverse complement strand
CTTGACGTTCCGGCTGCGCCGCATCCGGCCTGGCCCGGTGGGCATTGCCTGGAGCTACGGCCCTCGCTTCCATAGAAAGCTGGCGATTCCCATGCTTCTCTTCCCCATCCCCAAATCAAGATTGTGCCGCCCGATCCGGGGCGGTAACGACTTCCCTTCACTCGGCCTCAGAGGGAAACTTCCGCCCTCAGCCAAGATGGCCCCCGGGCCCCGCCCCCGGGCCTTAATCCGCCGGGCCCCCGCGTCCCGCGCGAGCCCGCCCGCCCATTCCCTAGGGGGCGGCGTTTCCCGCTCACCTGGCCTGCCGTCTGCCAGGCGCGAGGCCTCCGCAAGTCCTATTGTCACTCTCCTAGGGGCCCCTTTCCCTTCTGCGCCGGGACAGTCATCCTGCCCCGGGTGGAGGCTCCCTCGCTTATCTCTAGTGCCCCCGAGTTGGCGCGAGGAGTGGCGCCCCTGACGCGGGCGGTGCGAGGTTTCCACCGCGAGGAGAAGGGAGGGGCGCTTCCCGAGCCGGTCACCCGGTTCGGATGGAGCAGTGACAACAGCAACAACAGTTGCCTCCGACGGCTGAGCTTCGATTACTGCTTTGCAAAGTGCTTTCACCCACAGTAATCACCGCCCAGTTTACAAGGATCACTGACTCCTGAAAGAGGTGTCATTATCTCCATTTTACAGGAGTGGGAATTAAGTCCCAGAGGGGCTGAAGGACTTGTCAGCAGGAGCTGGCTTCCAAATGGGGACCCCGGAGAATCCCTCAGCGGCTCCAACAACGCCCAAGGCATAAGGAAGTCGAGAGCTGAGCATCCGGAGACGTAGAAGAGAATCAGGAGGAAGGCAGTGGGCGGGGCCCCAAGGAGTGGGGCCCTCCTGCTGGCCAGCTGACATTTCAAGAGCTGATTGGGCCGGGCCCGTGACAGTTTCCGTTACCCAGGCAACTAGGGCCGGGCTCTCTTTTTGCTAAAGGGACGCGGCGGGCCCGGGTCAGGGGCCTCATTATCGGGCTTGGGGTGAGATCTGTGTGCCGTTACCGCGGGCGGGTCTGACTGAAGCCTGGGCAGGGGCCTGAGGCTTCTCTCCAGCCCTAGGGCTCTGAGAGTTTTAGATCCTGGGCGGATAAGTCGAGCTTCCTGCCGGCCCAGACTCAACGGACAGATGTGCGCCAGGGAAGCAGGGTGGACCTGGGGTGCTGAGGTGGGAGAGGGAGCCAGGGACACCTGCGCCCCCAACCCTGCCAGCCAGCCTTAGTTCCCGCTGTTCTCTAATTACTTGTCATCTTGCCCCCCTGCAGCCCAGAGCATGTTCCAGATCCCAGAGTTTGAGCAGAGTGAGCAGGAAGACTCCAGCCCTGCAGATAGGGGCCTGGGCCCCAGCCCCACAGGGGACAGGCCCCCAGGTCTCAGCAAGCACTGGCTAACAGCCCCAGGCCTCCTGGGGGAAGCTGGTACCAGCAGGGGCAGCCGGCCGGCAGCAGCCACCATGGAGGTAGGCAACCCCCGCCCCCCACCCAACAACCACCTGCCTGTCCAGCTTGCCTCCAGCCCAGTAGCTCTCTTCACCCCAGCCACATCCACACTCTGGAGGGCTCTGAGTAAGTCCCTCACCACTCTGCACCTCAGTTTCCTCTTCTGTAAAACAGCAATTCATCACCACCCTGGTAATGCTGTGGGGAAGATTAACAGGCATACCTTAGAAGCACTTAATTATAGAGCTGGTGTTTAGTAAATGCTCCAAGTATGTAGCTCTTAGCACAGGACCAGGACAGAATCACTGAGAGGCCAGAAAGGGGAAATGACTTGCCTAAGGTCATACTCAGCATTTCCTTTGGGCTAAAAGACTCTGTGGTGCCTTGCCCCAGGCTAGTGCTTTCCTTGAGATCCTGGATCCAGTCCCCAGCTCTGTTCTTTCCCACCCTGTGGCTCACACCCACACTGTGCTGTCCTTAACATCGCCAGGGCCAGGTAATCCCAAGAGGCAGACAGCCCTACCAGGCAGCGGGTCTGTGTGGGACTGGGAAAGCATCAGCTGTCCTCTGTATCTACTGAGGGAGACCCAGCTGAGATGGAAGGATGGGCCCTGGAGGGCAGCAGCCATGTCTTAGTAGTCCCTACCACCAGGGTGCCCAGCCCAAGCCTTGGCACCTGGAACAACCACAGACATCTTCTGAAAACAAAACTCATGTCCCTTAACTGCTGCCGATGTGACACCCTTCCATTTTCAGGAGCAGGAAGGCTTATTAATGCCTCCACCCCAGGGAGTTCCCTGGTGGTCCAGTGGTTAACGCTCAGTGCTTTCACTGCCAAGGACCCCGGGGTTCAATGCTTGGTCAGGGAACTAGGATTACAGTCAAAAAAGAAAGAAAAAAGGTTGATATTCAGTTATTAGGGATACAATCTCTAAAAAAAAAAAAAAAAATTAAAAGAAAAAAAAAGACCCCACCCCCACCAGCCAGCCTGCTGTATGTCACACTGAACTCCACAGGCTTTCTTTAACTTTGAGATTTTTGCACTTAGAGTTTTTCTGCTTGAAACTGCTTCCCATCCTGTATCTGGCTGTCCCCATCTTCTGTGTCAAGTGCTGAATGTGTGTACCAGCTGCCAGGGGTTCATCAGGGACTAGAAGAGAAGCTCTTACCCTTGTGGTTGCCTACATTCTAGAAGATAGGGGGAGACAAGTCATAAACCAAGAAACAAACAAACCAGTCAGTGATATGGTGCCGTAGCAGGTGATGCCTTAGGTGACATACCCTTGACTTTCTCTTTGGAATCCGGAGTGCTGGGGGCTCGAGGGAGTGATTTAAACTGAGGTGGTCAGGGTGGGCCTTGGTGGTGGTGGTTTAGTTGCTAAGTCATGTCTGACTCTTGGGACCCCATGGACTGTAGCCCTCCAGGCTCCTCTGTCCATGGATTTCCCAGGCAAGAATGCTGGAGTGGGTTGCCATTTCCTTCTCCAGGGGATCTTCCTGACCCAGGGATCAAACTCAGGTCTCCTGCACTGCAGGTGATTCTTTACCAACTGAGCTACTAGGGCCTTGGTAAGAAGCAACATTTGAGCCAAGGCTAGAATCTGATGAGGAGTGAGCCAGAGATCTGTGGGAAGACAGATGCTGGCAGGGATGCCCGCAGACAGAGGGCAGTGTTAGTCACTCAGTCAAGTCCAGCTCTTTGTGACCCCATGGACTGTAGCCCACCAGGGTCCTCTGTCCATGGAATTTTCCAGGCAAGAATACTGGAGTGGGTTGCCATTTCCTTCACCTAGGTGGAGGGCAGGGCAAATGCAAAGACCCTGAGGGCAGTGAGAGGAGGGCCTTAGAGACTCCTCCAGAGATCAGGGAAGGGGAGGGGCTGAAGGGCAGGGCCTTGAAGGCCCAGGTCAAGGCTCTGGCTTTCAGGTTGAGTGAAAACCTGGAGGACTCTGATCTGATTTGGACCTCAAGAGAATCACCAGGGCCCCTGGGTGGAGACGGGTCTCCAATGGGCAAAGGTAGGGGTGGTGCCACGGGGGAGGATGGTAGCTGGTGCGAGCGTGGTGGTGGTGGTGGAAGTGGTAAGTATTAGAGCTAGGCTCTGGGTTTCTTTTGAAGGTCGAGCTGGTGGGGTTTGCTGATAGACAGATGTGTGAGGCCCAAAGAGGATGGCTTGGGTGCCTGGAAGGATGGAGTTGCTCTCAACTGAGGTGGAACTGAGATGGTGTGGGGCGAGATCAGGAGCCCTGCTTGGGCCAGGTCAGGTTAGAGGTACCTTTTGGGCATCCAGTTGGAGATTTCTAGTAGGGATAGATACATGTGGGAGTTGGCCATTGCTGATGAAGTGTTTGGTGGGCCCTGGGAGACAGTGTAGACAGGGTAGGGCTTGGGCTGTGTCTGGAGCTCCAGGCTGCAGAGGGCAGCAGAAGCAGAGGAGCCCGCACTGGGGTCTGAGAAGGAGGGAGCCATGTGGTAGGGAGGGGAGTGTTGAACTGGGCGATGCTCCTTTGAGCGCTGCTGGGAGTGGAGCGCTGGACTGGACCTAGGGCTGGGGAAGCTTGGGTGGAGAGTGGGGAGGGATGATGGGAAGAGAATTGGAGGTAGAAAGGAGAGCCCGCTCTTGGCAGCTGAGCTCTGGCAAAGAGGAACAGAGGAGCCAGCGGCACCTGAAGGCCCAAGGAGAGTCAAGGAAGGATTGTTTTATTACTTAAGATAAAAAGAAAAAAGAGGTTCTTTTTTTTTGGCTGTACCATGTGGCTTGTGCGGTCTTAATTCCCTGACCAGGACTCAAACCCATGCTCCCTGCAATGGAAGTGTGGAGTCTTAACCATCAAGGAACTCCCGAAAGAGCATGTTTATAAGTTGATGGAGTAATCCAGTTAGGAAAATACTGGGGGATGCAGGGGAGAAAGGAAGCTTACTTGAGTAGGAGAGAGTGGTCTGGTGTTCAGGGGAGGGGCAGCTCAGCTGAGTGCAGTGGAGGGGTGGAGGAGGGCAAGGAGACACCTCACAGGAACTAGTAGATGTTTCTCTCGTGGATGCTTCCAATTTCTTGGTGAAAGGAAGCCAGGTCTTGAACCAGGAGTGAAGGTGGGGAGAGGGGTGGAGGTTGAGGTCGAGAGAGGGAAGAACAGGTTTGAAGTAGTTGTCTGGCCCAGAGTATGGAGTTGGAAGGTGTGCTGGGCAACTCGGGGGGCCACTGGGTCTTATGGCTGTGAATTTGAACAGAGGTGGCACGGCTGTGCTTTTCTCCAGCCATGCTGGCCGCCCAGGTGCCTGTGGGAACTGGCAGGGAGTTGGCCTTAACCAGAGCTGTGTTGGTATCAGCCCAGTGAGGGAGGCGGTGCGGGGCTTGGCTCGTATGCAGTGTAAGCTGGCCAAGTGTGAGGAGCCCGGCATCATCAGAGCTGGAGTGCCAAGGCAGGGAGCTGGAAAGGACCATTTCTGTGCTATGAATGAATGAAATAGGAGTGGCAAAACCTCTTGCACTCACTAGGGGCCCATCCCGCGGGTGGGGGCACCTGAGGCCCCAAGGGGGAAAGGTGGCCCAGCTCCAGGCCCAGCCATGACAAGGCCTGCAAGGGATGTAAGAGACCTGCCCTGGATTCCTTTTGACTTAGTTTCAAATGGTTTTCCATGAAAGACCCACAGGTGCCAATAACCTGCCAGAGCCACCGGGCCACTGTCCCCCTCCGCATGGGCAGGGTGCTGCCACTCTTCACATTCCCTGCCTCCAAGCCCCTGCTCGGTGAACTGTGCGTATCTCCAGGGCGGGCCTGTGGCCACCTTGTGTGCTGTGCCAGCTCCCATGCGTAGCTGGGTGCCTGGAGCAGCTGGTGTGTGAATGGTAGAGAGGGGAAGGGCGACACACGGTGAGTAAAGCAGCCCAGTGCCAGGCCCCGGGCCAGACTGCAGGCTTCACCCTGGCTTTTTTTTTTTAATTGAAGTATAGCTGATTTATGTGCTCAGTCGTGTCTGACTCTTTGTGGCCCCATGGACTATAGTCTGCCAGGCTCCTCTGCTCATGGAATTTTCCAGGCGGGAATGCTGGAGCCGGTTGCCATTCCCTTCTCCAGGGGATCTTCCCGACCCAGGGATTGAACCCATGTCTCTTGCATTGCAGGCAGATTCTTTACCACTAGTGCCCAGTGGTAACTACGGGAAGCCCATAGTTGATTTGTGAAAGTGAAAATGTCAGTCGCTCAGTCGTGTCTGACTCTTTGTGACCCTATGGACTGTAGCCTACCAGAATCCTCTGTCCATGGGATTCTCCAGGCAAGAATACTAGAGGGGGTTGCCATGACCTTCTCCAGGTTGATTTATAATGATATGTTAGTTTCAGGTGTACAGCAAAGTGAGTCAGTTATATATATATATATATGCATATATATATTCTTTTTCAGATTCTTTTCCATAGGTTATTACAAGATATTCAACATAGTTCCCAGTGCTACACAGTAAATCCTTGTTGTTTATCTACTTTATATATAGTTCAGTTCAGTCGTTCAGTCGTGTCCGACTCTGCGACCCCATGAACCGCAGAACACCAGACCTCCCTGTCCATCACCATCTCCCGGAGTCCACCCAAACCCATGTCCATTGAGTCGGTGATGCCATCCAACCATCTCATCCTCTGTCATTCCCCTCTCGTCCTGCCCTCAATCTTTCCCAGCATCAGGGTCTTTTCCAGTGAGTCAGTCTTCGCATCAGGTGGCCAAAGTATTGGAGTTTCAGCTTCAACATCAGTCCTACCAATGAACACCCAGGACTGATGTCCTTTAGGATGGACTGGTTGGATCTCGGACTGTCAAGAGTCTTCTCTAATACCACAGTTCAAAAGCATCAATTCTTTGGCACTCAGCCTTCTTTATAGTCCAACTCTCACATCCATACATGACCACTGGAAAAACCATAGCCTTGACTAGACAGACCTTTGTT
>NW_011494661.1:647471-660453 GCF_000754665.1 Bison bison bison | reverse complement strand
TTGTTGACAAAGTAATGTCTCTGCTTTTCAATATGCTGTCTAGGTTGGTCATAACTTTCCTTCCAAGGAGTAAGCATCTTTTAATTTCATGGCTGCAGTCACCATTTGCAGTGATTTTGGAGCCCAGAAAAATAAAGTCAGCCAGTTTCCACTGTTTCCCCATCTATTTGCCATGAAGTGATGGGACCGGATGCAATGATCTTAGTTTTCTGAGTGTTGAGCTTTAAGCCAGCTTTCTCACTCTCCTCTTTCACTTTCATCAAGAGGCTCTTTAGTTCTTCTTCACTTTCTGCCATAAGGGTGGTGTCATCTGCATGTACCTATGAATCCCAAAGTCCAGAATTCCCTGGTGGTCCAGTGGTTAGGACACAGCGCTTTCACTGACATGGCCTAGGTTCGATTCCTGGTCGGGGAACTGAGATCGCATAAGCCATGCAGTGCTGCCAAAGAAAAAAAAAAAGAAATCCCAAAGGCCTAGTTAATCCTCCCTACCCCCACTCCCCTTTTTCCCCCTGTGGTAATCATAAATTTGTTTTCCATGTCTGTTTCTGTTTTGTAAGTAAACTCATTTGTATCATTCTTTGTTTGTCCTGTTTTGTTTTCGGCAGCACCAGGAGGCAGTTTGTTTTCTATGTCTGTGAGTCTATTTCTATTTTGTAAATATGTTGATTTGTATCATTTTTTGTTTGTCTTGTTTTTGGCCACACCAGGAGGCCTATGGGATCTTAGTTCCCCCACTAAGGATCAAACATATGCCCGCTGCATTGAATGCATGGGATTTTAACCACTGGACCACCAGGGGAGTCTCCTGTATCAGTTTTGGATTCCGTATTTTTGTCTGACTCACTTCGCTTAGTGTGATTATCTCTAGGTCCATCCTTGGTGCTGCAAATGGCATTATTTCACTTTTTTTTTTTAGTGGCGGAGTAGTATTTCATTGTTTATATATACATCTTCTTTGTCCATGGAATTCTCCAGACAAGAATACTGGAGTGGGTTGCCATTTCCTTCTCCAAGGAATCTTCCTGACCCAGAGATCAAACCCAGGTCTCCTGTGTTGCCAGGCAGATTCTTTACCAGCTGAGCCACCAAGGAAACTTTCTTTATCTTTCTGTTGGACATTTAGGTTGCTTCCATATCTTGGCTATTGTAAATAGTGCTGCCATAAATACTGAGTGCCTCAGATTTTTTATCCCAGTAAAATGGGACTAGAAGTAGTCCCACCTCATTGCGTTGTCAAGAGAATCTGATGCATGAATACAGGAAAAATGCTTAGAAACAGTGCCTAGCAGAGAGGAGGGTCTGCTATTCTTACTATTACTGCAGTTGTTGTTGCAGTGAGTTGGCCCAGGCCCTGAGCAGACCTGGGGATTGCCATTCATTTAGAGGGAATAGAGAGACATGAATAACCAATGCCACCCTGATGGCAGACAAGGGAGTGCAGGCTGGAACGTAAGAATGTAAGGGCCCTGAAGGCCATGCCCAGGAGTTTGGAGTTTATCTCATAGGCAACAGGGAGCCATTGAAAGTTTTAGGCAGAGGACAGACATAGTTGGGTTTAGAGCAGAGGTTGGCAAACCACATCCAAAGGCTAAACTCCTCTTTGTTGTGTAGCCCATGAGCTAAGAATGATTTTGACACTTTTTTTTTTGACACTTTTAAACAGTTGACAGAACTCCAAAGAACAGTATTTTATTTCAGTGTTCCAAATACAATTTTAGTGGAACGCAGCGGTGCACAAGCACGTGTATATTGTTTACGGCTGCTTTCAAGCCCTGGCCACAATGTTGAGTAGTTGTGACAGGCTATGTGGCCTGCGATGCCCCAAACATTTCCTCTCTGACCCTTTACAGAAAACACTTGCCAACCTCTGCTTTATCGTGTTTTCTGATTTTCTCAGCTCTGAGCAAGGTGGAGGTATGTTCTCTACAGGCCAGTAAGGGGCTTTCATACTCCAAATGGCTTTAGGGGACACAGGAAGCCTGGGCTGAGACAGGTCAGGCCACATGCCTGCTCCAGGGGGGAGCGCCGAGCTGCTCTCCTGCTGAAGTCGAGCAACATGTGAACCCCCCAGGTGGTAGAGCAGGATCCAAACCCAACCCCACCTGATGGCACAACCTCACTGCCTCCAGCTGTCTGGAACAGCACTGTTCTAGTGAAGTGTGCAAGGATGCTCACAGGAGCGGGAATGTGGATGTGTTCAGCCCCACCCACTTACCCAGAAAGCCAGTGAGTAAAGAACTTTAAGTTTGGGGCTCCTGACACCTCCAGCCATAGGTCCCTCCCACTTTCCCACCCAGCCCCAGGCCTGCACTCTGGAAGGATGGCGAGAGAGCATGCTCACAACCAGAAGCCACGCCTCCTCCCGCCTCCTTTCCTTCCCAAGACTGGGAGAGGACGCCTTGCACTATCTAGGGGCATGAAGGAGTGACCGCTGATTGAAGGTTGGATGGATGGAGTGGGTAGGCATGTCTGCTCCCCCAGGGAGTTCACAGAAAAATACTCAAATTTTTTTCCTAGTAAATAGGACACTTAAATGTTCAGTTTACACATTTGAGTGTCATTTTGACAATGGCTGGCTTGGCACTGCTTAATTCATGGCTTCGGTAAAAATCCCCACTCCATGGGTAGGCTCCTGGCAGAGCTGGCAGTCACATTAGGCCTAGGGTTGCCTTTCCAGACCTGAGCCCCCACGGGAGCTCATGGTGCTGCTGAAAGGAGCCTGGGGCATGAGAGTTAAATACACAGACCCAGGAGCCAGACTGGTTGGGTTGGCATCTGTCACCTACTAGCTGTGTGACTTTGGGCAAGTTACTTACCCTCTCTATGCCTTAGTTTTCTTTTCTGTAAAATGGGGACAGTGAGTAACCTTCCCTCCCAGGATGTGGCAAGGACATAAGGAATTCATGGACATGAAGCACGCTGCCAAGCTGACACAGGGAGTGCTGCTGTTCTGCTGGTTCTGATTCCCAGGCAGGAGGGCAAGGCCCAAGCCAAGTGCCTGCCTACGTCACTTGCCTTCTGACCACTGGGCCCTGCATCTGTCAAGTGTGGAGGCTGTGGGTTCTTAGTGCTAGTAAAGCAGAAAAATAGCTGATAGTTCCTGAGCATTTAAGTGACCAAGCAGGGTGTGCCAGCTGTGTGACCCTGGGCAAGTTCCTAACCTCTCTGTGCTTCTATTTCCTCATGTGTAAAATAGGGAGAACTTGGCCTCTCACCGGGAAAATGCAAGGCTTCAGGACATGAAAAGGGCAGAACAGGGTTCTTTCTCTGTGTCGTTTGTCCTCATGGGGGTACTGGGGGCTGCCCCCATTTCACAGAGGACAACACCGAGACCCCAAGGGATTAAAAAGAAAGGGCCCAAGGTCACAAAGCAGGAATGCGGGGGAGGGGGGGGACTTCTGCCCTGATGCCCATGCCCCATGGAACCGGACAGTCCTCTGTAGACGGGCCTGTTCTCATCAGGGCTCTTGCTGCTCTCAGCTCCGTAGCCCCAGCCCCAATCTGGACTGCTGATTTAGCTGCCTGTTCCCCGCTGCCACCTCGTTCCTCAAAGGCTTTATGGTGTCCCTGCCTACCTGAGCCCAGGCTTTGGTGAAGTTTAGGAATTCCAGCCACCCTCTTAGCCTAGGCCTTTCTGGATCCAGCCCCCTCTTCTTTTCTTGGCTTTCCCAGCCCTGTGTTTGGAGCTGGGACCCTTGGAGGCCCCAGCCCTGGAGCTGGCCCACAGGCCTTTGGGAGAGGATGAGACAGTTACCCCTGGCTTCAAGACCTGGCCTAGATCATACTTTCTTCAGGATGCCTCCCTGACAGACATACCTTGCTGTGGATGCTGTTCCCTGTACTTGTTCCATGCTTGTCTTTCAATCCGGCTCTGGATTTATGCTCCTGGGAGTGTTCTAGGTCTTTGTTGGTCTGGGTATGGGGGTGGGGTTGACAGGAATTAGGGGGATGGAACACACGCAAAAGCCAGACAAACTCAGGACACACCTCTTTGAACAATGATCCATCACACACTTTCAGCTTATAAAGGACTTTCACGCTGTTTATGTGAGGCAAGTCACTGGCATTAAGAACTAGGTTTATCCCCATAAAGAGGTGAAGACACAGGCTCAGGGAGTTGAAGGGTGGTTGGATAAAGGATGACGTATAGCTCAATGGATTATCACTGGACTCTGGATTCCAACAAACCTGTAGGGACTTCAAACCTCAGAACTTCCCAACTGTGTCACTCAGGGCAAGTCTAAACCTCTCCAAGCCTGTCTTTTCATCTATACCGTAGAAGCAATATTAGTACTTATCTCCTGGCATGCTTAGGATAATGAGGTAATGCCCAGGACCTAGTGCGTGCTCCTTAAGTGTTACCATAAAAAATCAACAGAACTTTCTGGACAGTTTGTTCAAAGTGGGTGCTGTGAGAGGTACAGATATGCTGACAGGTTCTTGTTCTCAAAGGGCTTCTAGGTCTCCTGTAGGTCACACCAGTGAAACAAATGGGCCCCAGCAGGTCACCTGCGGAGGTGGGGTTCAACCCTGTCTGGCTTGGTTGGGGTACCTCCTCAACCAGGAGACTGATTTCCTCCGCAGGGGACTGGAGCTGATGAAAGAGTTAACCTCCCAGGGAGTTGCTGGGAAGTCCCTGGATCTTACACTCACAGCTGTAACCACTATTTATGCCCTTATTCTGTACCAAGCACAGAGATAAAGTCATTCTATAAACCGAAAGGTCTGGCCCGTTGAAAGTGTTACTCGCTCAATTGTGTCGGACTCTGCAACCTCACAGGACTGTAGCCCGCCAGGCTCTTCTGTCCGTGGGATTCTCCAGGCAAGAATACTGGAGTGGGTAGCCTTTCCCTTCTCCAGTGGATCTTCCCCACCCACGGATCGAACCCAGATCTCCCGCATTGCAGGCAGATTCTTTACCATCTGAGCCACAGGGTCTGGCCCATATTGGGGCTCAATTAAGATTTGTGGGATTAATGAGAAATTAGTTCGAAACTACACTAACACTGCTGCAGGGCTGGGGACGCGAGAGGAGTTGAGATTCAAGTCATCCCCACCGTCTGATCTTCTCTGCAGGCACTGGGGCTGTGGAGACCCGGAGTCGTCACAGCTCCTACCCCGCGGGGCCAGAGGATAATGAAGAGACGGAGGAGGAGGATCTCGGCCCCTTTAGGGGCCGCTCGCGTTCGGCGCCCCCCAACCTCTGGGCTGCACAGCGATATGGCCGCGAGCTCCGGAGAATGAGCGACGAGTTTCACGTCTCTTTCAAGGTGAGGGAAGGCTGAGGTGCCCCGCAGTCCCGGACCACGCCGGGACCTGTGCTCCCGGGCCTCCTCCCACTGGGCTGTCCCAGTGCACGTCGGGATTTGCAGTTTCGGGACTCCTCGCCTGCAGCCAGACCCTTCCCGAGTCCCAGGGTATTCGGGGACCTGACCCTGCTCCAGCAGGCCAAGGCTCCTGGGCTCCCCAAATCCCCGGAGCACGAGGCATTTGTGCTCCTGGCCGACCCACTTCGGATAGCCGGGTTCTTGGCCTCAATTTCCGAACCACTTCTTTGATTTTCAAATTATGGTCCCATCTTCCAGGTGCTAAGTCTCCGGCTCTGGCGCTTACAGGACCGTAGGCGTCCTTTCTTTCTGCTCGCAACATGGAGGGACCATGCTTAGTAGTCAGGAGACCTCTCCATACAAGGCCTGTTAGGATCTACGCTCTTTTATCTCCTCCCAGATCTCACTTGGTGGTGGGATTCCGTAAGCGGAGGGGCCTTGCTTCGGGCTGCCAGGATAAGCTAATTCATTCTACCTTTTCTTCTTCCCACCCTGAAGGGGCTTCCTCGCCCGAAGAGCGCGGGCACGGCAACGCAAATGCGACAAAGCCCCAGCTGGACGCGCTTCCTCCAGTCCTGGTTGAGCCGGAACTTGGGGAGAGGAGGCTCCGCCCCCTCCCAGTGACCTTCCACCCCGCAACCGAAGCTCCCAACCGCTGCTGGTGGCCATCTTGGGAGCGGGCGGAAGTCTTTTCTGCAGGCCTTGTGCAAAACGAGGCTCGGATTCGTTCCTTTCGGAAGACTGAGGTCTGACCCAAAGTTCGGTCCCCTTCCGGTGTGTGCGAGGACCACGGAGGGGCTCGGCCCCCATCGGAAGTTGGAAGTTTTTCCGCCCTTACCTGCCGGAAGCGGCCCCGTGACCCCACCCCACGCGCCTGCGCCAGTTGCGAGCCGAGATTAACCCTAACTTCGCCGGAACCCTTTCCTCCGTGGTAACGCTGCGGACCTACGCCCGATACTAAAATGCTAATAAAGCCCACGTCTGTGCCGCGGAGTCTCTGTCTGTCGCCTGGGGCTTCCCGGGCGGAGAGAGCGCTAGCACTGACAAGAATTTCAAAAGATGTCCCCGCTTTACATATGAGGGAAACTGAGGCACTTGGGGCCGACATCAGGGAGGCGTTGAGGCGGCGAGCGGAGATACGGCCGCCTGGACTCCGGGAGACGGAGCGCGATCGGGCTTCGGGGACATCCAGGTCCTTATCTCTAATATGGTAATTGAGAACTGCATGCCGGCTGGCCGCTGGAATTCCGCGCACTGCAAACCGTGCCGCCGTCCCCCAGGGAGGGTCATTTGCTCCTATTTGGGTCAGTCCTTTTGAGCAGCTACTGTGTGGCCGGCCTAGGGCCAGCGCTCCTCAGGGAACTGGCAGGACACATTGAGCGGGGGAGGGGACGGAAGGCTCGGCCCAGGGCTGTGAGTAGAGGGATCGCTAGGGAACCAGAGAAGCTTCACCAGGCCCTGGGAGCCGAGCTGAGAGCTCAATTCCAGAAAGGTTTATTGGCGCCCCCTACAGACTAGCCTGCGCTTTATACTAGGTACACAGACCTGGATTGCGCCACAGCCCCTGTTATTCCTAGCTTCCGGGCGAAGGAGAGGCAGCCTCTCAGTGAGGAGTGAACGCCAACCCAGTGCTCTAACAGGGGCCTGGAACCAGGGTGAAGGCGGCTCCCTCCAGCAGAGGAAAGTCAGGGAGGGCTTCAGGGAGGAGGTAAGCTAGACCTGGGACTTGAAGACATGAGGGAGAGTGCTGTCATTTCCAGTAGAAGAAATAGCAGACCCATGGAAGGATGGCGGAGCGGCAGAGGCCGGCTTTTCAAGAGTTGGAATGTCATACCCAGTTGTTTGGAGTTTAGCCTGGTCTTTGAGTGTTTTACGTGTGAAGTCAGGAAGATGGGAGTTGCCTGCTGAAGGGCCTAGATGGGGCAGATGTGGAGCTAGGACAAGGCCTGACTGCAGAAACAGGGAAGACCTGGGCACTGGGAGTGGGGCCCAAGGCAGAAGTCCCCGGCTCTGGGAAGGCCTTGCTTTGGAAGCCCTGTTCTCTGGCCTCCCCACCCTATCTGTTTGCCTGAGGCTGCAGCAAAAACAAAGAAAGAAAACACTCAATTGGCAGGAGATAAGCCCAGATAAGAGGCTGCCTTCCTCCGGAGGAGGCAGGCAGTCAGCCCGGGAAGCGCCAGGAAGCTGGGAGAGGCCTTGAAGAAGTGCCAGCCTGACCCTGCTGTAGAACCCAGCCGCACCCTCACTGCGGGGTCTCTGCCACTCCACACTGTCCCAGGGCAGGAGGGGGAGGCGTGGAGTAGGTCCTCCAGGCTGGCCGAAGACAGTCTGCCCTAGAGGGTCCATGCCCCCCCTGCCTGGATGTCTTGACTTAGATGTGACCTCAGTTTCCTCATCTGCAAAACAGGCATAACATCTCCCTCACAGGGAGGAGGGGGATGCTGCGTCTCCCCTGCACACGCTGTGACCGTCAGCACCCCTTTTCCCAAGGGTCACTTCCAGGCCCATCTGCTCCCTGCCCATCGCTGAGAGCCCAGGTGCCCTGAGGTTGGGCAGGGTTTGAGCTGCCCACCTGCACCCCAGCAGGTCTATCCCCTGATAACGGAACCAACTGCCTGTGTGGCAAAGAGCAGCCTCGGCGGAAGATGCTGGGTGCCTGGGTCATATCAGGCTACAGGAAGAGGGGGCAGGGGAGGCTTCCTGAAGCAGAGGCCTGAGCCTCTATGAAGGGAAGACAAGAAGAGCCTAGGAGAGAGAAAAGTAACCAGAGTAAGGGGCGGGGGAAGCAGAGTGAGAACCCAGGACAGAGCGCAGAGAGGAGAGAGAGCCTGGGGGAGGCCGGAGGGCCTCTGATGTCAGGTCACTGGCAAGACCTCCAGGCAGTTCCTGGGCAAGGAGGTCTCAAAACCCCTTTTTTGGGGGCCTGACCCACAATGCCCACAAGCCCATTTTATAGATGAGAAAACTGAGGCTCCAGAAAAAGAAGAACCAGATCTAGGGCCCAGAATCCTCTCCAGTACTGCCCCAAACCACGCTGCACACAGGGTCCCTGAAATCCACGTTTATTCACATAAAAAAAAAATCCCCAAAGGAAAGAGAAAGAATGTGACTTCCCGGAGCTCAAAGGCTCCACCCACTGTTCCCTGGGGAAGTGAGGGAGACAACTCCCACTCTAGGGTGTGGGTGTCATGGGGGTGAGGCCCTTCTGGCCCAGTGTGACCCACCCAGCACCTTCCCTAGGACTGAGGGCAGGAAGGAGGGGCTGGAAACTAATGGGACCCCAGGGGGGTAAAAGGAGGGAGTTAGTGTGGGGTGCTTGCCCTGGTTTAAAAAAATAAAATTTCTAAAGATAAAAAGTTTAAAAAAAAAAAAAAGAGCATATTTAGTGTCTTAGCCTCCTGCCCTCCTCCCAGCGCCCACCCTGGCCTGGTGGCCACCTCTTGCTCAGCCAGTTCAGAGCTTTGTAGTCTCCTCCTGGCTCTCTGAGTCAGCGCCGGGCAGGTGCCCGCTGCTCCCAGGCGCGTGACCGTTGCTGGCACAGGCGACCAGATGCCCGTCCCCCAGTCCCTCCTGTGTCTCGCCCAGCAGGCTCCAGCGGATCTCCTGGGGCAGCCTCTCCCGCTGCTCCTGACAGTCCTGGACCAGCTGGGCCAGCAGCTGCAGGAGGAGCAGCGTCAGATAGGCCACGCAGTGCTCTGCCCACCTGCCGCCCGCCTGCCCCTCACCCACGGCCTCACCTTGGGCTCCTCTTCCGCCAGCTGTTGGAGGATCTGCTGCTGTCCGGCCACAAGGCGTTCCTGCCGCTGCTTCTGGGCCTCCTCCAGCTGTGTGTGGGGGACAAGGGCTCACACAAGGGTCTCTAAGGGAGGGGCCTGGGCCCCGGGGCTCTGGCGGCAGAGAAGTCAGGCAGACTCTCTTTCTGAACAAGAAGGCGAAGGTTCCCGGGGCTGTGTGACCAGGGTCCTGAGATGACTCTTAACAGCAGACCCATAGAGAAAGGATCTAGAAGTCCCTCTAGGGTGACGGAACACCAGGTTGACACCCAAGATTCTGGTTTGGGATGACTGAAGGAACAGGGGTGGGCTAGGGTGGCATCTGAGCTCCACTCACCCGACGGATGGAGTTGACTGACTCAGTGATGTGCCGACGGTTAATCTCTGTCAGTTCCCTGCACGGGAGGCAAGGAGGATGGGCTCAGCGCCCAGGTACCCACCCGGCCTGCCCAGCACACCACTGGCTCCCAGCCCCGATGCCCTTACGCCTCTTTCTTATGTTTCTCCCTGGTCTTGGCCTCTGAGATGCTGTTGTGGCGTTTCCTGTCCAGGATCTTCTGCAGCTCCTTCTTCTCCCTGGAGGAGCCAGTGGGAGAACAGGCAGGGTCAATGGCAGGACAGGGGTGTGCGTGTGTGTGTGTGTGTGTGTGTGTGTGTGTGTGTGCGCGCGTGCGCATTTGCCCACCTCGTGGCACCAGGGAGTACGCCCCTCTCCGTGCACGCATGCGTGTGTGTATCTGTGTGTGTCCATGTGTCTCTGCCCACCTCGTGGCACCAGGGAGTACCCCCTGACCCCGCCGCCCACGAAATCCCCAGCCTTCACCTCTCGTTTATCTCCTTCAGTTTCTTCAACTGAGTCATGTGAGCGTCCAGGACAACCTCCCTGAGCTTCAGCTGAGCCTACAGACACAGGTGGCCGACAGGTGACCCGGGCTGTGACAGGCCTGTCCCAGAGGCAGGCTCCCCCCACCCCCCACCACATGCCACCACCCCCCCCACCTGCTGCAGGTGCTCCAGCCTCCGATCCGCCTCTGTGTCCACCTGGGCCTCCCTCAGCTCCAGCAGACACTGCACCTGTTTCTTCTGGAACTCTTGATACCTGCTAACCTCTTCCTCTTCTGCCCTCTCGTCCTCCCCGCTTCTGTGGGGAGAACCCCTCTGGGTAATACTCAGGTTGTAACATGGACCTGGGCCAGGAGGGCAGGGGGACAGGGCAGATGCCCACAGGCAGTGACAGATACCAGCCCGGAGAGGTGGGATTGGTTATGCCAAGGAGGAGGCCTGTCAGCTCCACACAAATGTTAGGAGCCTATCTGGGCAACAGTCCCCGGAAACACGCTCTTATGAGGACTTCAAAAAAGGTATCCCTCCTGGTGGAAAGGGACTTCCCTTGTGGCTCAGCTGGTAAAAATCCGCCTGCAATGTGGGAGACCTGGGTTTGATCCCTGGGTTGGGAAGATCCCCTGAAGAAGGGAAAGGCTACCCACTCCAGTATTCTGGCCTGGAGAATTCCATGGACTGCATAGTCCACGGGGTTGCAAAGAGGGTGGGACCCAGAGTCCTCTGTCTTCCTTGCAGCAAACCTCCTTCCTGGGGGTCAAAAGGGCAGCCCTGGGCCATCTGTCTATGTCCACCTGGTGCAGAAACCCTCATATTCATATTCACATTCACATCCACGCACAAAGCACATGGGCAGGCAGGATACTCACAGGACACCAGGCCGCTGTCGGCACCTGCTCCCCGCACGGGCCTGGGCCAGGTTGTCGAGCAACCGGCGCGTGAGGGCAACGGCCTTCCGCTGATGTTTCTTGTACAGCTCCCGGAAGTCTCGCTCTTGCCGGCTCCGGAGCTTCACTAGGGCCTTGTGGCCTCGGAGCTCGTCCAGCGGGGCCGGGGCCACCTCTGTGGACAGCAAAGGCAGGCTGGGCTGGGCTGGGCTGGGGCAGACCACCCCTGCCGGAGCACCGGTTCCCTGCAGAAGTAGCCCTGCCCCAGGACAGGCCCGCCCCCTACCTGAGAGGATGCTGGCGATAAGATCATCGCGCTGACCTGGAAAGCACAGGCAGGGCTGGCTGTGAGAAGCTGGAGAAGGGCAGAGCTATCCCCGTCTCTCCACCTACCCCCAGGCCGCCCCTTACCTGGGCTGCTGATGGAGGAGCTGATGGAGGAGCTGGTCGGGGAGGTGGCGGGGCCTGGGGGCCGGCGCGGGGAGGCGTCCAGCAGGCTGGGCGTCGGGTGTGGGTTCAGCTGGCACCCCAGCTGCTGAGTCTGGGTCTCCTGGCTCGTCTCCGGGCCAGACTGAGCCTGCAAGGGTGAGGTGGAGGAAGTAGAATGCTCTATGCTCCTTCCAGAAATGCTACTCTCTCCAGACCCTTCTTTTATTTTTTTTAAATATTTTGGGGGGAGGGAGCCACACCGTGAGGCTTGTGGAGGACCTTAGTTCTCCAACCAGGGATCGAACCCAGGCCCTTGGCAGTGCAAGTGCAGAGTCCTAACCACTGGACCACCAGGGAACTCCCCCTCTCTAGACCCTTCCATCCTTCACAACCTCCTTCAGCCTGTGGCCCTGGACTCCTCTCGTCTGTCACGTGGGGGCTGTGAGAATAACTCTATGAGAACAAGACATGCATTTCTAACCCCCTTTGGCACGTGGGGTCTGGGGAAGAGAACGTGAGGTCATGTCTCTAGGATGTGAGGCCTCACTGCATATGGTTAGGAACTTCTAGATTGTTCTGGAAAGCCCTGGCCCAGCCCCAAGTTCCCTCCTGTCTCTGAGTCCCCCCTCCACCCTTGCCCACAGCTGCTCATCTTCCTCGATGCTTAGCTCCTGATTAAATCAACGAAGGAAGTGACCGCAGAGGGGGCACTAGTCTCTCCCGCTAATAACTCCAGACAGCCAGCTTTCTTCCCTGCTGCCGCAGGCCCCCAGGGGACCGGGCCTAGATGTGTGGCCAGCCTCTGCTCCTGACCCCTCCCCGCAGAAGCCACGGCCCGTCTCATGGCTCTCAGGACCATGCTTGAAAAGCTTTTAGGGCTTCCAACTGCCCTGGTGAAGCGGCTGAACTCCTCACCCTGGCTTTGAGCCTGCCGGCAGCCAGGATTCTAGCCCTGGACAGTCCTGAAGGCCTTTCTTAAGCAGAAGGGATTTCCACCTCCTTAAAATGTGGCGAGTAACCCTAGGCAGCTGAGCCTCCTGAACGAGAGAGCCCAGAAGCCCTAGCCGTGCAGCGTGGTGGAAGGGCGCTGGAGGCAGAGCCCAGGGCTGGAGGGACAGTGTGGGTGAACCCATGAAGCTGACAGCAGCAGCAAGCAGGGAACAGGCTCCTCAGGGAAAAGAGTCCTACCACCAGCTGGGACTGGCATGGGCGGTATAGACAGAGGAGAGCGGAAAAGGCTGCAGGATGCTTCTCCACCAGGGCTGGGCCCAGGGGTCAGCTCTGACCACTCCCCCACCCTGACCCCCAGGGTCCAGGTGAGCCTGAGCCTTGCTGCCCTCCTGCCTGTCAAGAGCACAGGCAGACAGACCCCTCCAGGCATCACTGTGCCTGCCCCTGACCTGCCCTGGCTCACCTCGCTCTCCCCAATGAGGGCAGCCAGCTGCTTGGCCCTCTGGTCCATCAGGCTGACATGCTTGATGGGGTTGATCAGGGCCTCTGCATAGTCTGGGGGTGGAGGGGCAGAGGGCAAGGGTCTCAGACAGAACCCCCAGGGCCCACACACTCCCCAGCTCTGGTCTCACACAGGGACCACAAAACCACCCTCAGATCTGTTTACCACCCACCTGGTGCACCAGTCCCAGCCAGTCCCAGGCCCTGGTGGTGTCCTTGTCCCCACCCTGCCTGGCCTGCCCTGCCCCAGCCCCATGCGGCTCACCCTGGT
>NW_011494661.1:639123-647371 GCF_000754665.1 Bison bison bison | reverse complement strand
CCCTGGTGGTCGTCGGGGATGTAGTCGGAGGCCTCGGTGTAGATGAGCAGGGCTGGCAGGCACAGCGGCTGGTTGGCCTCATTCCGCAGGCAGATGTAATGGTACCCTGGGAGGGTGGGAGGGCAAGGGGGCTGAGCACAGGTCCCCACACACTGTGCCCCCCCTAACTGCCCAGAGCCCAGATGGTCTCACCTGAGCGGATAGCAGAGACAGGCAGGATCCGGTGCCCCACGAACTTGCCCCCCTCCTCAAAGGCCGCGATGCGCAGCGAAGCCAGTGTGGGCAGCACCACCTGAGGGCCCAGTCTGGTCTGAGCCGCAGATGACCATGGCCAGCAAGGCCGCCACCCAGAGTGGGCCCCTGGACCACATGACCCAACCACAGACCATCAGTCACCATCGCCACTGAGCCAATGGTGGACCCGCACCTCCGCAGCTGGGCCAGAGGTGGCCAGTGTTCCCCAGAGCCCTGAGTCCAGAACACAGGCAGACAGACCCCTCCAGGCATCATTATGGCAGGACGGGTCTGGTCACTGCCGGCTTAGCAACTAGACCAAGCCATGCATCTGAGACTGAGGCCGCATCCTCGGCAGGCCCATCCATCTGGGAGGCAGGGAGCAGCTGGGGTGAGCTTGCAGCAAGTCCCTCCTGCCTGGGAGAGGGGGTGGGCTGTGCCCCCAGGGGGCTACGGGACCTCCTGCCGTTTCAGCTTCCTGTCCCCCCACCCTGACCCCACAGAGGGCAGGGAGCTCCAGCCTGACGCGGGGACAGGCAGGACCTGGGGTGACAGGCCTAGCCTCGGCACCGCTGCCTCTGACCCCCGACCATGTGGCACTCCTGTTCCCCCACCAAGAGAGCCCGGCAGGTCTGGGGTGACACCCCTAGCCTCGGCACCCCTGCCTCTGACCCCGACCACATGGCGCTCCTGTTCCCCCAAGGGAGTCTAGCAGGTCTGGGGCTCACCTTGGGGAAGTCGAATGGCTCCTCATCCCACACAGGGTTGAACGAGTTCCCCTGTGAGGTCCGTGTGCGGTACTTGCGCCGCGTGTCAACAGGAAGCCCGAACATGTCTACCTCCACGTAGATGCCCACCTTCCTGTCAGACAGGAACTGCCCCGAGATCACCTGGGGGGCCAGGAGGGTGAGGAGGCTGCTCAAAAGTCCCACCCCCGGGACACCCTGGCTCGCGCCCTTCCCGGCCCCACCTTGACCCGCACGGCATTGGCCACGATGCCGTCCACTATGACTTCGGTGAAGGGGTCAAAGGACTTGTCCGGCCGCCGCATGAACTCAGGCTTGAGTAGGTAGCCGCTACGCCCGTTGTACTCAAACACGCCGGCGTTGAGCTGCATTGGCACATCTGGGGGGGGGCGGTGCGCAACATGGGGAGGGCGAGGGTCAGCAGGTGGAACAGGGTCAGGGGTCAGGAAGGACACTGCCATGCAGTGCAGTGGGGAAACCAGGGGTCATTCAGGTCAGATCAGATGGCATCCAGGATCCAGATTCCAAGAATACTGGACAAGGGACCAGGTCTAGCATCAGCCAAGGTCAGGGGTTAGGGTCAGCTGAGGTCTTGGTTGGATTTGGGGATCTGGTATTAGATAGAGTCAGAGGTCCCTGAAGTCAAGATTCACAGGATCAGGGGGCAGAAGTTAGTGAGGCTGGGGGCCAGAGGTCAAAGGTCAAGGCAGGGCAGCGCTCACCCAGGGTCTGAAAGTTGAGTGCAACGAGCTGGCAGCCCACGTTCCAGAAGAGCTGGGGCATGTAGTTGGACGAGTCCACGCGGGTGCCCTTGGGGTAGATGCGGCTGAGCTGCTGCTTGTTGTATCTGAGGTTGACAGTCAGGGACCACAGGCAGGTACTGGCCCCGCGTTCTGCCTCGAGCCCAGTGCTCCAGGCCCATCCTCGGCTCCTGTGAACCCATCTCCCGGCCTTAGCTCAAGCTGTCCCGCAGTCCCCCACTTCTCAGCCTAGGCCCTGGGCAGTCTCCCAGGCCCACTCCCAACCTAGACAGGGGTGCTTGAGAGTCAGGAGTGGTAGAACCACCCGAGCCTGCCTCCCAGTGAGCAGCCCCACCCTGGCCCGCCAGACTGCCAGTGCGGAAGGATACTCCACAAACTCCATGGGGCTCTTGGTCAGTTGCTCCATGGCCTTGGTCTCCACGAAGGACGACATCTCGAAGCACTTGTTCCTCTCTGGGGGGTGGAGGTGGGAGGGGATCAGGCCTGGCAGAGCCCGACTGCCTCCCCTTCCCCCACCTCTCACCCCACTCACTTCGAGCAGCCTCGAAGGACTTGAACTTGACAGGCTCGATATAGTTGACGAGTGTGGACATTTCCTCAGTGGCGTTGACCTCACTGCTGGCGGTGCCCTGGGGCCCCCAATCGCAGGGTCAGCAGTTCCGTGCCCCCCAGCCGGGAGTTGGAAGCTCCCTCACCTGCCCCCGCACCACAGAGGAGGCGCTGACCCTCTTCCCAGCCCGGCCACAGCCTGTCCGTCATGGTCCCATGCGCCCCACAACCTTCTCTCTGGGCCTTGCTGACCGGGCCCTGGACCCCACCTTCCCAGTCTGCCTCCTGCCCCCTGATCCTTGGAAGCTGGAACTCCTCAGCCAACCTCAGGGGTTCAATTATTCACATGAGGGTGAGCCCCCAAATTCCCACCCCCACTCTCATTTCCAGCCACCGCCTTGCCACCTCTTCCTGGGTACTCACAAGATTCCCCAAGCCTTGTGTCCTGAGCTCACTCACCTCTGCCCACATCCGTCCCCACTCCAGGCCCCTCCCAAACCCAGTCTCAGCGCTGACCTTTCCTGTCACCTCCCTTCCCCAGAACTCAGTGCCCCTCCCTCCTCCACACTCTCTGGCCCTGCCACAAGGCCTGTGCACAGCCCCCCTTCCTCAGTCTGCTCACCCAACGTCCTCGCCGAGGTCCGACTCCCCACTCCTCACCCCGGTTCTACACCCTAACTCACCCCTCCCAGCCCGTATCCCAAACACAATTTCACACTTGTTTCCATACCTGTTTACCTAAGACCCTCCCCAACTCCACACACACCCCCTCTGTGTGAACTCTGGGAGGGCAGGTGGACCCAGCGCTCAGGGCTGTGCCTGGCACAGTCAGGGCTCAGCCCATTTGGGAAGTGAAGGCATGCCACTGCCCCCTCATCCCGCTCGCAGGCCTGACCTCATCCGTGGTCGGCTTTTTGGGGTCCGTTTGTTCCTCCTCTTCCTCGTCCTCTTCCTCATCCTCCCGGTAGGCAGGTCCAAGAACATCAGGGCCCCGCTGCAAACCCTCCTCCCCCAGAGACTTCCGAGGCTCCAGGCTGGGCTTCTCGAGGCCCACCTCCTCCCCATTGCTCAGGCCTGGGCAGCTGTCAGAGCTGGGGGACCCTGCAGAGGACAAGGCCATGGGGTCAGGGGTCAGGGCACACAATTGCTCAGGAGCCAGGAAGGGTTGGGCCCGGGGGGTGCAGAGCTGCCTCATGGAGTCCAGGGGTACTCTCAGCGCAGTGTCGCTGAGGAGAGGGGGAGGTCAGGAATTGAATGGGATCAAACCCAGTGGTAGTGTAGAGGAGTCAAAGGTCAAAGGTCAGGGTGCAAATATAACTCTGGGGAGATGTAACTCAGGAAGATAGGTAGGGTGGCTCAGAAGGCTGAGAACTGGGATACAACAGTCCTGACAGTTAGGGGGAAGGATGACAAGGAGGGGTTCCAAGTCAAGGGTCAGTTAGGGCTACACCCCATGAAGGGGCTTAGGGAGGTGAGCAGTCAGGGGTCAGATGGAAGAGGGGCCTCAATAAAGTGAGAGGTCAGGGTGAGCTGAAATAGGACCCACTGGGCGGGTACACTCAGAAGGGGTCTCAGGAGAGAGATGGTTCACTGAGGTCAGAGGTCTGAGTCACAACCTGGTCGAGGGGGAACACCTCTGTGAGGTGCTAGCTGGAGGCTGAGACTGAAGGGTCAGGAGGTGGATGGAACCACATCCCAGGCGGCGAGTGGCTCAGAGAGGGGGGAGGTCAGGTTGGGCGCAGAAGGCGCATCTCCAGGGAGGGCTGGGCTCAGAGAAGTGGGGGCTTAGAGTCGGGACTGGGGTAGGAGGTCAGGCCAGGATCTCACCAAGCTGGGGCGAGGAGGGCTCGGTGGTGGCGGAGCTCTCGCTCAGGGCCGAGTTGCTCTGCTCCAGCGGCCGCTTGCGCACGGAGCTGTCGGGGACGCCGCTGCCGAGTCGGTGCCGCTTCTTGTTCTTCACCAGGATGCGGCCCATCAGGTCCTGGGGGCTGGGCAGGGGGACGCCTGGGGCCAGCTGGTGGGCATGGACAGGTCAGCGTCTGCTGGGTGCCCTAACCCCCACGCCCTGCCCCAGCTCTGAGCCCCATACCGGGTACTTGTCCAGGGGGTCGATGAGCAGAGCGTCCCCAAAGATGGAGCGGCAGTACTCAGCCATCTTGGCCTGCTGTTTCGCCCTGTGGGGCCAAGGTCAGAGGTCAGAGGTTCCTGGGGTGAAGCTGAAATCCCCAGAGTGGATCAGAGGCTGGCAAGATGACCAAAAGGGTCACTCTCTCCCAGGGTCAAAGGTCATAGGAGCAATCCAACAGTGTCATGGTGAGTGGCTGTCCCTGGGTCAACAGGGACTCCCCCTGGCTGGGATTGGGGCCCCACTCACGAGTCCACGTGGTTCTCAAAGGAGAGGATGACGGGGTAGGGCGAAGTCTTGAAGGCGGTCTCCGCGATGGCCTCAAGCACGTCTCTCAGCGGCACCTCCGTGGTCATGGTGAAGCCGTGCGTGATGAACGGCTCCTCCTCGGGCGGCCGCCCCTTCCACACGTCCAGCTCCACACAGCGGCAGCCCCACAACAGCGCCTGCCGGTACATCTCCACCGACGAGGTTCCGGCCAGCTGCCCCGCTGGGGGCCAGGCTCCATCACCACCAGTGCCCAGCCAGCCTGGCTCCTCATCCTCCTCCCCAGGCCTGCGCTGAGCTGGGTGGGGCCGTGCCGGGGACACAGAGCCCCGGTGGTGGCCTAGCCTGGGTTCTCTTTGTCTGGGCAGCTGCTGATCACTCCTTGATTCACTGTGGAACCAGCATCACCTCTCCCCAAAGCCCCAAAGCCAGGCAGAGTCAGCATCCGTCGGCACTGGCGGACAGGCGGGCCCTCTACCTCCAGGTCTCACCCTCTCTCAGATGAACTCCCATCAGCCCCCATCCCACCGGCCTGAACTGGGGGTTGTCCCCAGCACCCCCACGGCCCCCCGCTTCCCTTTCTTCCCTCCACGGTGGCTGCCCTGGAACAGCCTCTGTCACCTCCTCCTGGGGACAGCAGGCTCCTCCCCGCCTCCCATCCAATCTCTGTGGAGCACCGGGCGTCATCCTTCTAAAAACATACCAGGTCACATCACCTCCCCCTGCTCAACACCTTGCAAGAAGCCTTCCCATTCACTCAGGATCAGTACAAATTCCTTCCATTCTTTCTGCGCCTCCAGGGTCCCTCTCTGGATACCTGCCCCACCACGCCCCACCCGCCCCACCCCGCCTCCTGGCCTCCTTTCAGCTTAAGAGCACCTGGTGGCCCCAGCTCCAGCCCCGCCACCCCTCCAATATACACAGGCTGTCCTTCACAGGGCAGGTGCAGGCCTCAGCCCTTCCCCTGGGGAAGCCTCCTGGACCTCCGGGGAAACCCATGCACAGAAGCCCGCTCCCCAGGACAGGCTTGCTATTTCTGGCTTGCTTCCCCAGCATGGGCCACCCCAAAGGGAGGGAGGCAGTCTGAGGACCAGAGGGCAGAGGTCACGCTAGGATGGGCACGCTCACCCGTGAGATAGGTGTTGTGCGAGGAATTGATGAAGTAGGCGCTGAGCGGCTGGGTCATGTCTGTGCTCAGATCCAAGGCCTCAAGCGGCAGAATGCCATTCTCCTCACCTCCCAGGTAGCGGCTGAAGCCCTCCATGGACATCTGGTCTGGGGGACAGGGTAGGGTCAGCAGGGTCAGTGGGGGCCCTCCCGCCTTGCCCCCAGTTCCCACGCTGGCTCACCTCGCTCCAGGAACTGCTTGTTGGGTTCGTACTTCTCGATGAGCAGTCGGGCCTGGGAGGGCCGCAGAGGTGGGTACAGCACTTCATTGAGCCGCGGGTCCCGCTGCTTCTGGTTAATGAAATCCATGAGCTGCTCCAGCGTCAGGTAAGGTTTGCCCTTGGCACCTCTGGAGGGGGTGAGATGCTGGCTTAGGCTGCAGCCTCACCAGCCCCTGCTTCAAACCCTCCCTGGGGGAGGAGTCAGAAGGTCGGTGCCTAGTTCCAGAACCTTCTGATGGGGACGGGGGCCAGTCTCAGCCCCCCTGGGCCTCAGTTTCCCCATCCACTCTCCTAACCACTTGGTGCCGACGCTGGTATCAGTAAGGGCTTTGGAAGCCACCAAGGGCTTGGCCCACCACACCATGCCTGCCTGCAGCTCCTGAGTCCAACCTCAGGTCCAGCGTCATCCACAATACATCTGAGCCAATGCATTCTGGTCCCCAGCGCGGGGGACCTCCTGCTGTCTCAGGAGCATCCTTGGTCAAGAAGGGTCAGCACAGAACTGTCCACATAAGAGCCCCAGGCAACCCTGAGCACAGCTACAGCCCAGCACACAGAGACCCCCAAGAGGTCTGCCTCCCCTCCCGGGACTGGAAGGAATGCCGCTGCCGGCAGAGGCCAGATGCAGTACACGGGGGCCGGTGGGCAGGTCGGCCTTGCTCACATCTCCAGCAGGATCTTGTCAATGTCTGGCCGCAGACACAGTTTGTTCAGGAACCGCTCAAAGATTTCCAAGGAAAACTCGTCAGGCCGGATGGACTCGCTCTAGGGGCCAGGAGTGGAGAGTCAGAACCCAGGGTCAGCCGGCCCTGAAAGGGCAGGCACCCATTGTGATACCCACCCAACCCCTGTCCCCAGGCCCCTCACTCGGTTGAAATTGAGGCCACAGGATTCCAGTGCAGTTTCTACCCGCTTCTTGTCTGCTGAGAACATCTTCAGGATGCTGAGCAGATGGGAAGGGTTAGGGTCAGTGGGGCAAAGGTCACCAAGGTCAGAACAGCAGAGGAGGTGCTGAGGAGGGAAAGGGGTGCTCACTTCTTGACTGGAATCCGTCCATCCTGGTTTACCTGCAGCTTCAGCTTCGTGTATCTGGGGAGACAGGTGGCAGGGTCACGCCCTGGGACAACAGCCTCCTGAACCCCCCACCACGCACTCCTGCCCCGCGCTTCCCCAGGGCAGGCCCAAGGCTCACGCTTTGCGCAAGAAGGTGTTCCGGGAGGCGTTCTGAGCCAGGATGTTCATAGCCAACTTGAAGAGCTCCTCGGACCAGACCTGAGGGGTCAGGATCCAGGGGCAGGGCGTGAGTGGGGGACAGAGGGGCTGGCTCAGCCACTGTCTGATACACAGGAAATGCTTATAAACCGTTTTGTCAGAGGATGATCAGAAAAAGGGGCAGAGAACAGCCTAGTACACAGCAGGTGCCTACTAAGTGATGGCTGACTCAGCAAGTGAGGCAGTAGCTCCCCCAGGCCCAGCCATCGATCCCAGCCCACCTTGGCTGTATCATCCTGCACGGCCATGAAGTTCAAGAATGTTGTATTCACCGGGTCTGGCCCGGCCACCACTGTCATCAGCTTCTCCTCCAACCGGGCATCAGGGCCCCCAAAGCCCAACACCTCCCGGATCTTGGGGTCCTGTGTAGATGAGAGCCAAGGGTGAAGAGGGCTGTCCCCTTCCCCCATTACCTCACTCCCATCCATAACCTGGGGCCCCATCACTCACCTTGGGCAGGCGGGCATAACGGCCCATCCTGGTGTCCCTGATGGAACTGATGTCGAGTGTGTCCACCTCCTGGGGAAACCAGATGCCACGGTGGGTCTGAGAGGCTCCAGGGTGAGAGCTGGAAGCCCCCAAGCTCCCCACCGGGGCCAGGGAGTGCTCACCCCCTGCTGTAGCCCCAGTCTTAGCCCCCACCCGTAGCACTTCCTGTCCAGGGAATTGTGGGAGAGGTCAGGCAGCAGTGGGGCCCCACCCCCAAGGGCAGGGTCAGGGAATGGTTTCTGGGGGTATGGGGTAGGGGGCCCTAGACCCAAGAAAGCTGTGCCAGCGCCACCCTCACCATGTTGGGTCCCGTCCAGTACAGGAAGAAGCCATTGGAGTCCACTCGCAGGGTTACCAGGTTCCGACTGGAGGCCTCCTGGGGACGAGAAGGATGGCAGGGGTCAGGGAGTGAGGGCT
>NW_011494661.1:630596-639023 GCF_000754665.1 Bison bison bison | reverse complement strand
GCCCAGGTCTGGGCCCTGGAACCCCGGGCCCATCCACTCCAATCTTTCTGCTAGTGAGTGAAGATGACGGCTCAGCCAGGCCACAGGTCCTTAGTGGCTCCTTTCAGTCCTCAGGACAAAGCTGAGCTCCTAGGCCCCTCCTAGCCCCACCTCCTTCTTGCTCTAAGACTCTGTCACATGGACCACTATCTATTCCCCATCCCCAGGTTTTGCATTATTGTTCCCGTGCAGGGATATCTTCCTTTCTTTCTCTACCCATGAAATCTGATCTGCCTCCTTGGAGAGGCCTCCCCAGACCCCAACCCTGGGCTGTTTCCTCATAAGGTCTGAGAGGTCCCTGGTGGCTGAAGCCCCCACAGCCCCCTTGGGAATATTTATGGAATGAAAGAAGAGGGTTTGGAACTGACCCTCACGGTCCTCTGTGTCCCTCATTCAGGTCCCCAGGACAGCCAGCCACCCCTTACATCGGCCTCAAAGTCTGTTACCCCCCCGCTCTGCACCCCACTGGAGTCCCACAGCTTCGAGGCTCACCCCACCCATCTTACAGCACAGACTAAGTCCCCTTGGACAGGTACTCATCCTGCCCTCAGGCCCAGACAGTGAATTCAGCCCTCACTCAAACAGCCTGGTGGAAGGGCAGCAAAAGGGTGCACTGGCTCCATTTCCGAGAAGAGCCACCCTGTGTGACTCAGGACCAGCAGCGGTGGGGACGGGGTGGTGTCATCAGCAGCTCAGACTCAGCCAGGGCCCAAGTGACCAAGTGGCCACAGGCAGAACTCTCCTGTGGCTGTTTAGTTGCTCAGTGGTGTCCAAGTCTTTGCAACCTCTTGAATTGTAGCCTGTCAGGCTCCTCTGTCCGTGGGATTTTCCAGCCCAGAATGCTGGAGTGGGTTGCCATTTCCTTCTCCAGGAGATCTTCCTGACCCAGGGATCAAACTCGCATCTCCTGCATTAGCAGGCACTGGCAAGTGGATTCTTTACCACTGAGCCGCGAGGGAAGCCCAGAACTCTCTTCCCCCAGGCCAACAGAAGACCCTGCCTCACCCTGGTGCCACTCCCAAGTTACTGCTCACTGGTGGTCAGTACAACAGCTCACCCTCCCTTCTGCTTGCCAGGTATAGGTCTAAGCACCCACTATCTAGGAGCTCACTTAGTTCTCTAAACATCCTATGAGGTCTGCGCTACTGTTCTTCCCATTTTACATTTGAGAAGACTGAGCCACAGAAAGACTATGCAGCTTTCCTAAGGTCAAGAAAAGGAGCCAAGATGTGCACGCAGGCAGTATGGCTCCAGGGCTTCCCTGGTAGACCAGACTGTAAAGAATCTGCCTGAAATGCAGGAGACCCAGGTGCAATCCCTGGGTCCGGAAGATCTCCTGGAGGAGGAAACAGCAACCCATGCCAGTATTCTTGCCTGGAGAATTCCATGGACAGATGAGCCTGGTGGGCTACAGTCCATGGGCTCACAAAGAGTCGGGCATGACTGAGCGACTAACACTACTAGCGTGGTTCCAGAGGCTTTTCTGGTGGCTCAGCGGTAAAGAATCCACCTGCTAATGCAGGGAATGCGGGTTCAATCCCTGGATCGGGAAGATCCCCTGGAGGAGGAAAGAGCAATGCACTCCAGTATTCCTGCCTCGGAAATCCCTTGCCTGGCAGGCTTCAGTCCATGGAGGGTTCTTGTTGAACTGAGCAATTGAACAACAATAACAAGTATGGCTCTCGAGTCCCAACGTTTGGGAAGCAGGGAACCAGGACCTCTGCCAGACTCCCAGCTGCTGGCCTCAGCCACCACCCCACCGTGGGGCCTGGGATCAGTCTCTGTTCTCCAGACTCAGTTTCCATCTGCAGGAGGATGGGGACTGCACTAGCCCCGCCCATCTCAGGCTTTGCTTAGGAAAGATGGGAGACTGAGCTGGAGGCAGAGGGGACGGCAGCTTGGGAACTTTTGGGGTGCTTGGGCCTCCCCACCTCACTGGGCTGACACCTACCCTCAGCCCTTCTCTGGGATTACCAACCCTGCCCTGGGGCTCAGGGGCCCCCAGTAGTGTGAAGAGGGGCTAGTTCTGTGGGCACTGCCTCCAGGGCCTCCCTCTAACCCTCCTCAGGGGCCCGGTCTTCAAAGGCAGCCGGAACCCCAGCCTCTCAGGCCCCAAGTCCTTGTCAGCAACCCCCACCCCACCCCCAGGGCCCTCTCCCTGTTCCCACTTCCTTATTTGGGTTTATCACACTGGAAGGAAAAGGAGAAACTTTTCCCTTCAAGCTGGCCTGGGGGGAGGGGTCTGCCCTAGTCCCAGGGGCGCCGGGAGACCCTCTAGGGCACACCTGTTACCTCGGGCCACGCCCCCAGCCCCTCCCCTAGCTCTCACGCCTACCCGCCCCACCCAGCCGGAAAGGAGCCGGGAGTCTTCCAGGCCTCCGGCCTGGCTGGGAAGGAGCAGCTAGGAAGCTCAGGCCGGCGAGGAGGGGCCCAGGGGGCAGGGGAAGGGGCGCTGTGGAAACGAGCGTGAGGGGCAGGACCCGTCGCCGAGCCGCAGGTGGGAGCGGGGCCTCGGGGATGCAGCAGGGGCAGGTCAGATAAAAGGGGGCCAGGATTTATTGGGGTTCAAAGTCCCAGTGCTAAGGAGTGGTGAGCAAAGTTCCCCCGACGTGGAGGAACTTGGGGGGCAAAGTCTCCATGTGGGGTGACTTGGTACTCCCACCAGAGCGGGGAGCTGGGCTGGGATCTAGAAGCAAGGCAAAGGGGTGCCAGCCAGAACAGGGTGAAAAAGTGATGAATGGAGAAGAATGTTCAAAATAGGGTACGAGGAAGAGCAGGGTCCCAGAGGCACCCAGTCAGAATGGGGATACGCTAAGCCAGAGTGGGGGCCATGGTTCTTGAGCCAGACCGTCCAGTGCCGGGCAGGGGTCTGGTGACCAGGCCAGGGTTGGAGGAACGAAAATTAGACGGGCAGGGAGAAGTGAGAAGGACGAGTAAAAAAGCAGGGGCTAGGATTTATTGGGGTTCGAAATCTCCGAGCCAAGGAATAAATGTCAAATTTTCCGCAGATGAGGGGCTGGACTGGCGGGTGGGGGACAAAGTCTTCCTTACGGGGACGATTGGGGACTCAAGTTTCCGGAGCGCAGCCAGGCTGGGATGGGGGTGGCGCGGTGATCAGGCCAGTCTGGGCCGGGGGTCCCCGGCGTCTGGCGGAGCAGGAGTGACGGAGTCCCCGGATCTGGGCGGAGCAGGGAGCCCCTGCACTCACCTCGTCCCATTTGATGAACTTACTCCCGCGCCGCAGGGTCTCCACGACGGTGGGCGGCTCTAGCTGCAGCGCGTGGACGCCGGGCCTGGCGCCCGCCATAGCCGGGCCGGGGGCGGGTCGGGGACCCACGGAGCCCCGACGGGGACCCGACGGCGCCGCTGTTCCCTCCGCGCGCTCCCGCACGGCCCGCTCCGGCCCGGCGGCGTCTGCGCCCGCCCGCCAGCCAGTCTGTCCCGGACAGACCAGAGAATCGGCGGGGCCCGGCCGGGGCGGGCGGGGCGGGGCCGCAGCGGGACCGCCCCCTCCCACAGCGTCCGGCCGGCCCGCCTCGCGTCGGCTCCCCCTGGCGGCCGGGGCGGCGACTGCAGCCAGAGGAGGGATGGGACCCGGGGCGCGCCTAGACTGAGGCGCTTCGCTGGGGAAACTCAGCTGAACAGGTTCGGGGTGGAGGGAGGGTGCTTAGGGATCGGGGTGCAGCTAGGTGGACTGGGTGTAGAGGGCGCTGCTGAAGACCGGCCCTGGGGTTAGCCCACTGTTTCTGAGGAGCAGGGGCGGGGGTATTACCAGAGAGCAATACTTGGGCCTGAGGGAGAAGAGACCTGCCTTCTACCCCACTCCTGCAGCATTTAGCTGAGTGCTGGAAAAGCCACTCCCACCCCCGCCTCTGCCCTCACATCGCCTCACCCCTTCCAGCAGCAGCTCGGCCCCCCTCCCCGAGAGCAATTAGCAAGCTAATGGGTCTCCCGCCGCAGGCGCCCTCCCCCCGTCCCTAGCCCGGGGAGGCCCGGCGCCTGCCGCCTCCTTTGAGGACCCAAGCACCCTGGCTTTGTAGAGCGAGCCCTGGAACAGCGCCCTTCTTGTTCCGCAGAACCCACTCCCCCCACCCCGCCCCAGCTCAGCCTGGAACCTGTCCCTGTGGGGCTCCCGACTGCAAACTGAGAAGGGGACAGCTGGTCGTTTTGCTTGGAGGGGTCAGAAGCCTCCTGGGTGTCCATGAACTAGGAGGGTTGAGGAGGGGCTCTGCCACGCCTGGCCCACAGCAGGTGCCCTGAAATCTGCAGCGTGCCAGGGACCTGAGCTGGAAGGCGCATGGGCACTGAGAAGGGTGGGGCTGCAGCCCCTCCCGCAGGGCTTGGCTGGGGGGGCTCCTGCCTGGGGGCCCCTGTGGGAGCCCCCCCAATACAGAGGCAGTAGCAGCAGCAGGTTTAAAGTAGAACTCATCCAGAGGGGCCAGCCAAGTCACCTAGAAACCCAGAAAGAGACGGAGCTGTTTCTGGGGGAGGAGGGGTCAGTCAAGGAGGAGGCAGCCCTACAGGCTGCCTTTGCCCCAGGCTCTCAGACCCCCAAGGGGAACCCTGCCTGGCACCAGCCATCCTCAAAATCCCCACCATGTTGGGCACCAACTCTAACCTAACAGATCTCCTAGCTTTTGGCCAAGGCCCTGTGGGTGTGATTATTATCTCTACTTGAGGCCCAGAGAGGGGAAAGGACTCGCCCAAGGACACTGGTGGCTCAGAGGTTAAAGCATCTGCCTCCAATGCAGGAGACCTGGGTTCGATCCCTGGGTCAGGAAGATCCCCTGGAGAAGGAAATGGTAACCCACTCTAGTATTCTTGCCTGGAGAATCCCATGGATGGAGAAGCCTGATAGGCTACAGTCCACAGGGTCACAAAGAGTCGGACACGACTGAGCGACTTCACCTTCAAGGTCACGCAGCTTGGTAGGAGGATTGCAGCCCTCTGTCTTGAAGGCCAGCTTCTGTTCTGTCCTGTCTTTACTCCTTGCCCTTGAAGAGACTGAAGATCCTTGTCCTCTCTCATCAGAGCAACAGAGCCATACCCCTCAGAGACTCAGGGACCACGAGGTCTCGCTGGGTAGCCATGCAGGGTAGAGATGGGCCTCTGCTTCCCCTAGCTTGGGTGCAGGTCTACCGGCCGAACCCAGTCTTTGTACTTCCGTCACTTTGTCCAGAAGTTGGAGGTTGTCAGAGGATGAAATAGGCAAATGGGTATGAGATGACCCCTGGGTACTGGATATCTAAGACAGTTGGATATCTAAGGAAAGGACAGCAGGTTGTGGAGATGCCAGGGAGGAGGGTGGAAAGGACATGGGTCAGCTCTGGGCCAGGAGGCCTGCCAGCCAGTGCCAGGGCCAGCAGGGCCTGGCGCCGTGGCCTGAGCTTAGGGGTAGAAGCTCTAGGCGGCAGCTTCTTGAAAAACAAGATGGGAGCCTGTTTCCTGGGCCTGAGGCCCTCCCCACCCACCGCGTCTCTGGAGGCCAGGGCAACCCCCATTAGAGGGCTCCATCCTCCTTGCACACTTTCTTCCTGCCTTAGTAATGGTAATAGGGTTTCTCGGCAAGCCGTAATGGTGGAAGGAACGCAGTCTTTCCGGCCTCTACCCTTGATTAAGGGAGCGGTCTCAGCCACGGGACCCTCCCTAGGGCCTCTGCTTTAGGAAGTGCTGAAAGCAGCCTCAGCTGCTCTCTGGGGGAGAGGGGCCAGGACCCCAGGAGAGGTGGGGCTGGGGAGGCTACAGCCTGGGGCTGGAAGGATGAAGAGCAGCACAGGGACAGGTTCAGACAGGAAACTAAGGGCTGGGATATGGTCTTGGAGCACCGACCTCAGCTGCAAATCACCAGAAGTCAGCGGAATCAGCCCCTTTGAAGAGGCTCAGGGTAGGTACGTGACTGGCCCAGGGCCTCTCAGCCTAGGGCAGAAGTAGGATTTGGACCCAGTTATTCCACTCCAAGATTTTGTGCTAGGCAGTCAAGCCTCCAAGGCAGCTGCAGGCCATCATGGCTGTCTACGCTAACATAGAGTAGGTGGCCATGGGGAGGGATTGGACAGATAGGGGAGTCAGCCTGAGGAATCTGGGAGTGTCCTGGAGGTGGCACAGAAGATAGACAGAGGGATTCAGGAAGAGCGTCCCTGGCTCTGTCTTCCCTGTTCAGCCTAGAGACCCCTCAGGGGACACCATGAAATTTGGAAATGACAGGAGGCCTTCCCACCAGCCTTGAGGGAAAGAGAGACAGGAAGATCACTGCTCAGGGTCATAGCATCTGGAGGGACAGAGCTGGGACTGGTCCCCAAGCCTTCATCACCTATAGGTTTCATTCTCACAGCGAACTATAATATAGCCTCCCTCTTTACTGCAAGCCTCCCCTGCCCCCACCATCCCCAGGCCTGAATCAGTGCTCCAGTTTAAAAAGAGCAAACCCACCCCTGTGGGGTGAGGTGGGGCATGGTGGGGAATTTGGATTTGGTAAATTGCTTCTCCCATCAGGCCAAGCTCAGAGTCAGAAGCCAGGCTGGGGATGGGACTCTCTTAGATAGGGTGGGTCCTGCCTAAACCACAGAAGGGTCAGCCCTTCCCTGGCCCCTGAGGCTGGCTGAAGAGAGACTAAGGCCCGAGGGGAGCTGGGGAGGGAGAAGATATCAGCCCATCGCTGAGCCACCTGAGTCATGTGCCCCCTGCTCAGGCCTTTCAGGGAGAAGCCCACCTGGCATGAATCCCACCACCACCATCACCACACACACCATTCTCAGCCACTGCCTCCTCCTTGTCTGTACTCTCCAACCTCAAGGTCAGCCTAAAGTCCTGGGTTTCACTGTGTGTGCAGCATCACGCCAGCTGTATGAACCTGGGCCAGTGTCAACCTCTGTCTGAACCCCATCTGCTGCAGAGGGTGTCTCTGGCATCCAGAGGGGCTGGGACTTAGTGTCTCTAGGACCTGGAGACTCTGCTTGGGACTGCAGAGGGTGAGCCTGTCCTCTGTGGTCTGTGGAAGCATCTGAAACGGAGTTGCACAACCTTGTGTGGCAGTAGGAGCAGTGACTTTGTGTCAGGGGGCCTGCGTAGACAAGCTGAGCTCCATTGCTATCTGGGTGTGTGACTTAACCTCTGTGGTGCAATCACTGAAACTTCCACGTCCTTTCCTATTTAATCTTTGCCACAACCTTCGGAGGAAATGGAGGCACACAGGAAGCCTTTCATTCGGTCATTTGTTCAACCAATTAAACACCGACTATGAGTCTGACCTAGGTGCTGAGAGTTCAGCAAGTCAGTTAATTTGCCAGATCCATGTGGTTTGAAGCTGAGCGGGCCCACTCAATCATGGGTATCAGCAGTAAACAAGGGCCAGACAGGTCTCAGCCTCACAGCGCTCATAGTTGAGAAGTGCGAGACGGACAATGAACCAGTGACTGAGAGACACTATTTAAAAATATAAAAAATCAAACTGGCTGCGGGAACAAGGCACAGGGTCTGCTTAAGAGAGGTGGGCCCGGTAAGGCCCTTGTGAGATCTGAAGGACAGAGGAAGCCGTAGGGCTGGGAATCTACCGGAGAGCTTGAGGTTCCCTCACGCTGGAACCGACTATGTGGAACTCGTATTAGGGTCAGCAGTTATTATTATCTTTATTATTCTGAGTACTGGCTCCTCCACTTACCAGTTCTTTAAGCCTCAGTTTGCACACACGAGATTGCGGAGTGCGGAGGACCGCGCCCTGTGGAGACCAGCCCTACGAGGGCGCTCCAGACAAGTTTTCCCCGCCCGGGCTCCGCTGTGGGGGAGGGGCAGCCATGCGGGGCAGGACTCTGTGAACTACATTTCCCACAATCCCATCCTCAACCGCCATCTTGGCCGGTGGGCGGTGGCTGCCTGGGGTCTGGCCCTTCAGGCCGCTCGGCCGTCTCAGCTCACCCACAACCTAGGCCTCCATCATGGGGTGCGCGGAACCCCAAGGAGGGGGGCGTCCAGTGACCTGGGCAGCGCCTGTCCGTCTTCTCCATCCCTCCACCCCCGGGAGCCCGGTCCACGTGTCTGTCAGCGCGAAGACGCCTCTTGTCCCCCCTCTGGCCGAGGGCCGGAGGACCCAGAAGGGAGGCGAGTGGCGCTCCCAGGTCTCCTCCTCGGACCTCTGTCCTGTATACAGTGCCCATTCCCCTCCATTCTCAGGCGGCCCCTATTTTTGCTCCAATGAGGACAGAATACTAGGTTCCCCATTGGAGAGTAAATCCTCGCACCGGGCGCTTAGAACGCCTAAGTGTAGGGCAGGAAGGTTAAAGGGAGAGGGGACAGCTAGGCCCAAACCTCTGAGGACTAGATCCTCCCCTAACCCCTGTCCGGGGGCGGGGTAGGGGTGAGGGGCAAGCTACAGGACTGGCCCTTTAAGGGGGT
>NW_011494661.1:625269-630200 GCF_000754665.1 Bison bison bison | reverse complement strand
CAGACAACAAGGACCCAGTGAGGCCCCAAGGGAAGGTCACGGTCAAGTACGACCGCAAGGAGCTACGGAAGCGCCTCATCCTGGAGGAGTGGGTCCTGGAGCAGCTCACTCGCCTCTACGACTGCCAGGTGTGTCCCCCACCCTGCGCCGACACCCTAAACCTGTTCCGATTCGGGCCTCCTGGAAACCCCACCTTGAGCCCGCCTGTCACTGTCACGGCGTCAGTGGGCATCCAGCTTAAGCGCGCTCCCTTGCTCTCTGTACTCCCCGCCCCCAATGTATGCTCTTTCTTGTCTGACCTAAGTCACTTCTTTCTTATTCGCTGCCTTGGACAAGAGACCTGGGGCTAGTCTAGGCTGGCTGGGGAAGGAGAACTACCTATGGCTTGGGAGCCTATACCAGTTTAAGGCACTAGCCAACCCAGTTGTTGGGGTTTATGTGTCTTGCCTGTTTCTAATGGGCTAATCTGGAGTCCATCTTGGCATGGGGGGCAAGCTAGCCCACTCTCTGGGTTCTGGTTCTCCACCCTGTGACTCCTTCCTTGCTCAAGTGGTGACTCAGGCCCCGGGGGCCAGGGTGGAGGAGTGGGCTTGCCCTGTGCTGCCTACCCTGGCCCAGCCCTGGAATGCAGTTGGCTCCAGACAGGAGAGATGCTTCCTGGGGGAGGAGGGTGGCAGGCACCCCCTCCCTCAGCAAAGCATGGGCTCTTTGTTTCCCCTTTAACCAGGCCTGGGTCCTTCCCACTGACCCCTCACCCTTCACTTCCTCCCCACTCCTGGGAAGCTATGACAGGTGTTTGGGGGAGGGGAAGGGGGCCTGATGAGTTGGGGCAGCTGGCCCTATCTGTGCTCTGGTTGAGATGGGGGACATAGAAGTTGGGGAGACACATCTGCAGGGTTCCCAGCCTAGGATCCCCAGCCCTAGCCGTCTGGCACCCAGGGTGCCCAACTGGCAAGGACAGGAAGCTCCCCCCCACATTGGGCAGTTTGCCTTGGCACAGGCCTGATCTGTTTTCTTCCTCGGAGCAGCTGCCGCTGTCTGCTGGGCAAAGAGGGCTGGCTCCCATCTGCAGTAGGGCAGGGGCCTCAGCCAGAGCCCCTCTCACACCCTCTCTCCCAACTCAGGCCGTTGTCTCTCCTTCCTCCCCCACCCCTACCCCAGGAAGAGGAGATCCCAGAGCTGGAAATCGACGTGGATGAACTCCTGGACATGGAAAGCGATGATACCCGGGCTGCCAGGGTCAAGGTAAGAGGGGCTGGAGGGCAGCAGGGCCAGGTCAGGGGAGCAGGGGCTAAAGGGCTGCAGGGAGGCGGTCTGCCCATTGTTGGGTCGGCAAGCCTCTGGAGGCAGGCCTTCCTTGATCTGCAGCAGTCAGCTCTATGATCTTCTTGGACTCAGCTTTGGCCTCCACCAAATGGGGCCAGTGGTACTTGCTGAGCTGTTCAGTAGCCGTGGCATCTCCAGTGCCTTGGAACAGGGTGTGGGTGAACTCTAGGTCCGTGTTTTGGAGACTCACAGTTATCCTTTCTCCCCATGCCCCACTAGGAGCTGCTGGTTGACTGTTACAAACCCACTGAGGTAAGGAAGTGGTTTCCCCAGAGGGTGGAGGAGCTTGGGGTCCTGTCCTCCTGGGGTCTTGTCTCCTTAATGTCCTCCCTCCCTCCAGGCCTTCATCTCTGGCCTGCTGGACAAGATCCGGGGCATGCAGAAGCTGAGCACACCCCAGAAGAAGTAAGGGTCCTCGACCCAGCTGAGCGGTGGCTCCACAGGACAATCGCTGCCCCCCGACCTCATAGCAACAGCAATACCAGGGGGCCCTGCGGCCAGGCCTGGTGCCACGAGCAGGGCTCCCCATGCCCCTGGCCCAGGGGCCTCTTCCCTGCCCCCTCAGTTTTCCATTTTTGGGGTTTTTTATTATTATTAAACTGATGGGACTTTTTGTGTTTTTATATTGACTGCGGCGCGGGCCCTTTAATAAAGCTAGGATACGCCTTTGGTGCAGTTCACAGGCTCGTCTGGTCTCTTTTAGGGGGGACACACTGCTCTCCGACTGCTGCCAGCTCAGCTTCTCCCCAGGTGACCGCAGGCCTTCCTGAGGGCCATGTAGCCATGGCGATAGCCCAGTGCTGGCTCCCAGACTAGGAGCTGGAAGTGGCTGGGGAGCTGGGGAGGAGCCATGCTGCTGCCAGCAGGCAGGAATACTCTTCCCTTCTGGACAAGGGCCACCATACCACCCAGGGCTTGGCCATTGTGACCTCCATGCTACTGAGCCTACTAGACCCCAAGGTTCTACAGCCCGGAAAGGAAAGGGAGGGATGGAAGGGGGTCGAGGGAGAGAGGAGGCTGAAGCTGCGGTTTCTAAGTCTCTCAGGGCCCACAAAGAAACACAGGCTCACTTCATGTGTTTTAAGTTTTTTTTTTTTTTTTTTTTTTAAACAGTCTGGTCCCTGATGGGGGCCTCTCCACCGCCCCTCTCCAGTTTGGCTACAGTTCTGAACGTCGCTCGATTTTGAGCAGCTCCACCTCAAACACCAAGGTTGCACCACCTGCAGGGGAGAGGTGGGAGCAGAATGAGAACTAGGGCCACCCGGAGATGGTATGGATGCAGCAGATGGGGAGGAGGGCAGAAAGGTCTATTACCTGGAATCTTTGGGGGAGCTCCCCGCTCTCCATACCCTGCCAAGATAACACAAAGAAACAGAATGAGCTGTGGCCAGGCAGAGTGAGGTGTTCCGCAGACATCCAGGCTGAAGCTAAGCCTCTACCCATCCTAGCACTAGGCCAGAAATGGAGATGGGAAAAAAAAAACAAGGGGAAGTTAGTCGCTCAGTCGTCTGACTCTTTGTGATCCCATGAACTGTACCCTGCCAGGCTCCTCTGTCCATGGAATTCTCCAGGCAAGAATACTGGAGAGGGCTGCCAATTCCTTCCCAACCCAGGGACTGAACCTGGATTGCAGGCATCTTCTTTACCATTTGAGCCACCAGGGAAATGGGAGGGGGCTTGCTAAAGGTCAGAGAGTTGGCTCCAGAGCCAAGTGTCCCAATGGTCTTGCCCTGTCCTCACTGCTGGACAAGGCTGGACTTGGAAGTGGCGTGGATTGAATGATTGAGTGGAGACGGATGCAGAGACTAAATCGGCCTTCACCCTACATGGATAACACACCCTGAACTCCCTATCCCCACTCCGAAAGAGCCTCTTACCCAGCTCTGATGGAATCACCAGCTTCCGCTTTTCCCCCTCACACATCCTGCAGGACAACACATGTTCAGCATGTGGCAACAACCAAGCTCCTTGCTCCCTCCCCCCATCCCTGGGGCTTGCCTCCCACAGTTTACCTCCTGGACCACAGCCGTGGCCCCACGACTCACCCTAGCAGCCCCTGGTCCCAGCCCTTGATGACCTGGCCTGTGCCCAAGGAGAAGACAAAGGGCTGGTTCTGGGGCAGGCTGCTGTCAAACTCTGTTCCATCTTCTAGCTTCCCCTGTGAGACCATGGGAAGGCCAGTGAGGAGGGGGGTCTGCTCTGACACCCCCACCCCCAGTGCTCTTCCCATCAAGGTGGCACCCCACAGCATTGGTGGCCATAGTCCCAGCAGGAGACAGAACGTTGGGCAGCTCACAGTACACTGTCACTGCTTGCTGATGCCAACCTGGGAGTAGACAGTGAAGAGCAAGACAGAACCATGCAGAGTAGATGAGAAGACCTGCCCAAGAGATCCACCTTTTGGCAGAGAAACCTGGCTCCCGGTTCCTTTCATGTCCCCAAAAGCCCCGCCCCCAAAGCTCCACCCCTTCACCCACCGTATAGTGCATGTGCAGGACGTCCCCTTTCCTCGATTTGATGGGACAGTGGTCTACCCGTTTCTTGACTCCGATCTGCAGCTTCCGTTTGCCCTCGGTCCCTGTGGCCGTGACCAGGGCGCTCAGGCAGATGGACAGTACTGTCAAGACCCAGCTCAGCCTCATCTCTCTGTGGGAACAGACCCCGACCAACCAACCGGGGGAGAGGAACGGGAGGGCATGGAATACCGGCAGGTACCGGGAGGATTCCACCCCACCGTGGACACTGCCTGCCCCTGGGGATCCCCTTGTTCGGGATCACCGCCCCCTCCCCCAGGCTCCACGGCCACACTTACCAGTCCAGTGAGAAGGGGGCTTGCCCGAGGACCCCAGCAGCGGGGAGAGGGGGTCAGGGGAGGCCACAGCAGCCAGGGTCCCGCCCCTTTGCTCACCCCCTGCCCTTCCGTCCCTCCCGGTCCCCAGCTCTGCTCTTCAATTCCCACCCGTCCCCTTCCGCAACGTCCAGACCCTATCTGGCTGCAGAGCGGTTGCCCCGACCGGGCGACCCCATTCACGCCACACCCAGTTGCCTCCCGCCCAGCACACCCACACATCTGCGGCTGCCGCAGGGGGTCGGCCCCGAGGCACCCACACGTCGCCACTGGGTGGCTCCGGGGAGCCCTTGTCCTCCGGGGGTACCCCCCAGGCTGAGCCTGTGCCTCCGCCCGAGGCGCCGCCCCAACTCTGAGCCCTCGGGGGCCTGCGGGGCACCCAGACTGGTCCCGTGTCGGGTGGCCGCCGAGCCCGCTCCACCCACACCACCTCTCCCGGGGGAGTTCTAGGCCTACTGCGTCCCCAGGCACGGCCACCGCGGAGACCGCCCCCGCGTGGACGCCCCGGGCCATTACCTGGGCCTACCCCTTCGCTAGGCTCCTTAACCCCACCTTTTAGAGGGCGTGGTTCCGCCCCCGACCCTGTATCCCCGCCCCCGACAGAACTAGACCCCTTTTCCTGGACGGTAGCCGCGCCACTCACCGGCTGAAGCCCCGCCCCCAGCGCCTGGGTTCCTTCCTCCTCGGCCTCCAAACCCGAGGCTCCTCCTTCCGCCTCTTCTAGCTCCTCCTCCAAGAAAGTGAACCACCTTTAGCC
>NW_011494661.1:625074-625169 GCF_000754665.1 Bison bison bison | reverse complement strand
GCCCCGCCCCCAGCGCCTGGGTTCCTTCCTCCTCGGCCTCCAAACCCGAGGCTCCTCCTTCCGCCTCTTCTAGCTCCTCCTCCAAGGACCAGTCT
>NW_011494661.1:619733-624845 GCF_000754665.1 Bison bison bison | reverse complement strand
ACCTATCCCTCGTTGACACTCGGAGCCCCAGCCCGCTCCTGCCCCGCCTGATCCAGTCTTCCCTCTTGTACCCCGGCTCCCCCCAGCCCGGGCTGTGGCCCCCGCTCACCTCCTCGCCGCGCCCCCGGAGTCAACCCCAGTCGTGCCGCCGTCTCTGCGCAGGCGCGTCATCGTCGCCACCAGACCTGGCCACGCAGCCCGCCCTCATTGGACCGTGCAAAACCCGCGGCCAGACGCCCACTGGGGTGGTTTCTTCCCTAGCCACGCCCCCGAGGCACCATGTGACCTATACGTCACCTCCGGTGGCTTTGTAGTCCTTAAGGTAAGGTGAAAGTGACTTACGAAAGGGCCGAAGGCACTTCCGTTTAAGGTGAAATTAAGGTCAGGCGGGCGCGGGTTCCCGGAGGGGGTCTTGAGACGCCATTTTATGTCGCCCCCAGCTTGACGCTCCTGATTGCCCTTGGGCCTCTTCTGACCCACAGTCCTCAGTTGCTGTGGAAAGAGCCTAGCTTCAGAGTGAGCCTTGGGTTTGAATCCTGGGTCTGCCACTCATTGACTGTGTGACCTTGAAGAAGTTTCTTGGCCTGGTGACTCGGGCTTGATAACATCGACCCCACAGGGTCCCTGTTGGAGTCCCCCAGTAATGTGCACAGCTAGGCCCACAGCAAATGCGCTTAGCTTTTTCCTCTTCCAGCATCCAGGCCTGCTTCTACCCGGGGCACAATAACCCTGAGTCATGACTGCAACCGTCCGGCTGGGTCCATTCCCCATCCAGACTTATTTCCAGTCACTTCAGCACCCAGGAAGAAACATGTGTGTGCTTAGTCGCTCAGTCGCGTCCGACTCTTTGTGACCCCATGGACTATAGCCCACCAGGCTCCTCTGTCCATGGGATTTCCCAGGCAAGAATAGTGGAGTGGGTTGCCATTTCCTACTTCAGGGATCAAACCTGCCTCTCTTGCATTGGCAGGTGGATTCGTTTTCACTGGTACACCTGGGAGGTTCCACCAAAGTAATGAACCTGCAGTTGTGCTTAGACGCTCAGTCGTGTCCGACTCTTTGACCTCATGGACTGCAGCCCGCCAGGCTCCTCTGTCCATGGGGATTCTCCAGGCAAGAACACTGGAGTGGGTTGCCATGCCCTCCTCGAGGGGATCTTCCCAACCCAGGGATTGAACCCAGGTCTCTCACATTGCAGGCGGACTGAGCCTACAATTGAGAGGCAGCGAAACCTAAGTTTAATGTTAGGGAGATGGATGATCTGAGGCCAAATCCTCAAGTCAATCAGCCTTTCCGAGCTTATCTCCTCAGTTGAAGAAAAGATGATCACAACAATGACCTCAGAATTGAGGGCTTGGTGAGAAGGCACATACAAAGCACATGCTCATTGGACAAGCTAAATGGGTTTGGGAGGTCTCACTCTAACTGAACTTTCGTCTCTTCTGGTTTAACGCCACTCTTGGTTTGGGCCTAACAAGATCACTACCCCTTCCTCTATGACTTCAGAGAAGGCCTCCATTAGGTAACTGCTTTGGGGTAAACCCTGCCCTGAATGTTCTGCCTTGGTGGGGCAAAGTACTGGTGGCCAAGGTTGCCTTTCAGCTCACCCCCTTCCCACTGAGCCCCAGGGGCACTAGAGGGTGCAGGCGGAAAGCTGACCACTGAGTTTGGGCTGGGTCACATAAAGGTCAGGGGAGTACCAAGTAGAGCATGGGGAGGGGAGCCCAAGGTGCAAGGGAGGCGAGAGTGAAGACTGCAGTTGAAAAAATATGGAGTTAAGCTACATGAAGCAAAAAGTTGCAAACACAGAGTGTAGCCTGGCAGGGAAGATGAATGTTCTTTTCTATTACATGACTCTTAACTTTCTTGGCACCCGAGGGCCCAGACCACAATGATCATCTGCTCCCTCTGTGTGCACATGTGAGGCTCAGGAAGAGGGGCAGTGACAGCTGAGGTGTCACTTGGCAGAGGTGAGTCCCACCTCAAGCTCACTGGCCATCTCCTTTCAGAAAGGAACCCTTGTGATGGACACAGGAGCAGGACCCGTTAGCGCAACATGAAAGTAAAGAATGCACGATTCTGGCACTGTGACTGGTTGTGGGGGTTCTTTGGACCTCATCTCCTCCAAGCTCCGTGTCAGTACAATGCAGACGTTGATGTCCAAACCAGCCAGCCTGGACAGTGACAGACAGTGACACAGGCAGGGACAGTTCCTTCCATCTCTTTTATCAGGACTGGGGTTCACAGTTCCTGCGCTGAAGCCCAACTCCCACATTTTTGTAGAGGATTGGGGTCTTCTCAGTGAGGGGACAGAGGAGCCAGCTGTTAGATGCTCACTTGTACAAAGTGGTTAAAATCTGAGTCGGGACCCCATTCTCTTCCAGGTTGGTATGTGACCCCTCTTGGTCTCCTCATCCAACTCTGTCCACGTTGTTGGATGGCAGCCTTGGAGAGACAAGGGGCAGCTGGAAGGCCCTCCAAGAGGCCCAGGTCCCGGAGGAGCTTCTGCCCAGGCTGAGGTCTTGGCGACTGGACGGTTCTCACCAGGCTGCCCTCCTGCCCTCTCTGGGGGGAGGGCTGTGAGGCTAGGGGCCCCACTGAGTCTGAAAAGCAGTTTGTCACCTTCGCAGCTTCCGGCACCTGAGAGGGGAAGAAGGGGTCTGTTCACGCTGGCCCCAAAGCTCAGCCCCTGTTTCTCTAGACGCACCCGCTTGTTACCTTCTGTGAACCCCATTCTCCCCTAACACTCCTGGGAAGCCCCAGCTGGCCCGGCCCACACAATGCCACCCCATGACCCCGCTGTGGAAGGGAGGGGTGGAGAGAAGCGCCTTGGACGAGAGTGGACCAGGGTTCCACTACATCTCCTGGCCTGCCGGAGCCTGTAAGGTAGAACATCAACGTCTACCATAGGCGTTTCTGAGACGGTTCAGAGCAGGAAGGCTGTCTTTCCATTGACACTCCTGGTGATGTCACCTCTTCCAGGATGTCTCTAGCCTCTCAAAGATGATGTCAGGTACCGCTCACCACAGCCCTTGACATCCTCTGTTGGCATCATGTGTCTGACTCCCACATTAGAACAGGAGCCTTGTTTTTGCTGACCACAGTGCCAACTAGGTGCTGGGTCAATATTTGTTCAACCCGGTCAAAGCTTCCCTTTCCCTGGCTCTTCTCCCACCGGCTGGCTCACCTGGACCTGCTCCAGGAAGGGCCTGGACACCACTCCCAACTCCTCACCTGCAGGTGTCTGGGTTGAGCTCTAAGCCCCGCCCTTGACAACGGAGGAAGCTGCGGCGTCGGCAGCGGCAGTGGCAGGTCCGGGGGTCAGGGCGCTGGCGGCGCTGGGGGCAGCGTGGGCAGAGGGGCCTGGGGCTGGAGTGGGATGGGTGATGTCAGCTGGGGAGGGTGCTCCAGGGGCAGGGTCCCAGCCCGGAACAGAGCGGGGCTGGGGACGGTGGTGGGGAGTGGAAGCCCTAGGAGGAGAAGCAACATGTCTCGGGTGGGAAGGAAGTCTTCCCAGGGGCTGGGGTCAGGGAAGAGCACAGAGTCTTGGGGAGCAGAGAAAAAGGAGGAAGGTGGGGACAGGCCGGGGAGGAGAAGGAGGGGAGGGGACCACAGCTTCCTGACACACCCTAACACCCCCTGCCCCAGCCACATGTGACTTTCTGGGCACTAAGCTTGGGCTCCAACCCCACCCCAGCAAGAGCCCAGGACTCACCTGTCTGGCTTCACAGCACTCTCTCGTTTTTTTGGTCTGAAAAGTAAGAGAGACAGACAGAGACAAGGACAGAGAGGATCAGGAAGCCAAGCATTCTCCACTCTCTTGCCCTCGATCCCAGGCCTGCCCCGCTCTACCCTTGGAAACCTTGTCCCCGCTGCGGTGTACCGCCCACCCAGCACCCCCTAAGCCTGATCTCTGCGAACTCCGAGGTGGGGCCTCACTGGCACCTGCATTCACACTGGCTGTGTTCTTCCAGGGACATCTCCCCCAGCTGACTGCTTGGGTACTGGATCATGAGGATCTGGGCTCAGGAGAACAGGGAGAGACACAGTGAGAGAGACGGGAAGGGGGCGCTCCAGGGCTGGAGGGATGAGAACACCTTGCCCACTGCCCAGGGCTCTGGCCGCCACCCCCTCAGTCCCCAGAATGCCAGCATCCATCCAGGCACACTCCCCTTGCCCCCTACCTGCATTCGGACTTGGTGCTGCCCAGTGGGCACGCACTCCAGGCCATCGTCAGGGCAGCAGCCGCCACAGCGCTGCACTGTCACGCAGCTGGGCACCAGTTGCTTGGCCACAGTGCCCATGAGCTCCATGTTCAGGGGCACCACCACCTCCCGCGGCTGGCAGGTGGCACGAGCATACACGTCTATCCATGACACCACTAGGGGCAGATGAGTAAGGGTTAAGTCCCCCAGAGTTTCCTGCAGCTGCCCCCTGGCTCCTCTGTCCCTGCGTCCAGAAGCTGTTCTTAGTTCCCCCATCACAGCTACCCTCCACTAGCCCCCGCTTCTGCCCACCCAATCTGTCTTCCTTGCCCTGTTCATCCAGATGCCAGGCATCCCACTGCCTCAATCTGCTCTTCTGTGAAATGAGCAGAATTAAAGAGTTTGCATCTTACAGAGAGGCTGTGATTACACAAGATGAGAAATACATGGAGTCTGCAATCAGGGCTGGAAGCAAATGTTCTGAGCGCCGGCTGGTGCAAAGTTCTGTTACTATTACCTTTCTTCTGGTGACCAGGGGCATCAGGCTGGGAGACGGGGGCCTGTAGGAGAGAAGAAATCTGGACCAAGATGCACTCCAGGAAGTGCTTGGCAATGTCTTTCTCCCCAGGGCTCTGCCCTTGCAGTCAGGAGGCTTCAACTCCCCTCTGACAGTTTTCCAAACTGCTCTGTTCCTGGGGTCACTCTAGCTTTACCTGTCCTCTCCACGCCACCTGGGACCTGCCCCGGCTACTACCCGCCAGGCCCGCTCTGGCAGCAGCCTCGAATCTCCAAGCCTGGAGTCCGGGCTAGTTCTCCAGGCCCCAGATCGGGAAGGGGCACAGTGGGCGCCGAACCGCGTCCGCCAGGCACCGAGGCGGCCCCGCCCCCGGCTGCGCCCAGGGGACGG
>NW_011494661.1:615897-619073 GCF_000754665.1 Bison bison bison | reverse complement strand
CACACACACACATACACACACCCACACACACACCCCCCTCCCGCCGCTGCAGGGGAAAGGGGACGCACCGCCCAGGGGGCCGGACTCCCGGGTTGCCGCCACCAAAGCCTGGAGGGCGGGGCCGGGGCGGGGGGCGCTGGGCCTGTAGGAGGGAGCCAGACGAGAGCTCTGAGAATCACTTTATTGCACGCGTTTTGGGGCGTGGGGCGTCCCAGAAGGGGGCACCTTGCAGGCCCCATCCAAGGAGAGCTCTCCAAGGTGAGCCACTCAGGGGCCTGGGCGCACGATCCCGGGGCCTTGGGGCGGCCCGGGTGGTGACTGCAGCTGCTGCCTCTGCCGCTGCTCCTGCAGGAGCCTGGCTCTGTTGGCCCTGCAGGGAGAGCACCTGGGTGGTCGGGACTGGGATCCTGGGAGGTGGTGTCGGCACAGGGAAGGGAGGGCAGGAAAGAGCTGGGACAGACCTGGCCCGGGCCCGAGTGTCGTTGTAAATGGCTGTGATGATTCGATCCTTCTCATCCATGAAGCTACGATGCAACTGCTCCAGCTTCCTGCAAAGGGGTTACAAAGAACACTGGGACCGCCAATCTCTGCTGTCCCCCAAGTCTCACTTCCCTCCCCTCCACTCCAGGGTCTCACAGCTTTACACCTGTGGGGACCGCAGCCGAACTGCCAGTGCTAGGTGAGGAGACATAGAGTGGTCGGGACTTGTCCAGGGTCTCATGGCGACCCAGGTCCCTGACTGTCATGACAGCAGCTCTGAATGTCAGAGAGATCCTTGAAAGAGACTAGAAAGGTTTGTTCTAACTCGATCACTGAACTAGGCACACTGCTAGCAGTGGGCACCAGCCTTTAGGTGTCTCTACTGTTGAAGCTCAGTGGCATGGCATGCACGAGAGGGTGGCAGGAATGAATGAGGGCAGTTGCTGGTAAGGCCCAGCTTGACCCATTTCCTTCTTGTGCAGGCTTTCTGGTTGGCTCCAGCACTCTGGTGATTAGCACCAAAAATTTAAATTCAAATGATAAAAAACTGAAATGACATGAGCTCTTAGTGCACAGCTGCCTTTGCCAAGTCAGAAGGGGCTCTGGAGGAAACCAATTTCATGCAGTTCTTAGCTTGGGACACACAAGGGTGCAGGTCACAGGGGTGGCGTGGTTAGGTGCCTGACGCTGGGCTTCGCCCACCCTCCTGCCCCCTGCCCATCGCCCTAGGGAGACACGCACCTGAAGGCGACGTAGTGCAGGCCCATGCCGGCCAGCATGATCAGGAGGCAGTACCCCAGCACTTGCCGGTTGTGTTTCTGCTGCTGCTGCCTGGACTCTGGCCCCTGAGGCCTCACTTTATGAAACTGGGCCCAGTATTTTTCATTGGGGGGTGCCCCAGAACTGCTTGGAGGAAGAAGAAGGGACAGTGTAAGGATGAGCCCATCCAGACAGGCCTCCTGGCTCCTGCTCCCCAGCCTTGTCTCACCCCTCCACTCCCCTCATCTCCCTTTTCACGCCCCGTCCCGGGACCCATGAGCTGGGGGCTGGACTACTGTACCTGTGTGCCTGGTGAGCAGACCTGGGGTGGGCTGTGGTTCCTGGAGACTTTGGGGAAGCTGCCGAGCGGAGCTGGTGGTCATAGCTGCGGCGACTCTGCTCACGGCTCAGCACTTGGTATGCTTCACTCAGCTCCACAAAGCGACTGTGCAGGGCTGGGTTCCCGGGGTCCCGGTCAGGGTGCAGCTGGGGTGGAGCAAGACTCCCCTCATCTCCCTTTCCATGCCCCTTCCCGGGACCCATCCTGATAATGTCCATCGCCAAGGGCTCATGTCATTCCCAGAGGCCCTTCCTGGGGAGTGACCCTCACTCTCAGGCCTGCCCATCCCTGTAAACCACCACAGAGTCAGGAAGCACAGACTTCTGCCTCCTCCCCTTGTGTAAGTCCTTCCCACCTGCTGCCTGGCTCTCACTGTAAGTCCTGGATCCAGCTTTCTCAAGAGCAGGCAGGCCAAGAGAACCAAGCCCAGCCCATCAGACAGGCCTGGCTCCTGCCCCCTAGCCTTTCCTCCTACATGGGCAGATCTCTCCCCATGGGGCACCTCCCCCAACCTGTGAATGCTGAGGGAATGTGCACCAGCCAGAGTGAGCTTCTCAGCTCCATTTCTGAGAATTTGAAGCATACCCCATCTGGCTCAGACTTCCCTTCCCCCTCTCCGCTTAAAACCACTGGTACCTCTTTGGACTTGGAGAAGAAAGCTCGTTTAACTTCTTCAGTGCTGGCACCAGGCTGCACCCCCAAGAGTTCATAGTAGTTACTGGGGCCAGACCTGTGGAGAGAGGCCCAATCCTGCCAGGGCTAAGGAAGACACAGGGATACCCCTTCCCTACCCACTTGAGCCACCCTTTGACTCAGCATCCTGGTGCTCAGGGTTGAGCCAGGTACCAAGGATAATCTCTGTAAATCATCCCTCCCTTTTTGAGTGTTTCAGGTATGGGGCAGATCAAAATGTCTCCAAGTGTAGTTTTCAGACTCCTTGCATCAGAAACACCTGAAAATTATATTTTGGTTTTGGTTTTGATCATGTTTTTTAAAATAAATTCTTGGGACTTCCCTGGCGGTCCAGTAGCTAAGACTCAGGGCTTCCACCTCAAGGAGCCTGAGTTCCATCCCTGGTCAGGGGAACTAAGATCCCGCATGCCCTGCAGTGCGCCCAAAAGAAAAAAAAGAAAATTATTGAGCCCCACCTCATTCCTGCAAATCAGAATCTCCAAGTAGGGCCCAGGAATCTGCAATTTTGTAAGCACCTCCCCCCACCACGCCGCCCCCCGCAGCCCTCCTGTGTTATGCACAGTGATGCTTAACAACCACCTGAGTTGTAGGAAGGGCACTGGGTTTGACTTGGGTTCAAATTTTATATCTGTATGACCCTGGGGGTTATTCCTTAATCTCTGATACTGTGTCTTCAGCAGTGAAGGTGAGAGTAACCCGACAAATCTGTAAGGCGCCTGACACAGAGCTATCCCAGCACCTAGCGCAGCGCCTAGAATTGGGCAGGCCAGCAACAAGAACCTACTGAACGACCGGGCCGGATCCCGGGGGCCCGACTCACCGCTGCCGGGCGGCCGCTGCGAAGAACCAAAGGGGAGGGTTGAGGGGCCACAGCCGGCATAGGCGCAGGGGCAGCATGGCGGCA
>NW_011494661.1:615422-615797 GCF_000754665.1 Bison bison bison | reverse complement strand
CAGGCGGGCAGCTGGTGAAAAGAGACCACAAAGAGGAGTGGGATGGGACCCCCTGAATTGGAGGAAATGGGGAGCGGGGGGTGCTGGCCCTGTTTAGATGCGAAGGGAAACTGAAGCAGGCCCGCGGGGGCTCAGGGGCGTTTGGAGCCTTTTTGCTGAAGACCAGACCTGTGTTCTGGCCCCGTCCCCGCCTCTGCCCCGTGCGTCCAAGACCCCCCTCCACATTCGTCTCGGTGTCTGGGCCACTAGCCCTGGACGCGGAGACCCCCTCCCCACCCTGGGAGTATTGGGGGGGCGGGTGCAGGAGGAGCCACACCAAGCCCCGCCCTCGTTGCACTCACAGACTCCGCCGCGGCTGCCGTTTCCTGCTCTTAC
>NW_011494661.1:612019-615322 GCF_000754665.1 Bison bison bison | reverse complement strand
ACCCAGGCCCCGCCTCCGCACTCTTATTGGCTAAGACAGCCAGACACGCCCACAGGCCAGAAGGGGCGTCCGTGCGGCGAAGCCCCTCCCCCGAACGCCCATTGGCCTTTGACGCCTCGCCCAGGCCGGAGGGCTTGCAGAGAGGCGCCGGTGCCCACCTGGGAACCGGCGGGACTGGTCCTGCTCTGAGTGCGGCTTTCAGCTCAACCTCTGTTGTTCACTCCTTCGGACACAGCTGTTACTCCACTCTGCACCGAGACGCATTTCACAAAGCAGTTTCCACCCCGTAAAGTGAAGTGTGAAAATTAGTCGCTCGATCGTGTCTCTTTGCGACCCTGCGCATAGCCCTGCTGCAGGCTCCTCTGTCCATAGGATTTTCCAGGCAAGAATAATGGAGTCAGTAGCCATTTCCTTCTCCAGGGGATCTTCCCGACCCAGGGATCAAACCCGGGTCTCCTGCATTGCAGGCAGATTCGGGAAACCCTTCCACCCCATAGTCAGCCTGGAGCCTCACTGGAACCTGGCAAAGGGGCACGGCCCTCAGCTTGCAGAGGGGAAGACTGAGCCTGGGCCTTTTTTTAACCCAAGTCACTTGTCCTGTCTCTCTCACCCTCCCTGGGCTCTCCCAGTGGCCCCCTCTGTCTCATGCAAACAGCAGATGCCAAAGGAATCCAAGAATAAAGTCCTTTATTGTCTTCCGAGCTGTGGTGATAGGGCTGGGGGCTCCAGGAGACTCAGGTGGAACTTCCCTGGACCCGGTTGTAGAGGAAGATGGCGCCTTTGGCTGAGGGGCAGAGCTCAGCCCACATCTCAGTCTCCTGCAACCTCTGCATACTCTGTGGGGAGAGACAGTGAGACCCAGACATCTCAGCGTCAGGTTTCCTGTGGGAGCTGTGCCCACAGTTCTGAGCCTCAGAACCTCATGTTAAGGGGGCTGAGCAGGTCCCTGGCACTCTCCCTGGGCTGAAGGCAACCCCGTGAGGACTTGTGGCTCTGGAGAGAAGCTCTGAGATCTGGGAGCCCCGTCCGACCCAGGCCTGGGAGACAGACGTGCATGACCAGGCCTCTGCAAGCCCCAACCCAGATGCTTATCCAAATGACACACTTTGCCACCTCGAACCTGTTTCTCCACAAAGATGATTCCTGTGGATTCGTGGGCCTCAGGTCCCCCACTCATGTAGTGTCTCCTCACTTGCTCAGAAGTCAGGCTGCACCTGGACAGGATGTGAGAGTGGCCTGGTGAGTGCTTAGCCCCTGGAGGGGCCCTGTAGAGCACCATCTCCCTCAGCCATGCCCCTCAACCACCCACCTACTCCAGGACCCAGGATTCTGTCCCCCAGAGATCACTCACTGGACGTAGAACTCAGCACTGGCACGGCCGGCACTGGTCTCATTGCAGGCGATGCCCAACAGCAGCGGCTGACTCAGGGTGAGTGGCGGCACATTCACCTGGGGCCAGGGATACCACCTGTCAGTGCCCAATTCCCACATCCCCGCCCCCTCAATGAAGAATAGCATGTTACCCTAGTACAGCGTTTTACAGTTTGTAGTTCAAGTGCCGAGAGTCACAGAAAGTCAGATCTTGGGCACGTTCATTTCATGTGGGAAAACTAGAACTGGAGAGATGGAACAGTTTGCCCTGAGTCACCCAAGGGAAGTTGATTTAGTAACTGGGACTCCTATTTACCCCTCTTTTCAACAAACCTGGTGGGGAAGTAGGCAAGACATTTATCATTATCCCCACTGTAGGGAGGAAAACCCTGAGGCACACAGAGGCAAGGGTTAGAATTCCACTTCAAGTGTGCCTAGCTGCAAAGCCAAGCTCTTTGCTCAATGATGGATGCCTAGGACTTCCCTGACAGTCCAGCAGTTAGGAGGAGTCCCGTACTCTCACTGTCAAAGCCCTGGGTTCAATCCCTGGTCAGGAAACTAAGATCCCACAAGCCGTGTGCCAGTCTGGACCTATGGAATTCTGGCTTGTTCTACCTCCTCCCTCCTTGCCCACTACTCTGTTCTGCCTGCCCCTCACTCACCTCATCACAGATCTCCTGGAGGACACTGGAGAAGAGCTCGTGCACCACCAGCTCCCCAGGGAGGTCCTTGTGCAGGGGGCTGTCACCTGGGCACAGGGCCTGTGAGAGGTCAAGCTCAGTCTCTGCTCCCCTCTTTCCGCCCTACTTCCCCACCACACGCACTGGCCCTGAGGGCCTCTTCCTCTGACCCCAGCCCTCTTTTTCCAGATGGGCAACTACTGGTTCAGCTAGGTTCTCCATCCCCACCCCCACCCCCAGTTCCCTAGCTTCCCATGGGTCTGGGACAGGATTCAGCGGAGAAGCTGAGAGGCTACCCCTAAGAAGAGACTTTGGAGAAGCACCAGGCCAACTCCCCTTTTAAGAGATGAGGAAGACAAAGCTGAGCTTTGTGGGTCTTTGTGCCTCTGCGCCCAGCCTGGCATCTCACCTGAGGCTCAGGATGCCCACCGGGCACGTCCACCAGCCCAGGTGCCTCAGCCACCTGGCCAGAGCGGCGCAGGAAGACAAGGAAGTCGTCAGCAGTGGCCAGTGCAGCGCCCACGCCCAGGGGGTCCGCCAGATAGGCTTGCTTGTCACCCCAGTCGGTGGCCCCCTGCTGTCGCAGCCAGGCAGCTGAGCTGGCCCAGTTGGTCCCCAGGAAGTCTTGATAGGAAGTAAGGCCCAGGCGCAGGAGCAGCTGTGGCCCTGGCAAGCCAGTGGGTGCCAGTGTGGCGGAGTGCAGGCGGAACTTGGGGGCATTAAAGAGCCAGGGCTGGGCCTGAAGCCGGCTCTTCCAGATGGCGATGATGGCCTTGTCTCCTCCTGGCAGTGGGCGACGATCATAGGCTGGGCTCAGCTCTGCCCGAACCTGCTTCTCAGGCAGCCCCCCGGGGGGGCACTGCAGCAGCAGGGACACCTCAGGGTCCATGGTCTGGAGAGGGCAGTTCTGGGGACGACACAGCCAAGCCTGTCACCTCGGGGGACCCACAGCCTCCCTTGGGCGCGGCAGCTGGCCCCCTCTGTCACAGACTTCCTGAGGGTACCCACCCCCCCGCAGCCCTTCTACATCCCCCTGACCACTCCCTAGGCAGTAAAATGTCTTATCATCCCAGCAAGAGCTCCTAGGCTCCTGCTACCAGATATCCCTTAGACTCCCCGGCATCCCTACAACCCAGAGGTCCTGGGTCCTGTCTCTCCCCAGTGCCCCTGTCTCCCCAAACCAGAGGTCTTGCCTCCCCCAGTGCCCCTGTCTCCGCAAACCAAAGGTCCTGGCTCCAACCCTAGACATGCC
>NW_011494661.1:607751-611919 GCF_000754665.1 Bison bison bison | reverse complement strand
GAAGCTCCGGCCTCCAGCAGGCACTCACAGGCCCACTCTCCCGCAGGCTCCGCCCCTTTCCTCGGAGCGGAAATGCCTGCCCCCTTCTTTCTCGGCTTCTCATTGGCCGGTCCCGGCGCTCAGGGCCCCGCCGGATCAGCTGCCCGGCACCCGGAGTCGGTGAGTCTTCCTGTCTATCCCTGTTCCGTCTGTCTGGCCGGTCCAAACAATTCCGCACTTTAGCCTGGATGGCGGCCGCGCCTCCTGAGGCGCGCCTTGCGGAGCAGACCAACGAGCCTGGGTCAGGGGGGTTCAGCTTCCCTGGGACCCGTGGCTGACATAGTGTGACCTTGGGCAAGTCTTGCCTGCTGTGCCTCAGTTTCCCTATCGGCTCCAGGGAGTTGGGGGTGGGAAGTGAATTTAGTGATCTGAATATCCCCCTCCCAGCTCTCAAATCCTGAGGCTCTGTGACACCGGGCAGCATGGGGAGATGGGAGGGTCCTTAACAGTCTCCCATGTCACTGCTCCCTACAGGTCTTGGCCATGAACTCCTCTGGAGGAAGGAGGCGGGAAACAGCTGGGCCCAAGGGTAGAAGGGCTCACAGACCCCCCCGGGACCAGGTGCTCCCCTCTCCACCCTCACCCCTGCTCCCAATGTGGGAGGGCGGGGAGGGCAGCTCTGAGCCCTGCTCCCTGGGAAATGCTGATGGCATGGGAGCAGGAGCTGCTGGGTCATACTGTTCCCAGGAGCACAGGGACTGCTGTCCCTCTGGTCTCCTTCTGCGGCAGGTCACTCAGATTTCAGGGTGAGCAGCTGGGCAGGCAGGGTTACCACTGGGACTAAGGGTCAGCTCTGGGCTCTTTCAGGACCGAGATGTCCAGCTGTCCAAGGCTCTGTCCTACGCCCTGCGCCACGGGGCCCTGAAGCTGGGCCTTCCCATGGGGGTCGGTAAGTGAGCATCTTAGGGGCTGGGCCCAGGAGTGCTTGGAGCCCAGGGAGTAGAGTGAGCCAGTCGGTAATCGCCTTCCCCCATGGCTCCTACCACAGTCCTGTGGGGACAGCACAGAAGGTACATCCCTGCCATGTAAGGGAAGGCTGAGGCCCAGAGCCCAGGATCATGTCCAGGGCGGACTGGGAGAGGAGCCTGTGTCTGGCCAGGCCTGGTGATACCTCCAGCCCAGTGGCCCAATAAACACTTACGCCAAGATTGGGCACTAGGGGTGTTGGGGCAACTGATGTTTATTAAGTGTCCACTCTGGGCTGGGTTCTGTCCTCAAAAGGGTCCCTTGATCTTAGTGACCCTCTATGAGACTGGGGGTCCTGTCTCTTCATGAGACAGAGCCTATTTCATGTAAGGTGAGGGACTGAGGCCCAGAAAGGGGGGACTGTCTAAAGGTCACATAGGCTCTGGTCTTGCGGTCTGAGGCTCCCCCTGTGAACTCTGGCGCGGGCCAGAGCAAGGTCATTTCCTTACCACCCTGCCTCCCCACAGATGGTTTCGTGCCCCTGGACGCCCTCCTGCAGCTGCCCCAGTTCCGCAGCTTCTCAGCTGAAGATGTTCAACGCGTGGTGGACACCAATGTGAAGCAGCGCTTTGCCCTGCAGCCAGGGGACCCCAGCACCGGCCCCCTCATCCGGGCCAATCAGGGTCACTCCCTGCAGGTGGGTCATAAGGGGACAAGTGGCAGAGCCACGTGAGAGCCCTGCCTGTGCGGGGAGGGTCACTGCCGCCCTTCCCCCCGCATCCATCCCAGGTGCCTGAGTTGGAGCTGGAGCCCCTGGAGACCCCGCAGGCCCTGCCCCTGATGCTCGTCCATGGCACGTTCCGGCAGCACTGGCCGTCCATCCTGCTCAAGGGCCTATCCTGCCGAGGAAGGACACACATCCACCTGGCCCCAGGACTGCCTGGGGACCCTGGTGTCATCAGTGGTCAGTGCCCCTCTCCCAAGCTACTCCTACGCAGTCTGTCCTTCCAGGTCCCCCTCTGAGGGTCATAGCCTCTTGTTCAGGGCCAGCCCATACTTGCATGCAGGAACAAATCCCCTCCTCACCCCTTGAAATGAGCCCAGGATCCCAGCCCGCCCAGGTTTGATAACTACAGTCCAGACGCCCCAGGCCCCAGCTCCAATTGTCCACTCAGGCATGCGGCCAAATTGTGAAGTGGCTGTGTTCATCAATGGGCCCCTGGCCCTGGCAGGTGAGTCTGCACACAGGAGGGACCACCCCAGGCCTTCTGAGAGGGCTTGAATCACAGGTCTGGCTCTGTCGGCAGATGGAATCCCCTTCTTTCGCTCTACCAATGGGGTGATCCTGACTCCAGGGAATGCTGATGGCGTCCTGCCTCCCAAGTATTTCAAGGAGGCCCTGCAGCTGCGCCCTACCCGTAAGAACCACTACCCCAGCCAGCCCTGTTCTTTGTGCCCGAAGCCTGTGCCCTCTGCCCTCACCTCTTTCCCAGCTTGCAACCTCAGACTGACTTAGTTCTCCTTTCTCTAACAAACTCTCCTCTCTGTCTCAGGAAAGCCCCTCTCTTTGGCTGGCAATGAAGAGAAAGAGCATCAGAGAGACTCCAAGCATAGCTCCAGAGGAAGAGGGATGACCCAACAATAAAATATTTATTTTTTAAAAAATGTAAAAAGATAAAAAAGAAACTGATTTGAAACTACGAGTCATCATCCCGTGGCTGCAGCCAGTCTTCCTCGTGTGCTCAGGGACTTCAGCTGGGTCAGAGGTGTTGGTCCTGGCCACTCAGACAAGGGAAGGGCGGGTGCTGTGCAAATGAGGGCCTACCCTCCCGGAGGATGGCAGGGTCTGACCCAGCCAGGACCCTGGTCTACACAGAGCCAGTGACAGTGAGTGAATGGGTCCAGCTCGGTCGTTGCATGTCTGGACAGTGTGTGGACGGTGAGTCCCAGCGGGTGTGGACTTAGGAGTGGTCATGGCAGGTGGTGAGCGGGCGGGGGCAGTGAGACAGGCTTCAGAAGGCCTCGTGGCCTCCGGTGAGCTGCAGGAAGAGGTCCTCGTCCAGCTCCTCCCCCCGGGCCCTCTCCCGAGTGGACAGGAAGATGTAGCCCCCGATGTACTCATGCACAATGCGGCAGCTGGCGGACACGCAGCTAAAAGCCACGTTGATGTGCTCGTCAAACTCGATGGCCACCTGTGGGGCGGGCGGTCAGAGGGCTGGTGCCTTGCCCCTGGCTGGGTCCGGCCCAGTCCCAGGTCCCTCCCCCACCTTCACTCCAGGCCCACCTGCCGGATGTCCCAGTTGACGTTCCACTGGCGCATGTTGCTGAAGCGCCAGGTCTTAACCACGTCACCCACAGACAAGTCGATGCGGATCAGTCGGTTGTTGGCGATGCCCAGGATCTCGTCTTTCCTGCTGCCCTTGAACCTGGTGCCCAAGTGGAAAGTGTGAGGGGGGGACCTCCACCCCCACTCTGCATGGCCCCGGAGCCCACCCAGAGAGCTTGGTGTGGCACTCAGGAGCAAGCCGGCAAGTTAGTCCCTTAGTTTCTCTGGGTCTCAAATTCCTCATGTGGAAAATGGGGCTTCACTGATGTAATCCCTATGATAGCATTTAGCAGCGTCAGCCAAATAGTCCATGCCTTTCAATAGGAACATTTTTTTTTTTTTAGCATCATCCTCAGCTTGTTCCTATCTACAGGCTTGGAAAGTGGGCAGTCAAAGGGGGTGCTCCCTTCACAGCAGCCACCCAACCTTGTCCTATAGACCAGCTGCCCAAGGCCCAGGGAGAACGGTGTGTGGCAGGGCTGGGATGGGTGCAGGGGGCCACCGGCTCTCTCGGCCTGATTGCTCTCTAGTGAGTGCTGCACAGGTGCAGGATGGAGGGAGTGCACACGGGCTGCCCTCAGTAAGGTCTCCCCTCCGAGGACAGGAAGGAAGTCTTCACACGCTGCCCCCAGGCAGCAGGGGAGGGCTGTGCCTAATTGAGCAGGCTGGGGTGGGGCTCCTACCTGACCACAACATAAGAGATGCCGAAGTCGGGGAGGGACTGCCAGGCCTGGATGAAACGCAGCTGGGCCTCAGACAGCGAGAGTTGGGCCACATTCTGGTGGGCTTCCAGGATCCGTGGAGTGAGCTGCAGGACCAAGCTGGTGAGGGGCTGCCAAGGTCCCTGAGACCCCCAGCCTGTCCCCATCAAGGAGACAGGATGGGGAGCCGGCGGCG
>NW_011494661.1:596044-607085 GCF_000754665.1 Bison bison bison | reverse complement strand
TGGCACCGCAGGTAGATCTCACTCATGCCCTCAGGGGAGGGCACCAGGAGTTTGATGCAGAACTTCTGGCCTGAGACGTTGACATCAGGGACCACTTCACAGCCTGGAGGAAGAAGGGATGGGCTAGGGGGCTGGGGAGAGGAGCCCTGGTGCGAGGGCCCTGGGTGAAAGCCAGCCCTGCACAGCAGCCTCGGGTCAGAGGGCATCTTCCGGCCCTTAGTTGGAGACAGGTGAGAGCATTCACCTGGCCAGTCCCAGGTGGGTCAGGTGAGGCCCCTGCACGCCCCTGGCCCGGCCCTGCCCTTGTCCTGCAGACCGCCATCACTCACCCTTGAGGTTGAGCTGCTGGATGGGTTCCCCGGGGGCCTCGTCCTGGCTCTTGTAGTAGGACAGGGTGGTCTCCTTGAACACCACCCAGTGCTGGCGGTACCCCTTCAGAGTCAGTTTCCGGGGCCTGAGGGTGTGGCAGGAGGTTCAGGACAGGCCACCTCCCTCCCCCCCATCCTCTCTCCGCACTGGGCCCCCCTCCAGCAGGGCTGCCAAGGCTGGATCCAGACCCACCGGAAGATCCGGAGATGGTCCTTGAGTTCTGGGATGGTGGTGAGGCTGTCCTGGGGAGAAGAGGAGTCAGGGGGCGCCCAGCCCCTGCGCTCAACCCTGACCCCAGCCCCTGACTGGAGCCGCTCCTCACCAGCATGTCCGTGGGCGCCGACCCCTCCAGCTTCACCTCCAGGTTGCTCAGGGCTAAATCCAGGTCGTCCAGCCCTGAGTCTGTGCCCGCTGGTTCGTCCACCTCCCCGCTCTGGGACAGCTTGTTGATGTGGTACTGGAGGGGGCACATGGCCGGGGATGGCTAAGCCGGCAGCCCATTTGCCCAAAAGGGCTTCCCCGGATACAGGGTTCCCCCTGGAAGACCCTGCCCGAGGCCTGGCCTGCACCCAGCCCCTGGGGCCCCCGGCCCGCCCAGCACCTGTAGGGCTGCAAACACCATCATCTCCTCCGCGGTGCAGTCAATCTCTTCCAGCAGCAGGTCCCACCGGGCCTGCTCATACAACTGGGTCAGCCGCACTGGGTCTGTCTGGAGGGAGGGGGAGGCTGGGTTGGTTGGGTGACATCTGTCCTGAGCACCCCATGCACCCAGCTCCCCGCAAGCCTCTGGCCTCAGCCCGACCTGTGCTGTGCAAGCTCATGGAGTGGTTCCACATGGGCAGCAGACCCCAACCGCAGCCTGCCAACCCCATCTGCCCAGGCAGGCGGTGGTTTCTTCCCTCTAAACCTTTCTGTGCAGATATCGACTATTTGTCTACTGTGTGCCCTGCATGAAGGGACAAGGCAGGGGCTGAGTAAATCTCTCAATAAATAAGTGATTCAAAGCGATAAAGGAAGTAACTTCCAAAACAGGGGCTCACTCGTGGACTCAGGCAAGAAGCCCACGAGTTTGATGGTGATGAGAAAGAATGGAACTAGGGTGTGGGGGTGGGGAGGGCTGCTACTCCCCAGAGGGAAGCATTCCAGGAAGGCTTCCCTGGGGAGGGGGCTTGCTGTGCTGACACCTGGGAATGACAAGGAACCACTGACGAGAAGAGTGGTAGGAAGAACATTCCAGAGAGAAGGAGCAGGGAGCTCAAAGGGGCAACTCCAGTTACCCATAGAAGTAAGACTAAGCCCACACTTCCTCTGAAACCCACCAGCATCAATAGCAAAGCCATAACAGGGATAAAGGCAAAAGAACTAAGAAGAGAGAGGGGACTAAAGCAGGTTGAGAGATACTAACAAAATTTTGGAAGATGAAAAGCAGAAACATGGACAAGGACTGAGTTGCAGAGAAGGAGAGCTGGGTTCTCACACTTTTCCCTCTCTTGTTCTAAGGCAAAGGCACTAATGAGCTTGGAAAAATCAGAAAGCAAACAGCAAAAAGAACTAAGATCTGAACAAAGGCATCCCAGTTCATGTCGTAGACAGGCTCAGGTCTGGGAGGTGAAGGTGTTAGTCACTCAGTGTCCTATTCTTTGCAACCCCATGGACTATAGCCCGCCAGACGCCTCTGTCCATGGAATTCTCCAGGCAAGCATACTGGAGTGGGTTGCCACGCCCTTCTCCAGGGGATCTTCCCGACCCAAGGATTGAACCCTTGTCTCCTACATTGCAGGTGGATTCTTTACTGTCTGAGCCACCAGGGAAGCCTTTCTGCGAGGCGAGGGTGGGCTCAAATGAGGACCATAGAAAGCCTGTAAATGGAACAGTTCCTCCCTACTCCCTGCAGCCGAGTGACTCCCTGCTCCCAGCTGGCACCTGGTAGAAACCAGAGATTTACTCTCTCAAGATGCTGAGCCAGTGCATCTGGCACTCATGGCACAGCTGGGTGGGAGTACGTTGTACTGAAAACAGCTGAATGAAGAGAAAGTTGGCATTTTGAAAGATGAGACACCCTCAGCCCTTCTCCATTTGCCATCAAAGACATTGGCAATGAGCCTTCTATTCCCCAGTCAAGAGATCAGAGCTTTCACTGCTGGGAAGCCAAAGAGAAACCCCCCACAATGAGGGGGCATTCCTGCCCCACTTTCGCCAGGAGACCCTCCCAAATGCCAAGCCCTGTTCATCCACTCGGGTTTCTAATTGGCTTCTTAGAGCCTTACTAAGTATGAAAGGGCAGGCAGGGATTATCCACATTTAACAAAAACTGCTGGCATGAAGTACAGTCAGGGGGAAAAAGAACTTGGAGGAAATAAAGACAATGTAGACAGCAGAAAAACACTTCAAACACTAGTTGAAATCCTTACAGAGACAAAATTCTGCACTCCTAAAACAAGAACAGGAAGCTATTTTGAAAAGGAATGTAATCACAAAGTTATAGTAATTAAGACAACATGGTATTGACAGAGACAAATTGATCAATGGAATCAAAGAGAGTTAGAGAGAGGGACTTTGCTGGTGGTCCAGTGGCTGAAACCCTGTGCTCCCAGTGCCGGGGGCCCAGGTTCCATCCCTGGTCGGGAGCTAGATCCCACATGCTGCAACTAAGAGTTAACATACTGCAAATAAAGATCTCGCATGATGCAGTGAAGATCAAAGGTCCTGCATGCTGCAAACTAAGACCCGGCACTCCCAAATAATTTTTAAAAAATATTTAAAAAGAGAGTCAGAGAGAGACTCATGTATGTTCACCTTGGGACAAGGGAAATCTTGCCATCACTGGGGGAAAGGATGTTCTTTTCAATAAATGGACCTGGGTCAATTGGATACCCATATGGTAAAAAAAAAAAAAAATTTTTAATGAAAAAAAAAGTAAAGTATTTGTATCTCTGCCTCTTACCACATACAAATATCAGTTCCAGTTGAGTTGCAGATCTGAATATCGAAGTGAAAACAGTAAAACCTTTAGAGAAAAATAGGACTACATCTGTGCAATTTTAGAATAAAAGATTTCTTAAACAGGATGTAAAATATATTAATCATAAAACAAAACTATGACTCAGATTATATTAAAATTAGGAGCTCGTGTTCCTCAAAATAAACTACTAAGAGAATGAAAAGGCAAAGTATTCTGTGCTTTGTGAAAATATATTCACAATATATTTATCTGTCAAAGTACTCTGCACAGAATATATGAAGAACTCCTACAAAGCTGTACGAAAAAGATAAGTACCTCAGTGTAGAAACTGGTAAAACATTGGACAGAAACTTCACAAAAGAGGATATCCAAAGGGCTAACAGTCATGTGAAAAAGTTCTCAGCTTGACTAGTCATCAGGGAAACGTACATTAAAGCCACACAGAAACGCAAATCAGTGGTTGCCTGGGTGTGGAAGAAGGAATGACTGCAAATGGGCACTAGAGAGCTTTCTGGGGTGATGGAAATGTTCTAAAATTGGATTGTGGTGATGGTGGCATAGCTGTATCTTACTAAAAATAAACTGCTTACAGTGGGGTGGTTTGTATGGTATAGAAGTTATATCTCAGTAAAACTGCTTGAATAAACAAACAAAATACCATATGAGATACTATTACACACCCACCTGAATAGCTAAGATGGGAAAGGCAGGAAATATCAGGTACTGGTGAATGTGTGAAACAGTTGAAACTCTCATCACTGCTGGTAGGGGTGTACGGGGGTGTAGTTATCTACTACAGCTAAACCAGTGTCTGCCCCATAACCCCTGTGGCTCAGATGGTAAAGAATCGGCCTGCAATGCAAGGGACCCAGGTTCACTCCCTGGGTTGGGAAGATCCCCTGGAGAAGGAAATGGCTACCCTCTCCAGTATTCTTGCCTGGAGAATCCCATGGACATAGGAGCCTGGTGGGCTACACTTCATGGCTTCACAAAGAATAGGACACACTTTCATTTTTCAAACTAGTGCGTGCCCCACAACCCAGCAATTCCACCTCTTGGTGTATACCTTACAGATAATATGGTATATGTTCACCAAAAGACATATGCTGGAATGTTCATAATGTTTCTATTCATAATAGCCCAATCTAAACATTGTACAATGCCCATCAACAGTAGAATGGAGGACTTGCCTGGTGTACTGGATAAGAGACCTCCTGCCAATGCAGGGGACATGAATTCAATCCCTGGTCTGGGAAGATTTCATATGCCATGGAGCAACTAAACTCATGCACCACGCAACTACTGAGCCCACGCTCTAGAGCCCACAAGCCTGCACACAGCCGTGAAGAGCTGGTGCAGCCAAAAATTAGTAATAACAAAACAATAGAATGGAGAATTAAAATCAATTGTGGTATACTGACAGCCTGAAATAGTACACACCAATAAGAAATATGCTACCCTATATGCAACATGGATGAATCATATAAGCATAATGCTGAGTGAAAAAAAATACACAAAAAGAGTATATAGAATGTGTGACTTCCTTTATGTAAATTTCAAATATGGGCAAAACTAATCTATGGTGTTAGCAGTAACAGTAATGGTTCCCCCTGCGGGAGATACTGCTTGGCTTCTGAATGCTGGTAGAGTTCTATTGCTTGATGTGTTGGTGACATTTGTGAGTATTTCTAAATGTATATTACACTAAAAAATAAAATAAAAAAACACTAAAAAGGGACAGTCAGAAAATAAGAGCTCTTATAATTTAAAAAGACAGTTGCAGAAATTATAAAGTCAATAGATTATTTGGAAGATCAATCAAGGAACTTTCCAGAAAGTAGAACAAAAAGACAAAAAACATGAAAAAGGAAAAAAAAAGATAAATACCCAATTTTTTCTTGTAAAAATAAATCCAGGAGGTGTAATATCTACCAAGTTCCAGGAGGAAAAAAAAAAAACAGAAAAGTGGAAGGCAGTGAATTATTAAAGAGATTGTATAGACCATATTTCCAGAACTCAAGGACCCAGGCTTCTGGTCTGAAAGGGCTCAGCAAGTATGTGGGACAATCAAAGAAGAAAGATTCATATGAGGACATACTATTGAGAGATTTTTTTAAACATCAAGAAATAAGGAAAAGATTCTTTTGTGTCTTGTTTTGGCTGCGCTGTGTGGCTTGCAAGATCTCAGTTTCCTGATGTGGAATTGAACCCAGGTTATGGCAGTGAAATTGCTGAATCCCAACCACTAGACCACCAGGCAACTCCCAAGAATATTCTTAAGTTTCTGGGGCCTCTCCTACTCCTCCAGGAAAAATTGCAAGGGTCACATATGGAAGGGTTGAAAATGAAATGGAGTTAGATTCTTCAACAGAAACACTAGAAACTCGAGGACAATGGGAGGTTGCTTCAAAATTTGGCAGGAAAATGTTTCAAACCAAGAATTATGCAAACTTTCATGTGAGGGCAGACCAGTGACCTTTTCAAACACACAGGATTTCAAACCACTTAGGGAAAGCTATTACCATGTTGCCATTTTAGGGGAAGTCATTGAAATATATGCTCCATTGAAATGAGGGAGTCAGGAATCAAGAAGTCAACTATAGGAATTACCAGGAAATACTGAAGGGAAGTTCCAGGACAACAGTCAACCAGTGGGTCTAGATTGCCACCATTTCACGGTTCTCACCAAGATATAACACTGATTGATATCCTAAAGTAACCAATCATTTTGAAAGGGGCATTGTGCTCCAGCTGCAGTGTTGGGGGGACTGGGTTATGCAACATCCCACCTCATCACTCTGAAGAGCTCCCACGGCAGGCCACAGATTCACGGAGAGTGTCCAGAGAGCCTTTTGGTGTCTCACTTCTAATTGTGCACAGATAGGCAATTAACAGATGGTAAAGAATCTGCCTGCAATGCGGGAAACCTGGGTTGGGAAGATCCCCTGGAGGAGGGCATGGAAACCCACTCCAGCATTCTTGCCTGGAGAACCTCCACACACAGAGGATCCTGGTGACAGTCTATGGGGCTGCAAAAAGTCGGACACGACTGAGCAACTAAGCACAGCACAGACAATTAACAGAAAATAAATAAACCAAGAAAGGAAGTATAGTCACTCTGTGGCTTAGCTCAGAACACTATTTATATGTGTTACCATTTACAACCGCGCGCATGTTGTTTTAACCAAAAACTACAACACAGCTCAGTTGGGAAGATGCAAAAGAGGTGTATGTTGTAGGGGAAGGAGGGAGGAAATAAGACAGCTAAATTTTCATCTTTCATACGAAGTGAATAGATAATGCATGGAGTGAAGAAAAAATCAAGGGAATAGACATATCTAAGCTTGTCATATAGAGGTAAACACTAGAATAAAAAGCTAAAGACTTAAAACCTACAGTCTCTAGGGATCAGAAATCTGGGATAAGGAGAGGTAGAAAGGAAGTGTTTTTCTGTTGTTGTTATTACTGTTGGGACTATTCAACTCCTTAAGCTGTTACTTTGATTAAAAATAAAATTTCAGGGATTTTCCTGGTGGTGCAGTACTGCATGGGGCACGGATTTGATCCCTGCTCAGGGAACGAAGAGCCCCCATACCACAGGCGGCAAAAACAAACACTTAATTTACAAAACAAAGAAAACAGGAAAACCAAATGAATTTTAGATAGTGGATAACACGACCTTGAACAGCAACCACTAATCGCTATGAAACAAGTGAATGAATGGTGAGATTTCCCCAGCTTGCTGCCTGGAGCAAGTGTGAATGCTGCAGGCAAGAGGAGGACCCCAGATGGAGCCCAGCATATTCCCCAAGGTGAGAGGTGAGCAGGTGCAGCTGAGAATTTGGCGAGTCCAAGGCAGCTAGAGTTTACAGGGCAGAGTGCTGCAGAGCAGAGAACTGCACAGAGAGAAAGTTCTACATGGAATCAGCAGAGGGCCCCTTTCGAGTCTTTAGCTGATTAATGAGTGTGCATGTGTGTGTAAGGAAACAAGCCAAGGCTGATGGAAGAAAACACTGAAAGACACACGTGGACATTTGCCAGAGCTCACACCAGGGTGGGAAGAGTTCGTATTCCCAACAGAGATTAGAGAAACCTCATCATATGTATATAACATCAGAAGACTCAGGAGGCTCTTGCCTCAGTAATAGGGTAAACTTTTGTCCGGTCTAATTAATAACTGCCTTTGCCTTTGTGCATGCGCAGTTGTGTCCGACTCTTTGTGACCCCATGGACTACAGTCCACCAGGTTCCCCTGTCCATGGAATTTTCCAGGCAAGAATAGTAGAGTGGGTTGCCATTTCCTACTCCAGGGGATCTTCCTGACCCAGGGTTGGAACCTACATCTCTCGCGTCTCCTACATTGGGAGGCAGATTCTTTACCAATTGGCCACCTGGGAAGTCCCAATTAATTATCACAAATTACAATTATTAATGTTCAAAGCAAACCTTAGAAGGATCAAACTGTTTCCAAGTGTCTTAACTTTATCCCCAAATAAGATTTTAAAGTATTTTAAAAATCCAGCATGTAAGAGTATAAGATTTGTAGTGTCTGGTATCAAATTAAAAATTATCAGGCATGAAAAGCAGAAAAACACAACTCATAATTAGGAGATAGTCAATAGAAGTAGATCCAGAAATGACATAGATAATAGAATTAGTAGACAAAAACACTAAAAAGTTTTAATTTTTTTGGCCTTGCTGCATGCACAATCTTACTTCCCCACCCAGGGATGGTTTAGTCTTAACCACTGGACTGCTAGGGAAGTTCCTAAAATGTTATTTTAAATATATCTTGTATATTCAAGAAGATAGAGGAAAGCATGAGCATGTTAAGGAGAGATGGAAAATGTTAAAAAGGTCAAAACTGAACTTCTAGGCAGGGTATTAATGACAGATTAGACAAGGGAGAAGAAAAGATTCGTAAACTTGAAGATAGAGCAATAGAACTATCCAAAATGAAACATAGGAAAATAAGACTGGGGGAAATAAAAAACTGAACAGAGCATCTGTGAACTGTGGGACGATTTTCTGTGTCTAATAGTCACGTCATCAGACTCCCATAAAATGGAGGAGCAGAAAAGATACATGAAGAAACAAAGGTCAAAGATTTTCCAAATTTGATGAAACCTACGAACTCGGATTCCAGAGGCTCAGTGGACCCCAAGCATGAGAAACCTGAAGCAAACCAAGGCGCATGATCGTCAAATTGTTTAAAGCCAGTGGTAAAGAGAAAACCATAAAAGCAGTCAGAAAAAGACACATTACCTACAAAGGAGCAAGCCACAAGACTGTGGGGCAGTATTTTTAAGGAAAAAAACACATTGACCGAGAACGCTACATCAAAGAATAGTATTTTTCAAAATCAAAGGCAAAATAATGACTTACAGAGACGAACAAAAACTGAAAGAATCCATCACCAGTAGATCAGCTTGAAAAGAAATGTGAAAGGAAGTCCTTCAGGTAGACAGAAAATGATACCAGCTGGAAATCCGAATCTACACACTGGGATAAAGAGCGTAGGAAATGGTGTGTGTGCAGGCAGAGAGAAAAGACTGCTTTTTATATTTAAAAATGGATCTGCCGGACAACTGATTGCTGCCTTGTGTCTTGACTGTATCAGGTCAAGGTCCTGATCGTGATGGTGGTTGGGGTACCCAGTTCCAGGGGCCTGGGATCTCATGTATTGGTTCTTTTTTTTGTTTGTTTTTTTGTTTTTTAATGATTTTATTTATGGTTGTGCACGGTCTTCATGCTGCGTGGGCTTTTCTCTAGCTGTGGCTCCTCTTGTTGCAGAGCATGGGCTCTGGTACCCACAGACCTCATTTCTGCGGATCCCGGGCTCGAGAGCCCCGGCCCAGTGGCTGTGATGCATGGGCTCAGCTGCTCTGCCACGTGTGGTCTTCCCAGACCAGGGGTGGAACTCGCGTCCCCTGCTTTGGCAGGGGGGCGATTCTTTACCACTGAGCCACCAGGAAAGCCCTCAGGCGTATTTTAGACTAGTTTTCCACGCTCCTATCTGGTGAGAGAGGCCTGGGAGCCGGGAGTCCTCAGCCACAGTGCTAGCTCTGCCATCAAAAGCTCTGGGGCCTCTAGCAAGCGCCTGCCCCTCCCTCAGTGTCTGACTCTTTGCCCACCAGGTTCCTCTGTCCATGGGATTTCCCAGGCAAGATAACTGGAGTGGGTTGCCGTTTCCTTCTCCATCATGTATTAGTTCTTATAATTGTCCGTGAGTCTACAGTTACCTCAAAACCAAAAGTTTAATAAAAAATAATGGACTGGTTATTAAAGTTTAAATAATTACAATGGGACTTCCCTCGTGGCACAGTGGATAAGAATCTGCTTGTTGATGCTAGAGACACGGGTTTGCTCCCTGGTCCAGAAAGATTCTACATGGTGCAACTAAGCTTGAGCACCACAACTACTGAGCCTGGGAGCCGCAAGAGGGGTGTAAGTGCAGGGTCTTTGCCATGAGTCCGTGGTAGGAGGAAGCGCTGGGCAGACAGGGAATCAAGAGTTTTGTTTCAAACAGAAGTTGAGATGCCTGTTAGGTGCCAGAGCAGAGATGGCCAGTTGGACATGAGAGTCTAGGGCTTGGACATGAGAGTCTAGAGCTCAAGGAGGAAGGTCTGGGCTGGAGGTGGTAAAACTGAGAGCTTCAAGAGCACAGAGATGATCCTTAAACCCAGGAGGCTGGAGCTTCCTGGGAGAGAGGGTGGAGAGAGGAGGCTGGAGAGGGAGCCCTGGAGCTCGCAATTCCCAGAGGCTGTAGAGACAGAAGGAAGGGCAGAGAGGGGCAGGGCAGCTGCAGACCCCTGAGCAGTGTGTGGGGATCCTAAGCAGTCAAGTAAGAAGTGGACTGGGGCACTTCCCTGGCGGTCCAGTGGTTAAGACGCCATGCTTCCACTGCAGGGGCCACAAGCTCCATCGGGGAACTAAGATCCCTCATGCCCTCCGCCCGGTACAGCCCAAAACAAAACAGCATGGAGGGCTTGGTCACCTCAACAGGACGGGGAAGGAAGACTCCAGGATGGAGTTGGCTGAGGAGAGAGAGGGCATCAAGGAGTACCCACTGGAAAGGCTTCTGGGGAGCAAAGACACTGCACCCGGGTTCTGTGGACAACGATGCTTACAAGCTTGGCAAGGAAGTGGGGACAGAGAAGCGGGGCTTTTGAGCCCGGATGCATGGAGCCTGTTTGTTGCCGTGAGGACGGCAGGCAGGGAGGGAGCTGTACACACAGGCGTCCGCCTGCAAAGCCTCACCCCTCACCTGCCCTGGTTCCTGCCGGTCCCAGTGCCGCTGCCTCCAGAAAGCCTTCCCTGAGCCCAGGTGTCCCAGGCGTCTTTCACCTGAGCAGGCTTCCCAGCACCTACCACGGTCTACACTGAGCTGCCTCTCCCTGACAACCCTTGAGGAACAGGCCTTGGCATCCACGGGGGCCCAGCACCATGTTGGTGGAGCTACCCAACGGGGGTGTGGACCCACAAACGGACAGCTGGGCAGACTCCCACAAGTGTCTAACCTTCGCGGAGCCCAGACCTTCGACACGAGATCCCCCGTGTCCCACAACCCAGCCTCCCTTCTCCCTGACCCTGCCCACCTTGGGATCCAGGTCGAAGAAGCTGTAGTACTTGAAGCGCAGCCAGAGCGTGTCCCCGGCCTTGATGCCCTGCTGCATGAGGCACCGCGATGAATCCAGCCACCTGGACCAG
>NW_011494661.1:595350-595909 GCF_000754665.1 Bison bison bison | reverse complement strand
AGGGGGCCGGGCTGGCTCGGGGGCAAGCACACACATACAGGAAAGGGGGCCTGGGGACGAGACCGAGCAGGCCACGGGGGAGGGGGTGGGCTCTGGGAGCAGGACACATAGCATGAGGCGCCAGGGCGCCTGCAGACCCGGCGGGCTGCGCACCTGCTGTGGAGCTGGGTCTTGTCCAAGAGGGAGCTGGGCCGAGGCAGGCGCTGCAGCAGGAGGGGGTCCGGCGGGGGCTGCGGCCGGCTCAGCATGTGGTAGCAGGCCTCCGTCTGGGCACTGTCTGAGAAGTGGGCTGGCATCCCCCGGAACGACGCGGGGGCCACGCCTGGAGTGCGGGTGGGGGTCAGCCAGGCCCGGTACCCCTCACCCACCCAGGCCTCTCCCAGGCGCCCCCCGGCGGCATCTCTGGGCTGCCGCAGCCTGCACTCACCCCCGACCAGGACGACCTTGGTCAGGTCATACAGCTCCTCCTCCGGCTCCTTTTCTTTCTTCTTCTTCTTCTCCTTCTCGGGAGCCCGGAGCAGAGACATCTCCTCAGGGTGCCGGATACCTGAGGGGAGCC
>NW_011494661.1:594880-595250 GCF_000754665.1 Bison bison bison | reverse complement strand
AGGGGAGCCGAGGCCTCAAGGGGAGGCCAGGGTCCTGCCCTGTGACCTCCTGCCCCACCCATGGGCAGTTTGGGGCAGGTCCCAGCCCCCCAAGCTGGAGGGGGAACAACAGCTCTGCAAGGACGAGGTGACAGTGGCTGGGCCTGGCAAGGGACAGGACCTTCCCCCTGGCTGGACCCTGGCAGGGGCAGCATGGGGGCCACCCGGGGACTCACTGAGGAGCCGGCAGATGGCCACCATGGCCTGGAAGAGGGGCTGGGAGAAGCTGGCGCGGAGGCGCAGGGCACGGCGGTTGGGCAGCCGCAGGATGACGGGTCGGTGCTGGGGCCCGAAGAAGAGGCGGGCGTCGGCCCGGAGCCCCGCTTTTTCC
>NW_011494661.1:592888-594780 GCF_000754665.1 Bison bison bison | reverse complement strand
GGCCCCAAAGAAGGGGCGGGCGTCGCCCAGTATCCCGTATTTGTCCAGCGTCCAGTGGGTCTGCAGCAGCCACTGCCTTTTCTGTTCCCACCAAATGGCGTGGTCTGACCAGTCCTGCTTGCGTTCTGCGGGGCCACAGGCAAGGGCGACCATGTCAGCCTAGGTGGGCCCTGCCCTGAGTGCTGAGCACGAGCCTGGGATCCAGAGGTGCTGAACACCCAATCCCCGGCCCAGGCCAGGAGCAGGGCCAGGCTGGGGGCCCAGGACTGAGGTCGTGGCATGACGGCTGTTTGCTGGCTAACCTGCTTGTCCCCTGGGCTCAGCTGCCACGGAGCGGAGTCACTTCCCGGGGAGCCCCCAACCCAGAACCCAGTGCCCCCGCCTCTCACACTCCACTGGGCTTCCCCATGCAGCACCTCCTGTGTCCTCTTGCAAGTCCCGACTTCATGGCTTCTCTCCGGCATTTCTGGGAGCTCGGGAGGCAGAGGCGACAGCAGGGCCTGGGGATTATGCCGAGCACACAGCAGCAGGCGCCCCGTAAAGAGCTAGTGGTTTCTAGTTCTGTGACCTTGGCCAAGACCTGAGCCTCCCTGGGCCTCAGTTTTCTAGTTCCTGAGATGTGAGCAGCCATGGACACCGAGCAGGGCCTGCTGCCCTGCGGCGAGTGGAATGTGTCTGTGACACAGGCACGTCGCTGCGCCAGTATAGAGCGTGGGCCTTCGGATAGAGATGGGAGCGCCTCGAGGTCTCACGTGGCCAGTGACAGAAGACGTGCACGCCCCTCTTAATCCTCCCCCCAGGAGCCTGAACCGGTGCCAGGTGAGACAGAGGAAGCGCTGTGTCCCCTAGTGTCAGAGCCCTTCCTGGGGAGTGGTCCTGTCCCCTGCCCCAATTCACCTCCTTCGAGCCTTCTCCTGCCCAGAAGCCCCCCCGCTGTGCCTTCACGGTTCTTGGTTTTGTGGCACACACTCCCGTCTCCTCATGGCCCTCTGCCCTTGTTCTCTCTCACTGGCCCCTCTCCAGGCCAGCCCCTGCCTATCCCCATTGGTTCAGGAAGAGGACCCTCTTCTCCCTCCTTGGTCATGCCTTTTCCCAGGGTGAGGGGGAGCCAGTCTCATCTAGTCTATGTCTTCACCTTTCTGCTGTGAGCCCCAGGCCAGAAACCAACTGGCTAAGGGGCACATCCATTGGCTTCGATCATTCCAGAAACCTTTGTTCGCCTGCCTATGTGCCTGGCTCTGGGACTATGAATGCAACAATCCTGAGTCCCAGCCCCCCAGGGGCTCCTCTTAACCTTGCTCTGTCTGACTCTGTGGGGGCTTCCCAGGTGGCGCTAGTGGTAAAGAATCCACCTGTAGTTCAGGAGACATAAAGAGACACAGGTTCAATCCCTGGGTCTGCCCCTGGAAGAGGAAATGGCAACCACTCCAGTATTCTTGCCTGGAGAATCCCTTGGACAATGGAACCTGGCAGGCTACAGTCCATGGGGTTGCAAAGAGTTGGACACGACTTAGTGGACAGAGGCCCGCCCTCCCCTCATCAGCTCCCCGCAGATCCTGGGGACGGGGTGACAACGGCTAGGCTGCTTCCCTTTGCCTTCAGCCGCATTTCATCCAGGCAGTCCCGCCTCCACGCTCCACCTCCCGTCTGTCCTTACTGCCTGCAGCCCGCCCCGTTGGGAGGGGCCTGCCTTAGCCCGATAGCCTCCGCTGGGAACCCTTCCTGTGGCTCTCCACCTCCAGGATGGAGTCCCAAACACCGGACAGAAGAGCCCCCAGCCTTGTTCCTTGTCACACTCCGGAGTCCTCCCTGGCCTAGAGCCCCCAGACTTCACCCCGTTCAGAACTCGCCCCGTGCCCCAGTGTCTCGCCTAGCTCCTCCCTGTTTGCGGC
>NW_011494661.1:578161-592788 GCF_000754665.1 Bison bison bison | reverse complement strand
CGGGATTCATGGGCTTCCCTTGTGGCTCAGCTGGTAAGAATCCGCCTGCAATGTGGGAGACCTGGGTTTGATCCCTGGGTTGGGAAGATCCCCTGGAGAAAGGAAAGGCTTCCCACTCCAGTATTCTGGCCTGGAGAATTCCATGGACTGTATAGTCCATGGGGTCGAAGAGTCGGACACAACTGAGAGACTTTCACTTCACTTCACTCGGGATTCATATTGTCCTGGGCTGGGTGCGACCTCCATGCTGGCTTCCCCTGTGTAGCAGCCCACCCTGGCCCTGAGCCGGCCCCTAAATGTTGGGTCTCACCTGCCCAGCTGTGCTCCAGGCCCCAGGTTGGCACTGCTGGATTGGCTGGGCATCAGTGACTCTGATGCCCTAAGGAAAGAGTGGGAGTTGGTGGAGTGGGGACAGTATTTGCTGGGTGGGGGACAGGAGAAGCTGGAGGGACTTGACCCTGGGGGCCCAGCAGCCTGGGGAGGAGTGGCAACCACTCCAGTATTCTTGCCTGGAGAATCCCTTGGACAGAGGAACCTGGCAGGCTACAGTCCATGGGGTTGCAAATAATTGGACACGACTTAGCACGCACGCAGACCTGACTCTGGACCCAACAAGGAGCACGCAGGCTCCTTGTTGAGGCCTCTTGCTTTGCTGTGGACCGTCCCCCGGGGCCAGCTGGGCCTTCTCTTGGGGCACCTGGTCTTCACCCTCTCTGCCTTGCTTGGCCAGGCCTGCCTGAGTCTTGTCACCCAGTCTCCTGAGGGACCCTCTGCTCCCCACTTCTGCTTTCACAACCTCCTGGGGCCCTGCCTTCTGGAGGCTCCCCTCACTACCTCAGCCTTGTGGCCGGGCTGTCTGGGGGGGCCCCACGCTCTCCACAAGCCACTGACCTCCTTCTGGGCCGCACGTGGCGGGGCGGGGGCTGGATGGGCCTGAGACAGCCCGCCCCCGCCCCACACCCGCAGGGGCCCAGGTTGTGGGCTGGATGGGCCTATCGTGGGCCTGCCTTCCGGCTCTGGCTATCAGAGCCAGCCCGCCACCCTCCCAGGAAGGGGCAGCCCCCACCCCAGCGGGGAGAGGCGATGAGAAGCCCCCTGTCGCTGGCCCTGCTCCCCTCCAGGGTTGACACCACAGGAGGCTCTGCTGTAACTTCCTGTGGGGGCAGGGCCGTCCCACCCAGGCTGGGGCCTGTCACCAGCATGCTGAGGGCTTCCGCCCAGGGACAGGGCGTTGGACCAGGTCCCCAAGTCACCAGGAGCCCCCTCTGGCCTCCCCTTGACCCCCAGAATGGGACCTCAGCCTCAGCCCAGGCAAGGCCTCTCCTGACGCAGAGGCCCGTGGCCGGGTCTGGTCCTTGGGGGTCTTAGCAGAACCAGCTGGCATGGAGGAAGGGCGGACGACAGTGGGAGGGAGGGGAAGTTGAGTTGGGGAAATGTCTTTTTTGGAACAAAATGATTAAGCTGGTGCCTGAGTCACTGTGACTCCATTATCGAGGGCCGTGCAGCAGGGCCGGCCCGGAAGCCCTGGGGGACCCGGTGGGCGGCGGGGGTCGTGGGCACTCACTGATCTCCTCCACAATCTTCAGGAGCACCCCACCGATGTGTGACTCCCCCGTGACGCGGAGGGTGAGCGACTCGGCCTCCGGGTCCTCCTCTCCTATAAACACCCGCAGCTCCCAGGACGAGTCGATGTAGTCCCCGGTGGCTGTCTTCATGCCCGCCATGGCTGCGGCGGCGCTGAGGAGAGGGTGGGGATGAGGCGAGTGGGCAGCTGGGAGGTGGCCTGTGGTGCCCGGGACAGGCAAGGGGCCAGAGGGCAAGCCCGCAGGCCAGAGTGCCGCGGCAGCAGCAAGACCCGGGGAGGTGGGTTGTCCCAGGTGAGAAACTCGGACCCCTCTCTCCATCACAATGGTTGAGCTTCGCAAGGGCCCCTCGAGACCACATTGCCCAGCCCTCTCCCTTTGTGCAGACGGGAAGACGAGGCCCCTAAGAGTAGGAAGGGGCTCCCCCTACACCCCCCAGCTCAGTGCCAGAGCTGGGCCCAACGTCCACCTGCTTGCCCAGCCGACAGCCCAGCCCAAGCCTGCCCTGGCAGCTGCCCACCCTAGAAATGGTGAACCCAGGTCAGAAAACAGTCCCCATCAGGCCCAAAGCTCAGAACCACCACCCCAAAGCTGCTGACGCCTCTCAAGGGCCGTGGAAAGTCTAGGTTGCCGCACGGAGAGAGGCGTTCTGGGCAGAGAGGGCTGCCAGAGGGCGAGGGCGAGGAGGGTCCTTGGGCCTCCAGCTGCCCACCGGCTTACCTTGCCTGCGAGGGGCTGGGGCTGCAGGTGTGTTGCGGGGGTCGGCGCGTCAGCCACTCCTGGCCACGGCCCACACACCTGCAGACCGCTGCGTGCTTCCTCCCCCTCCGCTTTCTCTTTGGAGTTTCCTTCAGAGGGCAACCCTCCCTGGCTTATCACCAGCAGGGCGGGCTTGGCCCCTCCCCAGGGCGGGCGGGCGAGCGCTGGGTGCAGGAAGCAACTGCCAACACAGCCCTGCCTCTGCTTCCAGTAAGCACAGGAAGCAAGTGGGGCTTGTGGACCCAACACCCCACAAAGGGTCCCCTCATTTGGAGGAAACTTCAGTTCAAACTAGAAAAGCCACCAGCTCGGGTTCCCTTGTAGGAAGCCATCTTCCCTCTCTGGCCTGTCATGAGGTGGGGTCTTCCAGCTGCCAAAAGCAAGAGCGGTGGCATTGTAAGGATGAGATCTGGGTTATTTAGGGACCTGGCAGATCAGACCAGAGGTTCCCCAGGTGGTGCCGCAGCAAAGAATCTACCTGCAGTGCAAGAGATGTGGGTTCAATCCCTGGGTTGGGAAGTTCCCCTGGAGAAGGAAATGGCAACGCACTCCAGGATTCTTGCCTGGAAAATTCCATGGAGAGAGCCGGGGGGGCCACAGTCCATGGGGGTCGCAGAGTCGGATACAATTGAGCACACACGCAGGTCAAGTCAGCTCAAGCCCAAGAATGCCTTTTATCACCACAAAGCAGATCCTTAAAGGCCCCAAGGGAAACAACTTTCTTAAGTCTTTCCTGTTCCCAGTAAGGGCCTATTTTCCTGCCAACCTCAGAGCTGCCCAGGGGAATAGTTGAACAGAAAGTGAAAGTCAAGTTGCTCAGTCGTGTCGGACTCTTTGCGACCCCATGGACTGTAGCCTACCAGGCTTCTCCGTCCACGGGATTTTCCTGGCAAGAGTACGGGAGGGGGTTGCCATTTCCTTCTCCAGGGCATCTTCCCAACCCAGGGATCGAGCCCGGGTCTCCAGCATTGCAGGCAGACGCTTTACCCTCTGAGCCAGTGGGCCCCTAATGTTTCATGGCCTGACTGCCCCCACGCCTTGAAGTCTCGTCTTCAGACTTGCTACCTCCCTCTGTCCTTCTACTTGCATCATGCCCGTCTGGGGCCAGTGCCCATGAGGCTCACTCCTGTTCTGCCCCTATGCAAACATGACTTGGAGGGCTCCTGGTGGCCCGTCTTCCTGATGCATCAGGATGTAAAGTTCAAGAGAGCAGGGCCTTATATTCACCCCTGGCTCCCGCAGAAATTCAGCCTTTCTAGGCAATCAATTTAGGGATGCAAATTGACCAGAACCTGAAGAGATCATAGTATCAAAGGTGCTGCAGAATCCCCGAGGGTTGTGCCACCCAGACAGGGGAGGGAGGCCACCAGCAAGGGTGGGAGGGGGGCCGGGGCAATTCCTGGGGAAGGCCAGCTTCAGATTATGCAAAGTCAAGGCAGCAGGAAGTACAGCCAGCTGCTGGCCTCAGCAGGTTGCTAGCCCCAAAGCTTCACTCTTGGAGCAAATGAGGAAGTTTTAGTCCAGGCTCAGAAGCCACCCCAGTCCAAGATGAGGGTTTTTAGAATATTTCCTGCAGCTGTGGAAAAGTGTAATTAAAACCTACTTTAAGCTCAGTTGAGAGCAGAACACACATAGCAGCTGAGGGCTTTCGAGCCCTCCAGTAGGGAAGTCTGAAGCATCTCCTGCAAGGGAAATTGGTTTTGGTTCTTGGATGGGACCCACTGTTCTCTGGTCAAACTGGCTTCTGGCTTTGAGTGTGGAGAACTGACAGCATAGGAATCACCTGGAAGTTCACGGGACACTCTGGAGCTGGAGCCACTCTGGGTCAGGTCATCTCCTTCCAAGTCGTCCACTGGGCGACAGCACCACCTAGTGGCCACGTCGAGAGGCAGTGAGTCACTCAGGCGTGTCCGACGGCCACCCATGGACTGTACAGGCTCCTCCGTCCATCAGATTCTCCACGCAAGAATACCGGAGTGGGTTGCCATTCACTTCTCTAGGGCATCCTCCCGACCCAGGGATGAAACCTGGGTTTCCCTCACTGCAGGCAGATTTTTTACTGTCTGAGCCACCAGGCAAGGCGGTGGAACCGAGAAAAGCTCACACCCAACCCCACCATTTAGGAAGACAGAGCATGCCTGGTTCCTAGTAGTCAGCTGGCACTCACACCTCTTCCAACCCAGGCTGTGACTCCCGCAGGAGAGCTGCTTCAGTCTTTTGGTAAAAAAATAAATAAATAAATCGCTCAGAGACATAACAATGTATAACCACGCCTGACTGGCTTGTTTTATTGGAGAAGAGGACGTGGAGTTAACAATGTGAATGAAGACAGTTGGGACCTGAGGTTGGGAAGAACACCCTCCCCTCCCCATACAAGCCCACTGCCCCAAATAAAAAATAACCAACTATGGGAGAGCAGCCGAGACAGCGACTGGGGGGCAGGGGAAGGACCATGCGTGTGCTGGGAGGGCCCAGAGGCAGCAGCTGCACGAATGCGCGAGTGTAAGTCTCTGAATCTTCCATGTAGGTCTGTATAAATATATAGATACGCTGTTCGCTTGTCGCCCCTTCTCCTCCTTCTGCTCCGTGCTGCGTGCCGCGGTCCCAGCTCCTCTTTCCACATGAGGGCGAAGGGAAGGGGATGATGCGCAAGTCATCACCGGATGGCTATCAGACCCACATCCATCAGCTTCTGGATCTTCTGTGCTATCACAGGGTTCTTTAAGTGTCTGACAAAGAGGCAAAGTTACCCGAAATGAGACTTAACCCCTAAAAATTTTTACCTGCTCGCAGAGCAAGCCCCAGTGCAACCCGCCCTGGACACAACCAGCAAGAGGTGGTAAGGGGAGTCCTGGTGGAAACTGCCCTGTGGAAGAACCGCACGGGCCTCCTCTGCCAGTGGCTGGAACCTGACCACTCTCACTGGACACGAGCCCACGGAAACAGTACACTGAGACCTTTTCCCAGCAACACTGGTCTTTCTAACTAACCACTTAAGCCATTATCGCCAACAAACAAAGCCCTTCCAGCTCACTACCACCTGCCAACCTTTTAACCGAGAATTAGACTATATACACGCCACTTAGGTGGATCACACTGCTGCCAAAGTTGTGCATTCTCACTGTTTTTGTCCACCTTTTCCCTCCAAGGCCGTCACCCCCCAGCTCGACTCACTCGCTGAGCGCCTGGGGGTCCTTCTGCATCTGTTCCAGGATGAGCCGCATGGCCGGGTCACTCATTATTTGCTGCACCTCCGGGTCGGCCATGGCCCGCCGCTTCACATCCTCCGGGCTGTCGTGTCGGTTATACTGGGCCATCATGCAGCGCTGGTAACCATCTGCGGCCTCCTGCATTCCGGCAGGGCCAGAAGGGGAGAGCGTTAGCACTACCTGGCTCACTGCTGCAGCAGGTCCAGGGTAACAGGAGTCATTGAGGGGGAGGGCGAGAGGGAAGAATCAGAGAAAGGGAAGCAGGGCAGAGATCCCTGAAGGCCAGGGCAGCCCCACCTTGCAGTTAGAGTCCAGGTCGAGTGCTTTCTGGTAGACATCCATGGCTTTCGTGTAGTCCTTCATCGCCTCCAGGGCAGCTGCTTTCCGGGTATAACCCTTGACTGGAGACAGAAAAGGAGAGAGGTGAGGCATCACCCAGAACACACTTCCGCCTGCTTTCACCTGCTCTGAACACCATCACTCCTCAGCCTGACACTAGCTTCAAAACGTTATAACCTCCAAAGACACACAGGCAGAGTATGCTCTCTCTTCTCAACCCTCTGGCCAGACAGGGGGCAGCAGAGCAGCACAGGAAAACACTTACTGAAGGTTGGCTCCAGCTGGATGCACTCCTCACAGTCCTAGGAAGGAAAAGCAGAAACGAATCAGGCTCATTCCTTTAGAGGAGCTACCCCACAGCTGACTCATCACCTGGGATCACAAACCCAACTGTTCACCCAGGGCCATTACAGGACATGCGACTTTTGTTCTAGTGCCTCTTTTACTTATTTTTGGCTGCACGGGGTTTTCACTGCTGCGGCTTCTCTTCTTACAGAGCACAGGCTCTAAGGCATGTGGGCTCAGTAGCTGTGGTTTCTGGGCTCTAGAACACAGGCTCAATAATTGTGGTGCACTGGGTTAGGCACTCTGCAGCATGTGGGACCTTCCTAGACCAGGGATTGAATCCATATCTCTTGCTTTGGCAAGTGGTTTCTTTACCACTAAGCCACCAGGGAAGCCCCATATTTTTAAAACTTTATTAAAGTACAGTTGATTTACAATGTTGAATTAGTTTCAGGTATACAGCAAAGTGAATTAGTTACACATATACAAATAATCGCTGTTTTTAAGATTCTTTCCCCATATAGGCCATTATAGCGTATGGAGTGGAGTTTCCTGTGTTACAAAGAAGAGCCTTATTAGTTATCTTACATATAATAGTGTGTATATGCCAGTCCCAATCTTCCAATTTACTCCCCACCCCAGTACTTCTGTAACTCTGGCCTCATGGTGATTCAATAGAAGGCCCAGATAAAGGAGAAAAGGAGAGCAGAGAAGCAAAGTAAGGAGAACGTCAAGACACAAGAAACCAGATCCTGAACCATCTCACAAGGGAAGGGGTCTAGATTCCTTAGAAGGCTGATGTTAATGAGGGAAAAAACCCCGAAATGTAGGGAAACTTCTACTTCAAAAAATTAAAAAGGACAATGATCACCAGAGGAAATAAATGGACCCTGATACTGACAACTCCATAACTTTATTTTTAGACCAGTGAGGAAATCTGAATATGGCCTTAGCTTTGCTATTATTAGGTGCTAATAATGTTGTGAATGGATAAGGAGAGTCATTTTAGGACATGTATGCTCAAAAACCTATGAGGTCAAGTGTCAAAATGTATCATTTCCTTTCACAAACAGTTTTAGCAAGCATCAGTGCTTATTGTTGAAAATGAAGGAAAACACAGGTATTTTGTATACTTGCTTGATGTGTCTTCAGAACATAAAATTACAGGACAAAGAACGCTATGCAGTGTGCCATGCGCACCGTGGCCCAACCAATGGCTAATGAGGAGCCGGAAGACCAGAAGCGATCCTGCTGATTCCTTCCTCCCATTTGCAGTTTGGGAAAAGTCCTATGCCGCCTCTCAGGTGATTAACAATGTTATTCTTTGCTTTGCAAACCAACTTGCTTCTGACACGGCCCTTGTGCAGTCCTTCCAGCAGCAGTGATGTCTCTAGGCTGGACGGACCCAAAAGATCTGGGTCATCAGACAAAAACCATCATGGACTCAGGTACTGGGGTCTCTAGATAGATCCAATTGCCAAGATGCACAGATTAGCTCACGTTCAAGGGCATGATGGAGAGGAACTCCTCCAGTGCTGAATACTGGCATAACTGACCACGTGCGATGTGACTTACAGCAGCAGACCCATATTACTGAGTACTGAAGAAAGGAGTGATGGTAAAGTTCCTATAGAAAGCGAGGCAGTTCACCCCTTCCCCCAAGTTAAACACAGAACTGCAATACCTCCGCCGCTGCATGCAACACCCGGAAGGACCGACACGAGGGGCAGACAGCTGTCTGTGCACCCACGCTCACGGCAGCGCCGCGCCGCTCCGCACCGCCCGAAGCGGGGACAACCCAACCTCCACTGATGGGTGAACCGACGAACACACAGTGCGGGCTATCCACGCAACAGAACACCACTCAGCCACGAAAAGGAAACGCTACAAGCTACAACATGAACCCTGAAGACCCTATGCCAAGTGACACGAGCCAGGCACAGAAGGCCCAGTACTATATGATCCCACTTACAGGAGGCCCCCAGAGTGATCAAAGACAGAAAATTGAACGCTGGTTGCTAGGGGCTGGAGGAGAGGAATGGGGAGTTTAGTGTTAGAAGATGCAGCTTCCACTTGGGAAGATGGAAAAGCTCTGCAGCAGAGGGTGGTGATGGCTGCACAACAGTGTGCACAGACTCCACGCCGCTCAACTGTGCATTTAAAACGTCAAAAGGCAAAATGATTACCACATGAAGAAAGGCAACGGGAAGGGAAAAGGATCGACTTTCCCAAATACTTCCTACACGCGAAACACTACTACATGGGCCAGGACAGGGTAACACAGGCCCTGGACTTTCAGTCTCATACACGCACCACCACCTTGAATCTATCATCAAAGCAAGAACGTCAAGCTGATGTTGACGAACGAACGAAAAGAGGAAGAACACATTCCTCATGGACAGGTTACCCTGCCTTCACCTTGAGCGCCAGCTGGAACTCCAGGAGCTTGGTGTAGCAGGCAGCTCGGTTGCTGTACAGCTTGGCGTCTTTGGGGTTCCGTTTGATGGCTTCCGTGTAGTGCTTCATGGCCTGGGGGTAGTCCCCTTTCTGAAAACACTCATTGCCTTTGTTCTTCTCCTCCAAGGCCAGGTCAGGGTTTATGTAGGCCAGCCGCTCTTGCTCCTTCAAGATTTTCTCTGCCTAAAAAAATTCTTGAAATAGTCATTTAAACTCTCATAACACTGGGCTAATAAAAAGTCTGAATTTCAATTTTCAGAAAGTACTGCTTGGTGGTGGTGGTTTAGTCACTCAGTCGTGTCCGACTCTTGCGACCCCACGGACTGTAGCCTGCCAGGCTCTTCTGTCCATGGAATTCTCCAGGCAAGAATCCCAGAGTGGGTTGCCATTTCCTTCTCCAGGGGATCTTCCTAATCCAGGAATTGAACCTGGGTTTCCTGCACTGCAGGTAAATTCTTTACCGACTGAGCTATGAGGTACTGCTGGTGAGATTTAATTTTGGGATTAATAATTTTATATCCCTTACACTATGTACAAACTACAAAGATATATTGTACAGCACAGAGAATATAGCCAATATTTTATAACTTTAAATATACACTACAGTTAATAAGTTTTGAGTTGTTATACCACTGAAATAACGTTGTAAATCAACCTTACCTCAATTAAAGAAAAGAATTTTGTATTTCTCATTATCAAGGTATATATACTATGAAACAGAACAAATGGTACTGACATACACTTGGTACAAAGATATGCCTTATGTGAAAATGATGGACTAACAGCTCTTATTTTTCTGACCAATCTTTCTGTGAATAAAATCACCCCCCTGCATAATTTGGTTGTATAAAGTAAGAAAAAATTTCATTTCAGTTCAGTCGCTCAGTTGTGTCCGACTCTTTATGACCCCATGGACTGCGGCACGCCGGGCCTCCCTGTCCATCGTCAACTCCTGGAGTCTACCCAAACTCATGTCCATCGAGTTGGTGATGCCATCCAACCATCTCATCCTGTCGTCCCCTTCTCCTCCTGCCTTCAATCTTTCCCAGCATCAGGGTCTTAATTTACAATAAAAACCACAACACTGTCAGTGCGCTGACCCTCAACAAATTTAAGGTCAAAATGCTGGCCGACTAAAAAAGACAGCAGAAAAACTGGGTTATTTCTATGTGTTGTCATCATTTACAGGGGACACGTCATATAAAATAACCAAAGACAACAAATTCATTACTAAATAAAAATGACTACAATAAATCGAGTTAAGAAAACATCCCTCATTCCCTACCCACCTGCTGGCATTTCTTGAGCACATCTGGGGTTCGGTGCTCTGCCAGAGACTTGTTGTAGAAATGGATGGCATCCTTGTACTTTTCTTCTTTGAAGTAAGAGTTGCCAATTCGTGCATAAGCTCTGACAAAGACACAAAGAAGAAGAATTTGCTAAGGGCAGAGCACAGACAAGGTCAGCCTCTGCAGAGGCAAAACATCTAGACACAAGGCCCACATCGTGCCCCCGGCACCACATCCTTCTAACACCTTCTGTCTCAGTCCCTGCAGCCTCCTTTCCAGCCCCCTCCCACTGCAGACATGGGACCCTCCCGATTACTCAAGGCACTCCAGGTCAAGCGTACTTGGCAATCTGTCGGTAGTCTTCTCGGTTTTCTCGCCCCACTTCAATGGCCTTCTCACAAAGCTCCCGGCATTGACCATAGTCACCCTTTTCGAAGTACACGGCTGCCAAGCAGAGGATCAAGAAGAGTCAGCCCGTGCCTCTTCCGCGGGACCTTGGGAGCACTCCCGCGCACGGGCCGGGCCTCACCTGCTTGGTTGGTTATGTACGTCATGTTGGTGGGATCCAGGTCTTTGGCTTTGTCGTAGTGCTTCAAGGCCGTGTCAAAGTCCTTCTTCTTGTAGGCTTCATTCCCCAGCTCTTTTTCTCTCAGCGCCTAGAGGAGGTGCGGAAGGAGGAGGGCTGAGCACATCTAACCCAGATGGCAAAGGGAGCCAGTGCCTGGGATGTCACAGGTACGCACAGCACACACACCCGACGAGGCTACGGGAAGCAGGTTCTCCACACCCAGAGGGGAGTATCAGCTGTTAAGATGGAAAACTGGTTTCCTCTCTGCTTCCTCCGAGACACCCCCTTATCCCACCTACTCTCCTGGATTTTTGTCCGAAAGTGAGGGTTTCCTCAGAGAAGAGGAAATCCCCTCAGCTTGAAACAACCTGAGAGCGGACAACACAGCTCTGTGCTGGGTTTAACCCAAGAGGCTGAGCAAGTTCGGTCTCTCTCACGCGCAGTCTCTGGGTCCCAGCCACCAGGAACGACGGCAGAGGGGTGAGGAGGAGCGGGAGGGGCTGTCCTGGTGGCAGGAGTCTGCAGCAGACTCACGATCACCCACACCGTAGGGCCTTTTTCCAGCTTTGAGACACCATGAGCAACCAACGCTTACCCATTTAACGGTACTAAATTTGGCAACAATCTGCTGTTCCCATTTATAAGAAGGGAAATAAAACCGTTCAGCACAGGCCTGATGCTCTGAGAGACTGAAAGTTGTCCGCTAAGCCAGGAAACAGAAGCATATGAGCTGACAGACAACATTCTTCTGGATCACAACAAGAACAAGGGCCACACACAGATTTCAGGCTGACCCTGGCTGATGTCCACAGTGCCAGAACCATGAGCCAGAACCACAGTAACCGTGGGACCCTGTGGCAGACTCTGAGACACACAGCTCCTATGGAACTGCTTGTTACATGGACCTTTTAACATACGAAACATTTTAATTATCAATAACAGTAATTTGACCACACACTGAGCACTCAAAAAACCAGCACAGCCATCCGAAGTTTGAAGATGGTCCTACCGGACACATATTGCCGGCTACTAGGCAGTTTCTAAATGCATGACAGTAAAGTGTTCTAGAGAGACAGGTACACACACACCAACCTGCTTCTTATTCTCTGGAAGATCTTCTTCCATTGGCTCTGGTTTTGTCTCCTTTTTGGGAGGAGGTGGTGGTGGAGGTGTTGCAACGTCCTCCTCTTCATCCATACTGCCCAGATCAACGCCGAGCAGGACGCTAAGAGTAGTCATGATCCGGGGATCTTGCAGTTTCCTAGTATTGGTTAAAAAAATGAAGAACAGCACTTAGTCTTCTCCATAACTGATCTTAAACCCTACTTACTGCTAAAGCTCAGATTATTGAATAGAAAAGATTCTTACCCATGGGAAGGTTGCTAGGTTCTGTACTACCCATGAGTTACAACTGTGGAATGCTCAACCCCTCAAAATTCCATATAAAATATGAGGTAACGCAGATGGGGTTTGTTTCTCGAGGCCAGCAGACACACAGGGGAGTGAGTTACAGGTACACTCTGTCTGATCTCAGGTCAGAGGCACCCAGGCAGTCACAGACACCAGCACAAGATTTAGAGCCGATCTTTAGATCTGATGTGCTTTCAACCTTGAGTTTCCACTCCAACACACCAATAGAGAGGACTATGTTGGGTTCTCACTATCAAGGTACATGTACCATGAAACAGAATCAATGGTATTGACATACATTCAGCACAAAAACACGCCTCATGTGAAAATGTATGCCTGTGTATACAGAAAATACAGAGCTGATGCCAGGTCAGCACTGCCAAGAGTGCAGTGAAGGTGGGGAGGGGCAGAACAAGCCCCCCAGATTACTCTAATACGTGATCCCCCCGACCCTTTCTAGAAATACAAATAAGCAATAAAGCAGTAAACTCTGACTGCTCTTTGGAGGGAAAAAACAAAGGCAGAAACCCCAGTCTTGTCTAGGGAACCCCTGCCACAGGGTCCTAGAAAGAAACCACAACTATTGTGTTTGTTTCTAGAGACAAACCTGCCGCCTTGAACTTACGTGCCCAGGTCGGACGGCTTGTTCCGCAGCTGCTCGATCAGTTCCCGGTAGGTAGGATCTGCGAGCAGAGTCTTGGTCCTGGGATCACTCTCCAACTTCTGGTACAGATTAGGCATGTTGAAAGGGTTCATGAATTTCCTTTCTGTTTTGAATAAAGGAAAGCACACCACCAGGAAGTCGGTTACTGTGCCCCTGTGGCCTACTAAACCAACACTGGGGGTGGGGGGAGCCTCAACACTACCCAAGTATAAAACAGCAGTCAATAACAGGGGCAGGGCAGTGTTCTGGGGTCTACCTGCCAGCCGGGCCTCCATATTCTGTAAACCTTCTTTGAGCTGAGGATTGTTTGCTTCATGTTTTAAACCCTCCTCATAGGTTTGCTTGGCTTCTTCAAATCGGTTTAAGAATTCAAGAGCCGCTGCTTTTCGTGAGTAGCCCTTAAACCAGCAAAGAAAGATAAAAAATAAGACACCCAGAGGTAAATTCCAAAGATGAAGTCAAAACAATCTACTTTACAATTCATGGAACAAAACGGGTATTCACGTGAAGGCCACAAAACAAACCAACAAACAGGAAGAGGACCAGGACACAACGGTAGTATCTGTCGACCCTGCAGAACACGGCCGCTTCAGCCCAGTTCATCTCATGACGCCAAGTGCTGTTAGCTTCTAGAGCAGTTTTCTCTTAGTACAGAAAGTAAAACATGTCTTAACTTAACAGTATCTCAGATGTGACAAAACATGTCACCACTCTGAGGAACATTCTAACAGGCAGGAAGACCGAGGAGAGGGCAGTAACCAACTACGAGTCTCTCAGGACAGGTGGCCAGGCAGGCCAGAGCTACCCCAGAGGAGCTTCCGGGCTCCTGAAAAGCCCCCTTTGCGCGGCTTACCTTGCCCCAGTCAGGCTTCAGGTCAACGGTCTTGCAGCCGTCCTCGTAAGCCTTCTGGTAGTCTCCCTTCTTGGCATAGGCCGCGGAGCGATTGCTGTAGAGCACGTGGTTCTGGGGGTCTAACTTAATGGCTTCGGAGTAGCACTGCAGCGCATCGTCAATGTTGCCGGCACTCAGGGCCTTGTTGCCCTTCTCTTTGAGCTCATTTACCTGAGAAGAGAGGAACCGATACAGTTTCGCCCCATGAAATTCTTCTTTAGTCCCTATTTCTTAAGTGACACTCATTCCTTTCTGTAGTTGTTGACAAACTGGTTACTTTACACATCAGAAAAAACAAATCACAGATTAATTCACAGTTCCCACGCCTGTGGGAAACAGCAAGGAAAAAATAAAGTACCAAGGAAGAAGTGGCCTGTCTCTGCCCTTTGCTGGCTCCCTTGGGGATTAACAACTCCAGACACTCTTCCAAAAGTCTCAACTTTGAGCTGAAGAAGCCACTCTAGGACATATGCATGAATGCCTTTTGTGGAAAAAGAAATTTCCTTTGGATTTCCAGAGTTCAAATGATGAACTGAACACAGGCCTAGTTGAAGAGGGAGCTTCCTCACTGAAGAGGGAGCCAGGAACACAGAGGACTAAGGACGCACTGGTACACGCTCCAGCAACCTTCGGGTACCAGGATGGCCTTCAGGAGCATCAGGACGCTCACCGAGCACCAGAGAACAATCTGTTTCCACTGGTAGATGTCACAACACGGCAGACTGTGGCTGTTTCTTAACAGCTAAAAAATGCAGCTAGGATAAAAATCAGTTTTTGTCATGTTTAAATATTAAACACACTTAAACAAGTGAAGGGGCTGCCCTGGTGACTCAGTGGTAAAGAATCCACCTGCAGTGCAGGAGAGGAGGATTCGACCCCCGGGTTGGGAAGATACCCTGGAGAAAGAAACCGCAACCCAGTCTTGGCTGGAGAATCCTATGGACAGAAGAGCCTGGCCGGTTACAGTCCGTGGGGTGGCAAGAGAGTTGGACACGATTTAGTGACTAAACAGCAACAAAACCCACAGAAGGAGGATCAAGTAGCACTGCTGCAGTTCCATTCCCTCGTCTCTCAAATACCCAGAACCGAAACAGCAGGGGCACACCGAGAGGGTCAACTGGTGTGAAATGGACCTTGGCCATATCAGAACAGGCTTCTAATTAAAAGGCTTC
>NW_011494661.1:575903-578061 GCF_000754665.1 Bison bison bison | reverse complement strand
AGTCCAGTACTCTTGCCTAGAAAATCCCATGGACGAAGGAGCCTGGTGCAGGCTACTATCCATGGGGTCACAAAGAGTCGGACACGATTGAGAGACTTCACTTTCACTTTCTCCAAATCAGGGAGCTCAACAAGAGAGGAGGACCACCCCTCAAACGCCCACACATTGGTCAGAACAGCTGTGTCACTCAGGACACAAGCCATTCTTTCCTGGTATGCCCATCCAGTGTACTGATGCAAGAAAGAATTCTGCTGTGAGAAATGACTTCGGAACCCTGAGGCACACCAAATGGGACCCTCCACTAGCCAGAAAAATCTGAAGACAACCTCCAAGAGGAAAAAGGAGAGACTACCAAATTTAACCAGAAAGGAAAAAAATCTTATAGAATGCAAGCTGGAAGGTGAGAAGTTAAAAAACTCAAATAGTTTCACGAGGCAGCTGAGAATACCTTGGTGACATTCTTGCCTATCCTACAGAACATTTTCCAAACTGAGCACACCTTTCCTGCAAGCAGAAAATCAGCACTTGAAAACATCAAGTGGATGGAGAAGGAAATGGCAACTCCACCCCAGTATTTTTACCTGAAAAACCCCATGGACAAAGGAACCTGGCAGGCTATAGTCCATGGGGTCCCAAAAGACTCAGACAAGACTTAGCAACTAAACAATAAAATGATTGTGTGCTACAGTTACATTTTTAAGTGCGTGCATTTGAACTGATAAATTTATATCAACTGACACATAATGCATACATAATGCAACTGACACATAATGCCTGTATGTGGTCAAATTTTAAGTTTTATCACTGTGATTTTATTTGAAAGGTAGTTTAAAAAAAACACAATTTTACACACTCAAAATGTCTCCTATTTGAGTATTTCCTAGAACTGAAACATGCATCTAAGAGGGAAAAAAAGGTTACATACTGAACGGATGCAGGACAGCAGGTTGTAACACACCTGGCCGCCTTGTACAACGGGCCTGTAAACTGCAGTCCCTGAGTTTACTCAGTCTACCTGCATGCACACTTCTACTATGGGCAAGTGCGATAAAGCAATATTTTTTCCCCGTATTTTGATAACTTCGGAATGAGCGCTCTTCTTAAATTTAAAATCAGTTTCTTGTCTGTATCACAGCCTATTCAATCCCAGACACAATTTAGTTATCATGAGGGTGAGAAATGTTTAAACTCTCAGTTTCCATTCTAATTTTTTAAAAATTTAGCAAAGAAGCTCCAGAGTTAGCTAAAGGGAGCAATAGATATACCAGGATAAAAGATTCAGTTTTGTAGATCACACCAATAAAAACTCCGAGCTGTTCCTCCTCCTCCCCCCAATCAACCATTACAGCCCAATAACAGGTTCCAATTCAATAAAACCTCTCTAGAGTCTCACAACCCTCAGGCCACAGAGGACACAATTAACTCACAGAGAGTAACCCACAACAGCCTCAAACTCAGCCTCCCCATAACGCTGAACGAAGTCAAACAACTTACTTCTCTCTGCTTAACTATATACTTTAAATTTCCTTCAGCAACCAAATTCCTCCTCGTGCAATTAAAACCCCACGTTTTAGAAGAACCAGTCGTCGGTCAACTCTTGAATCACACACATACAAAGAAAAAACGAAGAGAGGGAGGTGCTGCACATAATGATTTGTAAAACCCTGGTAGAGATGAAATTCTTTCCAAGGACTTCTGTTGCACCCTCTCCTTTCCCGAATCAGACTAAGAAGTCGGCCTGCTGCTCATCATACCTTCACTCAACACTCTTCCACCCCGGCCTTCCATGCAGAGAAGTAGGGTTTCCCCGCAACTGGCCACCGAGTCCATCAGCTACTTGCAGTGTATTCCCGTCCCCGCGTTCCTCCAAGTTAACTGGGGCCAAATCCTGGGTAACCTCTTTGCAATCTCAGATCTCTCTCCCAGAAGACGAATTCCCAGAGGTTGACCTGATCCCTCTCGCCTTTCGCAAGGCCTCTCGCCCACCTCCAGCCCTCCAAACGCCGCGGGCGCCATCCCCTGCTCAGCCTGGACCCACGTCCTGGGAGGCCTCAGGGGCCCAGCCGCGGCTCTTCTTCCCGCCGCGGGCCGGACTTAAGCCGAACTGGTGCGTCCCCCGGCCCATCTCGCCGAGTCGACTGGCGACGAGCACTGAGGC
>NW_011494661.1:567840-575768 GCF_000754665.1 Bison bison bison | reverse complement strand
GGCCGCAGCCCGCCCCTCCCCCTTCACCTGCTCCATAGCCCGGTCCGGAACCCCGTTGAATAGACTCCGTCGGCTCCGCGTTCCCAACCGCACGCGCCGCCTTCTGGAACCTACTAGAAGCTGCCGGGACCCCCAGATCCCGCCTCTTCCTCGCCGGCTCACTGGTCGCTTCCCTCTAGGGGGCTTTCTATGGTTTCCTCCCATTGGCTTGAAGTCTAGCCCATCATCTTTGCTTCTTTCTCATTGGACAGTGGGGAGAGTCCTGCCTCCCCCGCGTTTCGAGACTGGACGTTGCTCTGAAAGCCCCACCCATCATATACTCTATGATTGGAGGGAGGGGCGGACCTCTGCGACACCGATTGGTCACTTAGCCCGCCAATCATGGCCGCGCTGGCCGCGCCCATTGGTCCTATTCTTTCTGGAAATTTCCACCTCTCCCATTGGGCTGACAGACTCCGTGACAGCACCGCCTTCAGATTTAAAAAATTTCAATTGGTCGGTAAGTTGCAGACACTTTGTTCTGATAGGTTTAAATTGCTGCCCTTCAAAGAGCAGGGTAGGGTTTTTACAGCAGCGGTGGGTTATGGGAGTCTGAGGCCACAGACACGCTCTGCAGTGGTGGTTTCTGAGGGTGTGGGTTTGGTGGGTCCGCCCGGGCCGCTTCTTCCGTCGGTCTGCGGCAAGTCAGTCTGAAACAGTTCGCGTCTATCCGGCGGCATTGAGTCTTGGTCCTTCGCCGGAGTGTCAGGCTCAGGGGTCCCAGCCAGTGAGGGTGACAGTTTGGATTGGCCTCGGGAGCGCAGCCTGGCCCGTCCCTGAATCCCAGTATTGGGTTCTGGGTGTCCCAAAATCCCGCGTGATGGTGAAGGCGCTGGGGCTCGGGTAGGACTGGCTCGGAATTTCATCTTGGCCGATCTCCTCGGTGGAGATGCACACCCTCGCTGAACCTCGCGGGTAGAGGGCCGTGGCGTGGGATTGTTCACATTCGTGCAGTAGAGTTTTTAGCCGTTAATGAAGGGTCTCTGCCTCCGTTATTCGGAGGTAAGGGGATGAAGGAAACAAAAGACCTCACTGAGGTGCTTGATCACCTACTGGCGGCGTCCTGGGCGATTCTTAAAATCGTTGCCCTCTTGCGAAAGGCAGGACGGGTACCTGCAGAGAAACAGAAAGGGCTAGAGCGTCAGAGAGACATGATTTCGCTCTGGGCCAGTGTGGTTCACGGAACAAAGGCCTTGTATGTCTGGGGTCTAGAGGGAGCTTGGGTGAGGGTCTTAGGCATTGCTGCGCCCGCCCCACCTCCCCACCCCCAGCTGGGTAATGCCATCCCTTCCCTGTGTTTTAGCTGCCCTTTATGCCAATAGGTTGTCACAGGGTCCTCTTCCATCCCAGCTCTGTGACCCCCTTCTCAGACATTGCAACCTAGGTCGCTGCGGATCGCATGCCTCCCTTGATAACCCCCTCCCTTGCTTGGACCTTTGGAAGCTTTTAGACTGGAGATCAGGGCCTACATGACAGGCCCACTTTTCCCATCTGTTCTTTGCCTGTCCTCCACCTTCAGCACCAAACTCCAGGTGCACTCTTCGTCTCTTCCTTGAGCTAGGTGGGCTCCTTTATTTTGGGCCTGCCTGCAAGATGTTTCCTCTGCTGGCATCCCCCTTCCACCGACTCTGCCAGGTCTTGCAGGCTAATAACAGCTGTCAAGGTTCTCTGGCGACCTGCTTGCAAGCAGCTCACTCATTTCTGTCTGCCAGTTTATTTGCTTTCACTACGCCGTGGGCCACACGAGTCCTACAGCAGCAACTTTGGTATCCATCCATGGCATATTTTGTAGGGCCTACAAGGGCCTTGTGTCTATTTTCGTTTATATTTTTGTCTTCCATGTAGGTTATACAGTGTCTTGCACCTAGCTTAATCAAATATGCCCTGTAGTGTTTTAGGTATAATTGTGGGCACTGGGGAGGTGCAGTGAGGAATTAAAAAATCAAAGTTTGCACGTAGAACCAGCAGTAGAGACAGAGCACTGGGTAAGTGGGCAGTGTTGCATTTTCAGCAGGGGGACCAGATCAGACCCCAGTGAGAAGCTCATACTTGAGAAAAAACCTGAGGAAGTGAAAGAGTGAGATTCATGGAACTCCTAGGGAAGAAGCTTGCCAGTCAGAGGGAAGGTCAAATGCAAAGGCCTTGGGGTAGCCAAAATGGCAGGGGTAGGAAGGAGGGGCGACTAGAGGAACTAGGGGTGGGCAGGAGACCCTGCAGTATGAGATGGCGTTGTGTTCACTTTGGAACATGCCAGCGGATTTTGAGCAGGAAAGTGATGTGATCTGACAGGTTTATCAGGATCCCCCTGACTGCTGTGTCAGGGATGAGGCTGAAAGCCCAGGGGACCTCCTAGTTGGCCGTGGCAGGATTCCAGGAAAGCTGTGATGGTGCTGTGGGCCAGGTGGGAGCAGAATTTGGGTGAGAAAAGTGGGATTAGGAATGCATTTTGGAGGTGCTGACAGGGTCTGTTCATGTAATGGATGCAGGGCATGAAGGAAGGAGGTTAACTCCAAGGCGTTTGCCCGCCTACCTGCTAAGTTAAATCTGTCAACAAGATCCTGCCTTTCTTGGCACGGTGCCCAGACCACCACACTCCTGCCGGTCCCAATGCTGCCCCCCAGCCCGGCTCGTCCTTCAGCGCTTGAGGCCCTTCGAGGCCTTCCATCATCTCCCCCACAGCCTCTCTCCAGGCTTCTCTCCCGTCCCTCCTTCTCTGTGACCTGGCCTTTGCTGTCTCATGTCCTGTTTGTACGATTGTATGTGTGGCACACTGCTCTGGGTACAGGGGCTCATGAGTGAGCAGGGCAGGCCTCAGCTACAGGCTCTGCACAGGTGAACCTTGTCTTCCAGTGGGGGAGACAGGTGGTACTGTAACTCACCAGCTGTGTGACTTTTGGCAATCTGCTTAACCTCTCCATGCTTCAGTTGCTTTCATTTTAAAGTGTGGATGGACAAGTTTCAGTGTCAGAGTAGTGAGGACTGAATGATTTCATATTTATAAAGCTGACAACAGTGCCTGATGGCAGAATATGTACCATAAGCATTTGTTAAAGAAGTAGATGCACAAATGAAGATAATTCTGGAGTGGTGAATGCTACAAAAAGAAAACAAAAAGTAAAGATAAAGAGTAGTTACCAGGGAGGCAGGGAAGGAGGGCCCAGCAGTTGCTACTTAGTAAAAGCCCCAAGCCAGGGACAGAGTTCAAGACAGGGCAATAGGAACTGCAAAGGCCCTGAGGCTGAAACAAACCTGGAATTTTCCAGGAACCCAAGGAAGGCTTTTCTCTGCTCTCGTATCCTTTGTCTGTAAATAGAGAAGACAAGCCAATGGTTTCCCAAGGTCACAATAAGAATTAAACAAAATTAACCCATGCTTGTTTTCTCAGACCTGAAACATAAAACTTTGAGAGCCCTCTTTCAGAAAAGAAAAATAAAATACAGTGTAAAAAAAAAAAAAAAAGTATAGAACTTTAGAAGGGGTGCAAATGAGGGACCCTGAGGTCCTTATGCAGTGTCATGGTAAAGCCATTCTGAACATTAACATTTCCACCAGTTCAGGCTTCAAATTTCTTAGTGAACTCAGCTCTCCCCCAGGGTCCAGGAGGCAGTGATGGGGGCCAGCTGGCCAGGGTTCCCTTCCCCAGGTCCCTGGAAATCAAGCAGAAGCTCCACCGCAGCAGGCGTCCTGGCCCTTGACGACGATGCCCGATGCTTCAGTGACTCATGCTGCTATTTTTGGTGCTGCTGCTCTCAAGGTGGGGAGCAAGATGGCAAGGGCTGAATCTGGAGTCAACGCTGAGGCTGTAAATCCTGTAGCGAACGAGAGACAGAAGGAGTCACCGTGTACAACCAAATTCTCTGCAGAGCAAACTCTTAGTTTTAAAGTTCTCCCAGAGGACTTGCCTGGTGGTGCTGGGGTTAAGACACCACACTTTCACCGCAGCTCAAGTTGGTTTCATCCCTGGTTGCAAACCTAAGATACCACATACCATGAGGCGCAGCCAACAAAAAAGCTCTACCAATATCAGGAAAAGCAGCTGGAGGACAGGAAGCTAGGCCTGGGAGTGAGGAGAGGGGCGGGGCAGGGCTTGGCTCAGAACTCTGGGGTCTGTAGAGCGTGGGAGTTTCGTTTTTATAAGCACTTTCACTGTTGGAGTGGAAACTTAAGACAACTTTGAGTTTCCTTCTCCACAGGAGAATGAAGTTCCATTCTGGGTTCTGAGAAATTCCTAAAGAATATTTTCATTTCCCATTTAACTGAGTGATTGCTACTTTCAGCTACCCACTAACACAAGTCCTGAATAGCAGGAAAAGCGTGGGGAGAATAAAGTGCTATAGAGTTCTGCTCAATTCAGTGAACTCACAGAGCCAGAAATTGTGCCAGACACTTCAAGGAATAAAATGATGGTAATTATTATCTAATAAGTATTCATCAGAGAGCCCCAGAGCCCAGTCCTGGACCTTGCTGTCCACGGGCCATCCCAGGGTGAGCTCCGCCAGCCTCGTGGCTATAAATACCATCTTGGATGACTCCCACGTTTCTATCTTCAGATCAGATCTGTTCCCAGTTCCACACTTGTCTACCCAGCTGCCTCCTCGACGTCTCCGCTTGGATGGCAAATGGACTTCGCAATGTGTTCAAATCAGAGCTCCCAACATGCTCCCCTGAAGCTGTTCTTCCCTTGACTTCCCTCTTGTCAGTGGCCTCACTATTCTTGGGCTGGTTCACGCTGAAAACATTGGAGGTGTCCTTGACTCCCGTCTTTTACAGCCACGTCCATTTCAGCAAAGTTTGTCAGGGTTCGACAGGGACCCTTCTGCAAGTTCCCATCCGTCTCCTGGCTTTGGGAAGGAGAAGGGCGGGTTGGCTTCCTGAGCAGGTAGGTGGCCAGAGGCAAAAGGAACCGCTGGCTGGGGCTCCCAGGTCATATCCAGGCCTCCCACATGAGATGCTGCTTCCAGTGTGTGGGGCCTATGATTGGTCGCTGCCGTGGGCACTCAGGCCTAGGACCTAGTCCATGCGTGTTAAGTTTGGTGAGTGAGTAAACGGAGCTGATCATGTGTCTACTCCCTCATGGGGCCCTCCGCCTCTCCCAGGGAGGCTCTCTGACCTTGCCCCCTCTAGGCTTCCTTGCTCCTGATTCTCTCACCCTTCTCTAGGTCCAGTGGGTCTGTTCAGATTCAAACGTGCCAGTGCCACTATCTTCTTTCCAACATCTGTTTCTTGAGAAATAACAAGTGGTGCAGAGTGTGAGCATGGGGAAAGCAGCCCTCTCATATCCTACTGATGGGAAGTCACACTGAGTAGCGTCTATTTAAAGTACAGAAAGCAGCTTCAGGTTTACAGATTTCTCCCGTCTGGGCCTAGCCTGGCGGCACAAGGAAGTATTTTGTTGTTCAGTCACCAAGTCCTGTCCGACTCTTTGCTACCCCCTGGACTGCAGCCCCGCACACTGGAAGCAGGAAGGATTCCCTGGTGGCTCAGACGGTAAAGCGTCTGCCCACAATCCGGGAGACCCAGGTTCAGTCCCTGGGTCGGGAAGATCCCCTGGAGAAGGAAATGGCAACCCACTCCAGTATTCTTGCCTAGAAAATCCCACGGATGGGGGAGCCTGGTGGGCTACAGTCCATGGGGTCGCAAAGAGTCGGACACGACTGAGCGACTTCATGGACTGCAGCACACCAGGCTTCCCTGTCCCCCACCATCTCCCAAGGATTGCCCAAGTTCATGTCCATTGAATCAGTGATGCCATCTCATCCTCTGTCACCCCCTTCTTCTCCTGCCCTCAGTCTTTCCCTGCATCAGGGTCTTTGCCAACAAGTCAGCTGTTCACATCAGGTGGCCAAAGTATTGGAGCTTCAGCTTCACCATCAGTCCTTCCAGTGAGTATTCAGGGTTGATTTCCTTTAGAATGGGCTTCCCCGGTAGCTCAGCTGGTAAAAAATTCACTTGCAATGCAGGAGACCCTGGTTTGATTCCTAGGTTGGAAAGCTCCATTGGAGAAGGGATAGACTACCCATTCCCAGTATTCTAGGGCTTCCATGGTGACTCAGCTGGTAAGAATCTGCATGTAATGCAGGATACCTGGGTTTGACCCCTGGGTTGGGAAGATCCCCTGGAGAAGGGAATGGCTATGCACTCCAGTATTCTGGCGTGGAGAATTCCATGGACTATCCATGGCGTAGCAAAGACTCGGACATGACTGGGTGACTTTCACTTTCACTCCTTTAGGATTGACTGGTTGGATCTCCTTGCAGTCCAAGGGACTTTGAAGAGTCTTCTCCAGCACCACAGTTCGAAAGCATCACTTTTTCGGCACTCAGCCTTCTTTATGGTGCAGTCCTATTTGTGACGGCAAAGGGAACAGCACCCGACCCCACGTATACCCGTGGAGGATACCGGGAACCACGGTGTTGTCTCCTTAGGATGGAGTATTAGTAGTGTTCAAAAGAACAAGCTGGTGGATACTGACAGGAGAACATGCCCATGATGTACCGTGGAACAACGGAAGTTAGTCATGGAGCAGTGTGTATGAGAAAAAAGAAAGTGTATATCTTCATATACACAGGATATGCACGGGAAAAGTCTAGACGGATACACAGCTAACTGCTCAAGTTTTGCTCCTGTGGATGGGGAATGGGGAAGGGTGCTGGATTAGTTTGGTAGGGCTGCCATAACTAAATACCGAAGATTTGGTGGCTTGAACCACAGAAATTTTCTGTCTGGAAGTCCAAGATCAAGGTGCTGGTAGACCTGGTTTCTTCTGAGGTCCCTCCCCTTGACCTGCAGACAGCCGGCTTCTCACTGTTAACTCACGTGGTCTTTCCTCTGTGCAAGCATGCGCTCCAGGTGTATGTCCAACTTTCCTTTCTTTTGGCTGCACCATGTGGCTTGTGGGATCTCAGTTCCCCAACCAGGGGTTGAACCTGGGCCAAGGCAGTGAAAGCCCAGAATCCTAGCCACTAGGCTACCAGGGAACTCCCAAACTTTCCTCTTCTGATAAGGACACCAATCAGATTAGATCAGGGCCCACCCTGAGGGTCTCATTTTAATTTCACCACCCCTTTAAAAACTGTCTCCAAATACTGTCTTGTTGTGAGATATTGAGCATTGGGAATTTAAAATGTGAATTTGGAGAGGGGACATAATTCAGCCCATAACAGGGGTTTTCAATTTTTATTATGGTGTTAAAATTTGTTACAACGAGCACTACTATTGGAGAGTTTTGTATATTTCAAGACAAATGTCCCCAGAGCACCCACCTCCTTCCAGGCCTTCTCTGAAGTTAGAGCGGGGCAGCCAGTGCCCTCCCTCAGCCAGCTCCAGGTCTCCAGCTCCCGGCGTTCTGAGGCCTGTCCCTGAGGAAGACAGGGTGAGCCCTTCTGGGTCACTGGCCAGGCCCTCAGACTCGCCCTGAGAGGAGGCATGCGGAGAGGCCTCTGCCAGGCAGGCCTATAGTTTACACGTACATACTTCGGACGTGTAATACCTTGTAACCCATCTTTCCCTTTCACACCTCTCAATAGAATCAGATCAGATCAGATCAGTCACTCAGTCATGTCTGACTCTTTGCGACCCCATGAATCGCAGCACGCCAGGCCTCCCTGTCCATCACCAACTCCCGGAGTTCACTCAGACTCAAGTCCATCGAGTCAGTTATGCCATCCAGCCATCTCATCCTCTGTCGTCCCCTTCTCCTCCTGCCCCCAATCCCTCCCAGCATCAGAGTCTTTTCCAATGAGTCAACTCTTCACATGAGGTGGCCAAAGTACTGGAGTTTCAGCTTTAGCATCATTCCTTCCAAAGAAATCCCAGGGCTGATCTCCTTCAGAATGGACTGGTTGGATCTCCTTGCAGTCCAAGGGACTCTCAAGAGTCTTCTCCAACAC
>NW_011494661.1:566785-567023 GCF_000754665.1 Bison bison bison | reverse complement strand
TAAGTTAAATAAGCAGGGTGACAGTATACAGCCTTGACGAACTCCTTTTCCTATTTGGAACCAGTCTGTTGTTCCATGTCCAGTTCTAACTGTTGCTTCCTGACCTGCATACAAATTTCTCAAGAGGCAGATCAGGTGGTGGTATTCCCATCTCTTTCAGAATTTTCCATAGTTTATGGTGATCCACACAGTCAAAGGCTTTGGCATAGTCAATAAAGCAGAAATAGATGTTTTTCTG
>NW_011494661.1:560775-566685 GCF_000754665.1 Bison bison bison | reverse complement strand
ATATTGCTGAAGCCTGGCTTGGAGAATTTTGAGCATTACTTTACTAGCGTGTGAGAGGAGTGCAATTGTGCAGTAGTTTGAGCATTCTTTGGTATTGCCTTTCTTTGGGATTGGAATGAAAACTGACCTTTTCCAGTCCTGTGGCCACTGCTGAGTTTTCCAAATTTGCTGGCGTAATGAGTGCAGCACTTTCACAGCATCATCTTTTAGGATTTGAAATAGCTCAACTGGAATTCCATCACCTCCACTAGCTTTGTTCATAGTGATGCTTTCTAAGGCCCACTTGACTTCACATTCCAGGATGTCTGGCTCTAGGTCAGTGATCACACCATCGTGATTATCTGGGTCGTGAAGACCTTTTTTGTACAGTTCTTCTGTGTATTCTTGCCATCTCTTCTTAATATCTTCTGCTTCTCTTAGGTCCATACCATTTCTGTCCTTTATCGAGCCCATCTTTGCATGAAATGTTCCCTTGGTATCTCTGATTTTCTTGAAGAGATCCCTGGTCTTTCCCATTCTGTTGTTTTCCTCTATTTCTTTGCATTGATCGCTGAAGAAGGCTTTCTTATCTCTTCTTGCTATTCTTTGGAACTCTGCATTCAGATGTTTATATCTTTCCTTTGCTCCTTTGCTTTTCACTTCTCCTCTTTTCACAGCTATTTGTAAGGCTTCCCCAGACAGCCATTTTGCTTTTTTGCATTTCTTTTCCATGGGGATGGTCTTGATCCCTGTCTCCTGTACAATGTCACGAACCTCATTCCATAGTTCATCAGGCACTCTATCTATCAGATCTAGGCCCTTAAATCTATTTCTCACTTCCACTGAATAATCATAAAGGATTTGATTTAGGTCATACCTGAATGGTCTAGTGGTTTTCCCTCCTTTCTTCAATTTAAGTCTGAATTTGGCAATAAGGAGTTCATGATCTGAGCCACAGTCAGCTCCTGGTCTTGTTTTTGCTGACTGTATAGAGCTTCTCCATCTTTGGCTGCAAATAGAATAACTATACAATATTGGCCACTGAAGCAGATAGTAAAATGAAACTAGGCAGGTTATAAAATATGAAGACCACATGACAACCTGGATGAAGGGAGGTGCAAAACTGTGATACACAGCAAAGATGTTAGGGGGACCCGGGAGGTGCAGGGGTTCATCTATCTGAATGAGGCAGTATAAAGAAGAAAGATGGCATGGTGAGATGGGGTAGGGCTTTAAAATCAAGCCTCTGGGGAGAAGCGTGCACTGCCTTGGAGGTCTGTTTACTTCTGGCAGTTCTCCTGGGTCCTGCTCTGGTCTTAAATCTCAGACCAGAAGCAGGAACCTCTCTCACTGTCCTGTGGTCCTGCACCTCGCTGCATGTTCAGCCCTGCTGAGGTGGGGACTCTGCCCCTCTGGGTAGCTTTATAATCCTGCATGGGGTGGAAGCCAGGAAAGCAAACCCAGAATCTTGGTGCCAGTTTAGGAAGTTTTGTCATCATTGTGCAAATACCCAAGTGTTTATTAAGTGTTTTGAAACACTTTCGTCAACCTGCCCATTTGTGATTCTCATCAGAGAGGGATGGGTGGGAGACAGCCTGCAGTGATGGCTGTAACAGTGCCTTCTATCACCCCAGTGTTCTTGCCTGGACAATCCGATGGGCAGAGGAGCCCGACAGGCTACAGTCTACGGGGTCGCAAGAGTCAGACGCAACTGAGTGACTAAGCACACATCCCAGTGTACCCATCCTTGACAGTGGGGTTTGGCTGCTTCTCCCATGAGGAAGTGAAGTCCGTTTCTCCACTTCTTGGATTCTGGGCTGGTCTTGTGACATGCGTTGAATGTCGTGACCGTGTGAATTCTGTATGACAGACTGGTGAGAGCAAGGCGGTATGACTTCGGAGTCGGGCCTCAAGAGGCATTTTGCAGCCTCTGTTGTGGTCCTCTAGGAGCAGGGCCTTGAGACCAGTGTGCTGTGAAGATGCCCAGTCTGGCCTAGTGGAGGCCAAGTGGGGCAGAACCAAGGGACCTTGCTGACCGCCAGCACCAACCGCCAGCCACATGAGTGACACCATCCTGGGCCCCCAGCCCCAGGTGGGTTGTCAGATGACTGTGGCTGCAGGAGTGACCCAGACAAGACCAGCAGATGAACCTTCCTGCTTATCCTAGCCCAAACTGCTGATTCAAAGGCCTGGTGGTTATTTTAAGACAATAAGTTTTCAGTGGTTTATTGAGGCAGCAAAACATAACTGAGACAGTATACAACTGAATCTAAGTTCATAAACAGCGTTTGAATATTTAAGAGAACTGATTGACCATATTTATATGTTTAATCTATTAGTGGATAAAAACTGCTAACTGATTAGGAAAAAATATGCTTGGCTTGGAAGTGGGGAATGGAGTGGGGGATGAAGGCCTCTTTACCCTCTACTCCCTCCTTGTTTGTAAAGAAAAAAAGAACAAAAAAGAAAAAAATATGCTTGTTAGATGTGTGAGTCTCTTATGCTGAGTTTGAGGCGTTTGAGAGGACCAGCTATTTCAACTCTGTAAAATGTAGTTTAAAATCTATTAGGGAATTTAATTACCTATATTTGTAATTGGCATTCATTTTTAGAATTTAATCTGTTGAACCTGTGAGTTAATTAAATATTCATCAAAGACTAAGTGAAAGTAATTATTCTTATTTTAATACAAAAATTAGATTTATAAATAGAAAACTAGATTTGCAAGTTGCATTTGGATGCTTAAGAAAAGCTAGTTCTTTTAATTTATAAGTTTAATAAATACAATATTCACTTAAACACAAGCAGCAGTAGGCAGCTTTTCTCTGCATGAAGCCCCTTCCAACATTAAAAGCCCTCAACAGACAACACCAGGTGTCCGCACCCCCACTGGACAAGTCGGCATTCCAGACGTGCACACCTTTGCTTCTGCGAGTCCCTGGGCCTGGAATGCTCTCGACACACACACAAATCTTTGGTACCTGGCAAGATTTTACCTTTTCTTTCTTTTTTAAAAGAAATAGTAACTTATTTATTTTCGACTGTGCTGGGTCTTCGTTGCTGCGCGGGCTTTTCTTCAGTTGTGAGCTGGGGCTACTCTCTAGTTATGGGGAAAGGGCTTCATTGTGGTGGCTTCTCTTGTTGGGGAGCACGGGCTCTCGAGCACACGGGCTTCAGCAGTTGGGGAGCACGGGCTCTCGAGCACACGGGCTTCAGCAGTTGGGGTGTGCAGGCTCTCGAGCACACGGGCTTCAGCAGTTGGGGTGTGCAGGCTCTAGAGCACACGGGCTTCAGCAGTTGGGGTGTGCAGGCTCTAGAGCATACGGGCTTCAGCAGTTGGGGCGCGCAGGCTCTCGAGCACAGGGGCTTCAGTAGTTGGGGCACGAATGCTCTCGAGCATACGGGCTTCAGCAGTTGGGGCGCGCAGGCTCTCGAGCACAGGCTCAGTAGTTGTGGCACCTGGGCTTAGTTGCTCCGAGGCAACTAAGGTCTTCCCGGATCAGGGACTGAACCCACATCTCCTGCACTGGCAGGTGGATTCTTTACCACTGAGACACCAGGGCAGTCTCAGATTTTACCTTCTCTAAAAGGTCCAGCTGAAACTCTGTGACGAGGTCCTTCCTTGCCAAGTCAGAATCACATTTCCCTGCCTAGACCTGTCAGGCCTCTTTTAGGCCAAACCCTGGTGGGCTGTTGGTTGGGACGTTCTCTATCCTGGCTGTCGTGTGAGAACAGAGCTGAAGAAGAGCAAAAAGAAACAGAAGGACTAGTTTCGATGCCGAGGGTGTCTGGGGTGCTTCTGTGGCCTGGCTGTGGGGGACGTGGATTTCCAGCTCTGTGCAGAAGGCAGCCTCCTCATGGGCACTGAGACTTTCGATGTCTGGGTCCCTGCCTCTCCCTTGTTCTGCTCTCCAGACTTTGCCAGGAAGGGTGTAGTCTGCAGGATCATGCCCCTCCCACCACCAAAGATGTCCACATCCTAATCCTTGGAGCATGTGAATGTTACCTTACGTGGCCAAGGGGCGCTAAGGTTGTGGATAGAACTATGGCTGCTCATCAGCAGACTGCAGTGGGACATCGTCCTGGGTCAGCCCAGTCAGTGGAATCACAAGGGCCTTGAAAGTGGAAGAAGGAAGCAGAAGAGTCAGAGCGAAAGGCCACCAAGGAAGACTGGTGAGACGCAATGCTGCGGGCTTTGAAGATGGAGGAAGGGGCCCGCGAGCCAAGGAACATGGGCGGTCTCTGGCGGCTGGTGCAGACACTTTGTTTTTTTTAGCCCAGTGAGACCCACGTCAGACTCCTGTTCTACAGAACTTTAAGGAAATGAATTCTGTTTATTCTTTAAGTTGCTAAATTTATGGGAATTTGTTATAGCAACAATAGGAAACTGATACACAGGGTCACCCACAGGCTTCATTGCTTGAATCAGTGACATCTGTGTGATCACTTTCCGGACCACAGATGGGAACTGAACAACCTTGACTCAAGCATGGCCTATGACCCCCACAGGCCATGTCAACCTTGGGCCAGTCCAGGCTTCTCATCAAATCCTGGGGCAGTGTGTGGCGGCATTTACTGAGTTTATAGAAGTAGAGCAAATGGGCGTAGAGGGCTTAACTTGGCGCCAGCTGAGACCTAACCCCTGTGAGTGGCTGCCATCCTGGAGGCAGTTGGCGAGGCCCTTCTGGCACTACTGAGTTATTGGAGAAGCAGAAAGTGGTGAGGTGACCTCAGGCCTGACACCTGCATCCTGAACAAATCTTGCTGAACTTCTCTGGGAATGGCGCAGGCCTTGCTGGTGGTCCTGGAGTGTTGGGGGCCCTTGGCCCTTCCTTCGGGTTCCCTGGCTTCTGATTTACTCTCTGCCCGCAGGTCTCCCTCTGATCCACTCGGGCACCGCAGTGGTGCCAACTGCATCTGCTGGAGGGTTTGGTGCTGCTCCTCGCAGCCCTGTGAAGAGTTCTTGCCACACTCAGCGCCAGAGAGGCCTGGAACACAGGGTGGGTTTGTAAGCAGTCAGACCTGAGCACTGACTTCTTAATTTACAGCTCAAGAAGCAAGTCACAGGGGGCCAGTGTAGCCCAGTAAGAAAGAGCAAAGTTAGTACTAAAACCTTCCTAGAAACCCTGGCTCTTTGTTCCAGGTTATAAAAATACCCACTATAGGGAGTTCCCTGGAAGTCCATCAGTTCAGTTCAGTTCAGTTGCTGAGATGTGTCTGACTCTTCGACTCCATAGACTGCAGCACACCAGGCTTCCCTGTCCATCACCAACTCCCAGAACTTGCTCAAACTCATGTCTCTCCAGTTGGTGATGCCATCCAACCATCTCATCCTCTGTCATCCCCTTCTCCTCCTGCCTTCAACCTTTCCCAGCATCAGGGTCTTTTCCAGTGAGTCAGTTCTTCGCATCAGGTGGCCAAAGGATTGCACCTTCAGCTTCAGCATCAGTCCTTCCAATGAATATTCAGGACTGATTTCCTTTAGGATGGACTGGTTTGATCTCCTTGCAGTCCAAGGGACTCAAGAGTCTTCTCCAACACCACAGTTCAAAAGCATCAATGCTTCGGCACTCAGCTTTCTTTATAGTCCAACTCACATGTCCATATGTGACTACTGGAAAAACCATAGCTTTGACTAGACAGACGTTTGTCAGCAAGGCAATGTCTCTGCTTTTTAATATGCTGTCTAGGTTTGTCATAGCTTTTCTTCCAAGGAGCAAGCGTCTGTTAATTTCATGGCTGCAGTCACCATCTGCAGTGATTTTGGAGCCCAAGAAAATAAAGTCTGTCACTGTTTCCATTGTTTCCCCATCTATGTGCCATGAAGTGAGGGACCAGATGCCATGATCTTCATTTTCTGAATGCTGAATTTTAAGCCAACTTTTTCATTCTCCTCTTTCACTTCCATCAAGAGGCTTTTTAGTTCTTTTT
>NW_011494661.1:560236-560667 GCF_000754665.1 Bison bison bison | reverse complement strand
GACAGAGGAGTGAGATGGTTGGATGGCATCACCAACTGGAGAGACATGAGTTTGAGCAAGTTCTGGGAGTTGGTGATGGACAGGGAAGCCTGGTGTGCTGCAGTCCATGGGGTCGCAAAGAGTTGGACACGACTGAGCAACTGAACTGAACTGGAAGTCCAGTGGTTAGGACTCTGCACTTTCACCACCGTGAGCCCAGAGTTCAATCCCTGGTCTAGGAACTAAGATCCCACAGATCAGATCAGATCAGATCAGTCGCTCAGTCATGTCTGACTCTTTGTGACCCCATGAATCGCAGCACGCCAGACCTCCCTGTCCATCACCAACTCCCGGAGTTCACTCAGACTCATGTCCATTGAGTCAGTGATGCCATCCAGCCATCTCATCCTCTATCATCCCCTTCTCCTCCTGACCCCAATCCCTCCCAACAT
>NW_011494661.1:559458-560136 GCF_000754665.1 Bison bison bison | reverse complement strand
CACTGTTTCCATTGTTTCCCCATCTATGTGCCATGAAGTGATGGGACCAGATGCCATGATCTTCATTTTCTGAATGCTGAATTTTAAGCCAACTTTTTCATTCTCCTCTTTCACTTCCATCAAGAGGCTTTTTAGTTCTTTTTTGCTTTCTGCCATAAGAGTGGTGTCATCTGTGTATGTGAGATTATTGATATATCTCTCAGCAATCTTGATTCCAACTTGTGCTTCATCCAGCCCAGCATTTCGCATGATGTACTCTGCATATAAGTTAAATAAGCAGGGTGACAATACACAGCCTTGACTGAAGTCCATCACTTCAAGGCAAATAGATGGGGAAACAATGGAAACACTGACAGACTTTATTTTCTTGGGCTCCAAAATCACTGCAGGTGGTAACTGCATCCATGAAATTAACAGACGCTTGCTCTTCGGAAGAAAAGCTATGACAAACCTAGACAGCATATTAAAAAGCAGATGTTACTTTGCCGACAAAGGACCATCTAGTCAAAGATATGGTTTTTCCAGTAGTCACATATGGACGTGTGAGTTGGACTATAAAGAAAGCTGAGTGCCAAAGCACTGATGCTTTTGAACTGTGGTGTTGGAGAAGACTCTTGAGTCCCTTGGACTGCAAGGAGATCAAACCAGTCCATTCTAAAGGAAATCAGTCCTGAATAT
>NW_011494661.1:557175-558849 GCF_000754665.1 Bison bison bison | reverse complement strand
TTCTGCTTTATTGACTATGCAAAAAAGGAAAATGGCTGTCTGGGGACGCCTTACAAATAGCTGTGAAAAGAAGAGAAGTGAAAAGCAAAGGAGAAAAGGAAAGATACAAGTATCTGAATGCAGAGTTCCAAAGAATAGCAAGAAGAGATAAGAAAGCCTTCCTCAGCGATCAATGCAAAGAAATAGAGGAAAACAACAGAATGGGAAAGACTAGAGATCTCTTCAAGAAAATTAGAGATACCAAGGGAACATTTCATGCAAAGATGGGCTCGATAAAGGACAGAAATGGTATGGACCTAAGAGAAGCAGAAGATATTAAGAAGAGATGGCAAGAATACACAGAAGAACTGTACAAAAAAGGTCTTCACGACCCAGATAATCACGATGGTGTGATCACTGACCTAGAGCCAGACATCCTGGAATGTGAAGTCAAGTGGGCCTTAGAAAGCATCACTACGAACAAAGCTAGTGGAGGTGATGGAGTTCCAGTTGAGCTCTTTCAAATCCTGAAAGATGATGCTGTGAAAGTGCTGCACTCAATATGCCAGCAAATTTGGAAAACTCAGCAGTGGCCACAGGACTGGAAAAGGTCAGTTTTCATTCCAGTCCCAAAGAATGCTCAAAATACCGCACAGTTGCACTCATCTCACACGCTAGTAAAGTAATGCTCAAAATTCTCCAAGCCAGGCTTCAGCAATACGTGAACCGTGAACTTCCAGTTGTTCAAGCTGGTTTTAGAAAAGGCAGAGGAACCAGAGACCAAATTGCCAATATCCGTTGGATCATCGAAAAAGCAAGAGAGTTCCACAAAAACATCTATTTCTGTTTTATTGACTATGCCAAAGATTAACATGTTTATGTTAAAAAAATAACGTAACTCCATGCTTAGAGTCCTTGTAAAAAAAAAAAATAAGAAAAATATAAAGAAAAACATCACCCCAATTCTTACACCGAGAACGCCACTTGAAACTCTCATTTTCTGTCTTCAAATTCCAGGACTTCTATCCTTGCCTCCCGAGTTGCTCTAGATTCGGTTCCAGCCGCGGCCCCGCCCGCCCCTCGGGCTAAGAGGCAGAGGCTCAGCGGCCTGGGTCATAGTCGCCCAACCGGACCTACCCGTTCGCCTCACCTCCCCCCGGCCGGCGGGGACGCGCGGCTCCCGGGGACTGCGGGTAGGGTGGGGCCCGGGTGACCGGTGAGGATTTACGCCCGCCTCTGTGCACTCGGCTGGAGAGGCAGAGACGGAGACAGGGTCGGAGGCCAGAGGCGTCGCCCACCAGGAAGTTGGAGGTTGCCAACTTCCAGCCCCGAGGGGAGGCGCACGGCGGGCACACGACCATTTGAGAGCCGGGCTCCAGCGCTGTGCGACTCGGCTGGCTGGGCGGGGCGCGCACGTGTGTTTACGAGTGCGGGGGGGCCTGTCTGCGGCCGGGACTACAAGTTCCAGGGTGCCCAGCGGCGCGCCTGGGTTTTCTGGCCGCGCGGCCCGCTGGCTCCTAAGCAGGTCGCCTCGGGCTGGCACGCGCCACCTGGTCCCCAAGTAAATAAGGGAGAGACTCCCTGAGCTTGGTAAATAGAGTCTAAGTGGGCGGGGAGCCGCCCAGCGCCGCCTGCTCATGTTTCTGCAGAACCGAGTGTCCCGCCTCCTGGCACAGCTGCGCGCGGCGGGGCAGC
>NW_011494661.1:556212-556959 GCF_000754665.1 Bison bison bison | reverse complement strand
GGAGTTGGGGCTTGGGGGGCGGGGGCGGTGGGGCGGAGAGCCGGGGTGCGCACCTGGGCCCCCCTGGCCATGGCGGCGAAGGTGGACCTGAGCACCTCCACCGACTGGAAGGAGGCAAAATGTAAGTGTAAGCAGGAGGGGGGCGCGAGGGCGGCTCTCCGTGGGCATTCTCCGGCTGGACAGCACCCCACTAGCCGCCTCGTCCACCCCAGAGAACTGGGGAAGTTAAGGTCCCATGTGCCTGGTATGGACCCCCCTCCCGTTTACAGCCATGCCCCACATGTGCCCAGCCCCGGAAACTACTTCCCCCGGACCCGGTCAAGGGCCCCAGTCGGAGGCAGTGTGAGGAGGGTGGCCTCACCTCACTGAAAGGGGTCGCGGGGCTCCCCCAGAGAGCACCCAGGACCTCGCACCTAAATCTGTTGTGTAGGAGGGAAACTGAGGCCCGGCGCCTGCGCCGAGTAGCCCACGGTCACTTGGAGTTTGCTTCAGATCTCACAGTAGGCTCTCAACTCCCCCGGCTTTGCAATACTGTGGTTTCTCCAGTGGTGACATTTTAGACAGAGTGGCAGGGAATGGGCTTTGGGGCTGGCGTCCCACCTGGTGGGATCAGATAGCCACAAGGAACGGGCCTCCCTGGGCAGGCCGGCCACACCTCCCCCCATGCCCCCCGGGGCCTGCCTCTCTGGGCACGTGGTCTGGTGCCCTTTAGCCCTTATCGTTGGCCTCTGGACACTTGTGAGCTGT
>NW_011494661.1:542700-555963 GCF_000754665.1 Bison bison bison | reverse complement strand
ATGAGTCCCAGGGCTGGACTCTGGGCCAGAACAGAAGAGGGAAGGCAGGCAACCTGATCTGCGGAGCCTGAAATAGCCCGGGCTGCTAGTCTAGCTGCCCCTGCCCTTCGGGGCATGCTCCTTGGCCTCCTGTGACCATTCCCGGCTGGATCGCCTTTCAAAAGGGCAGGGACGGCTGCTCATTGGCTGGGACTTGCGGTAGCGAGGGTTCAGCCAATGGGGCTGGGGAGGCAGGCCTGGGGCGGGCCGCGGTTGAGGGTTAGGGGAGGCGTCCTCTGGGATTGGAGGTAGAGTTCAAGATGAACTACTCCTGTCGTTGAGTTGCAATGCCTTCGCTGGGATCTTAAAGCTCCAGCCGGAAGCACTTGACTTTGCTCCCGGGGCAAAAGGAGTGCTTGTCACCCCTTCAAGCCCTGGCCCCCGAACATCCAGGGTCAGGGTGGGGAGTGGGGAGTGGCTCCTTGGCACGGGGACTGTCCCCACAGGGAGCCCTGATTTCCCTTCTTCGTCAGAGAACAGCATCCCAGGGTGGTGGGAAGGAGAGCTTGGAAGGCTGGAGGCCCAGACACCTGTTCCTGGGTCTGCCGCTTTCTGTAGGATCCAGCTCTCCGCCCCTCCCACTCCTTGCCGGCGCTGAAAACTTCCAGACCTCTTGAAGTTGATGGGCCAGGAATTCCCAGGCTGCTGTGGTGTCTGTCTGCTAGGATTTGAGATTTCCATTCATTTGGTCCGTTTTTATCCAGCGCCTTCTGTGTGGCCAGCACTGCCGTGCTGGGGAGAGAGGCGGGGACCCTCCCCTCATGGAGCTCAGGTGAAGAAGCAGGAGGATATGTTAGGGCACTGAGACAATGCCCAGTAAAGGTCGGTGCTTGAAGAAGACGTGGCGGGCAGGGCTGCCTGAGCTCCCGAGTTCATGCAGGCAGGGGCAGTGTGGGGAGGCTGAGCTCGTCCCAGGAACCCCAGACCTAGGTGGAAGCCCCACCCCACCAGAAGCCATTAGGTGGTAGTTTGTGGGGGTGACACAGAAAGATCGTGTTTTAGTTATCTGTTGCGGCTTGGTAACAGGCTACCAGGACACTTAGTGGCTTGAAACAGCAAACGTTTGTATTATCTCTCAGTCCCTGAGGGTCTGGAAGCTGGGAGTAGCTTAGCTGGGTGGTCAGGCTCAGGGTTTCTCAGGAAGCGGGGATTTGGTTAGAGGTAGAGAGGGCCCTTCCCAGGGGCCTTGGTCCTGTGAAGTGGCTGCTGGCTTAAAGGCCTCTGGTCCACATTCAAGGGGAGGGGAATTAGTGTCCACCTTTGGAAGGGATGAAGATCAAAGAATTGGGGGCGTATTTTTAAAACCACCACACTGGGAGACTGCCTCAAGTGGCTTCTGCCTCTGATTAGGGTTCAAGCTTTGATCTTTTATTTATTTATTTGACCGTGCTGCTCAACTTGCAAGATCTCAGTTCCACGACCAGGGCCTGAACCCAGGCCATGGTAGTGAAAGCTCAGAATCCTAACCAATAGGCTGCCAGGGAACTCCTGGAGAAGCTTTGATCCGGGAAGATCCCCACACTATTTCTTCATTACATTCATTTACATGTTCAGCTGAGTTATATTGTAAAGTACATCAAGTGTACAGACCTTAAGTGTACAGTTGGTGTACTCTTTATTTTTTGGCTGCATGGCCTGTGAGATCTTAGTTCCCTGACCAGGGATTGAGCCCGGCTCCATGGCAGTGAAAGAGCCAGGTCTTAACCGCTGGCACGTGTTGCTCAGTTGTGCCCGACTCTTTGCAACCCCATGGACTGTAGCCCACCAGGCTCCTCTGTCCATGATGATGCTCCAGGCAAGAATACTGGAGTGGGTTGCCATGCCCTCCTCCAGGGGATCTTCCTGACCCGGGGATCGAACCCACATCTCCTGCACTGCAGGCAGATTCTTTACCACTGAGCCACTGGGGAAGCCCCTCACCTCTGGACTGCCAGGGAATTGCTGCAGTCGGTGTACTTTTACGTAGGTATCCAGCTGTGCAACCGCTGCTCTGGTCAGTAGGTAGAGCACTGCCATTGCCCCGGAAGGGGCTCTTTCCTTTGAGCTGTAAGGGGTAAATCAGTACCCGTTACAGCTAATCTTTCTTCTGTCTCTTCATTTTGTTTTCTCTTGAACTTCATGTCAGCAGAGGCACACACGCAGCGTGTAAGGTCCTTTTGCTCGACGTCTGCGGGATCCACCCACATTACTGTGTGCCAGCGGTTCGCTCTTCCTCGTTGCTGGGTGGCATCCCGTGGTGTGGCACAGTTTTACGTGCAGTCTTCTTGTAGCCACTTGGTTTCCAGTTTGGGACATTTGGGAGTAAAGTTGCTCTGAATATCCTTGCACGTGTCTTTGATGGACACATGCTCGCCTTTCTGTGGGGGATATACCTACAAGGGTGGCTAAACTCTTGTCTGTGCCTGAGATGATCCTCTCTCAAAGACTGGCACATAGTAACCAAACTCACAGGAGACTAATGCATAGTTCAGAGGGTTGAGGTGCCGTTCATGGTGGGAAATAGAATAGCAGCGGATCTGGAAACTCATGTGCGCCTGGGCAGGGCCTCCACTCCCTGTGGAAAAGCCATTGTTGTTCGGTCGCTAAGTCGTGTCCAACTCTTTGCGACCCCGTGGACTGCATCGCGCCAGGCTTCCCTGTCCGTCACTGTCACCTGGAGTTTGTTCAAATTCATGTCCATTGAGTTGGTGATGCTATCTAGCGATCTCATCCTCTGCCACCCTCTTCTCCTGCCCTCAGTCTTTCCCAGCATAACTGTCTTTTCCAGTGAGTTGGCTCTGGAACTCACTGGAATTAACCATCAGGTGGCCAAAGCTGAGCTTCAGCTTCAGCATCCATCCTTCCAATGCATATCCAGGTTTGATTTCCTTTAGGATTGACTGGTTGGATCTCCTCGCAATCCAAAGGATTCTCAAGAGTCTTCTCCAGCACCACAATGTTAGAAGCCAAGTTGTAGTCTGAAGTTTGTTCAGCAGCATGTGCTCTCAACTAGGGAGATGGTGGAGTGACTTGGAAGCAGATCCCGTTGTCCTGAGCACACCCACCCACCTTCCTCGGGCAGTTGCTCAGTGTTTCAGCCCAAACACAGAGCTGAGTGCCTGCTCTGGGCCCCAAGGGCAGCAGCCTCAGTTCATGGTCCAGTGGGTCCTCTGGACAGATGGCCACATTTGGCCTGGGCTCTGTGCATTCCTTTGTTCTGGCTTTAGGCTGACAGCCCACGTGTATGGACCTGTTTTCTCTCTAAATAAGTAAATACCATCAGGCTGGATCTTCCACCCAGGAGACATTCAGTCTTTTTGAGAGATCTCTGCAGTATCTAATTTCACTGGCCACGGGTTAATTCTTTTAGCCTAATTTCCTCAGTTCTAGGATGCCTCATTATCCCCACCCCAGGTTATGCCTTTTCATTAGAAAGAGTGTGGAAACAGTCCTGCTATAAGGTGTGTCAGTGTGAGGGGGCTTAAGGTCAGGCAGTGGGGGCTTTGTCATCACAGGAGGGGCCTGGCCTCCAGAAGGGCAGGTCCCTTCTGGCCTGCAGTAGGGGTGGAGCTGTGTGCTAAAAAGAGAATGGACTTTGGTGTCATCAGACACGGCAAGCCCCAGCACCACTGCGTCCATGCTCCCTGAGCCTCAGGTTCCTCATCTGTAAAATGGGACCAACAGCACCCGATTTGTAAGTTGTGCTAGGATCACGTTAGAAACCGTTTTGTATACAGCAGCCAAGGGTCCCCAGCGGCCCCCCTTCCTTGCCACCTCTCAGGTCTGTCTCCTCTCTCTGCTCTGTTCTGGCCCTGGAGACACTGGGCTCATGTAAACCTGTCTCCGCCATGGTCTTGAGTGCTAGAGCCCTGACCCACTCCTTCTCCCTGGGGCTCGGGATCAGGCCCATGTGTTCCAGCCTGTCTGCACAAGGCGGGGCGAAGCCTGATTTCAACCCCTGTGGGCTTTTGCGCAGAATGGACAATTCATCTGATTGGACTGCTGAACTGGGAAAATTTCCAAGCACACCTGGGAATTGGGGGGCCTCTCCCACCTGTCTTCTGGGAAAGCAGCCTTGGCACATGCCAGCGCAGGGGGGTGGCAGGGGGGCCTAGGAGGGTAGATAAGCTCCAGCGTGCCTCGTGCTGTCTTCCCATGGCTCCTCGTGCTATCTCCCCATGGCTCGTGCCACAGGCTTTGACGAGCACCTGCTCTCCGGGGACGGGGAGCCTGGGTGACTAATGCCCCTGCCGCAGGGTTCCCAGAGCCCAACCCTTATCAGCCCTGCCCACCTGGCCTTCTCCAGAAGAGAAGGTGCTCACCAGCCGACCCTCAACCTTTCCCAACACCGTCGGGAAGCGCCATAAAGACACTTCTTAAAACACATCATTGAATTCCTGTTCGCCCACTGCACTTTATGGTTCTGGCACAACCTGCTTCCTACAGCTCAGCTTTCGTGCCTGGGAGCTGCTGAAAGCTTCGTCTGGGGTCAGACATCCCCATCAAACTTTACTGCAAACATCTTTTTTCCAGCACCTGTTTCACTGAGCTGTGAAATACTCTCACCTCTCCAAAAAAGAAAGAAAATTAAAGCGTATGTTGTACATCTTTTATAAGAAAAATAAAACTCACTTGTGCTTTAAGTCTGCACCTGTGCTTCTGGCAGAGGGAGGTAGTGCGTGTCAGAAATGCGTGGGGTGGGACTTCTCTGGTGGCCCAGTGGGTAAGACTTCTCGCTCCCAATGCAGGGGACCTGGGTTCGATCTTTGGGCAGGGAATTAGATCCCACATGCCACAACAAAGACCCAGCACAGCCAAATAAATAAAAATATATATGAAAAAAAAGACATGCGTGGGGCGCATGCCCACCCTAGGGTCCTGCCTCTCCTCCTGGAGCAAGTTGAGGGAGCCTGGGGGCAGCCCCCCTGGCAGGTGAAGCTGAGGCCCTAAAGACAGTGCTCGGGTCCTCAGCTGGTTTCTCCTCTCCCATAAATCGGACTAGCACCGCCTGTAGCTCTTCCGGGTCACCACTTTGCTCTGGAGATGTACGAGGACTTGGCACCCCGCACACCGGCCCTAGGAGGTACGCACTTGGGGACCACAGACCGGAAGGGCAGGCTGACAGGTGTCCCCAGGGCTGGCACCTAGACCGCTGGTGGCCACGCAGGCAGCTCTGGCAGTCTTCATTGGCTGTCTCTGGGAAGTAGAGCTGTGTTTTGGTCTTTGCTGGAGAGAAGGGGGGCTGGGGGGGCTGGGAGTCACTCAGAGCAGGCCCCGGGTCCTGGGGGGGACAGTGCAGGACAGAGCCCTGGGCCAGCTCCTGCCCTGGGTTCCTTCTGCTTGCCTGTGACCAGGGCCAATTGCTCAGCTGCTTTTGTAGAGCAAGGTGGTGGTCTCTGCCAGTTGGTGTCTGCTAGGGGACATGAGCCATCTCTGGGTGCCTGAGGCTGCCCCAGCTGGAGGAACTCCGCTATGGGAGTCCTGTGGGGTCGCCTTGGACCAGCCCCTCCGGTGTCAGCATGGGCTTTCGTTGGCCACAGTCCAGCCGGCTGTGAGCACTGGTACTCGAGTACCCTGAGACCTCAGAGGGGGACTTTGGTCACAGTTGTGCAAGATGACAAATATGGGGACCCAAAGAACTTAAAAGGGCTTTCCTGTGGCTCAGATGGTAAAGAATCTGCCTGCAATGCAGGAGACTTGGCTTCGATCCCTGGGTCAGGGAGGTCCCCTGGAGAAGGGAATGGCAACCCACTCCAGTATTCTTGCCTGAGAAGTCCGTGGACAGAGGAGCCTGGCGGGCTTCAGTCCACGGGGTCGCAAGGAGTCAGACAGGACTTAGCGACTGAGCAGCAGCAGCAGATCTCACCCCCAGGAAGGAGTGAGTGTGTCTGATGTCTGGATGGCGCCCGACAGCTTCCTCTGCGTTTTCACAGCCACCTTCTCGCTCATAGCAAGCTCGGGTGCTGGGGAGGGCCTTCCTCACCCCCGTTCTAGAGATGAGAAAACTGAGGTGGGGAGGGTGAGTGCCTTGCGCATGAACACGACAGTCGGAGGGCATGAACCCAAACCTGGGGGGCCGAGGAGCAAGAGCGGAGTGGAAACCCCCGCACGGCCGGGCCCTGGGCCAGTAGGGGCCTTGGACAGCTGGGGAGGCACCCAGAGCCTAGCTTTTGCTCTCCAGTCCAGCTGCTGTAGATCTCGCTCCATTCCCCACGCAAAGGCTCTCTCCTACATCAAGGCTTTTGAACGTGCTGCTCCCTCCTCCCAGAAGACCCTGTCCTTTCAGCAAACTTGCCCTCAGCCTTCAGGTCTCAGATCCTTGGTTCATTGATTCACCTCAGGGACCCTCACATGTGCCCTATGCTGTGCCCAGTGCTGGGAATCCAGCATAAATACGACCGGTCCACATACGGCCAGGGTCAAGCAGAACACAGATGGTAGGGCAGGCAGCTATTCTGGGGAGGGGGAGGGCCACGAGGAGGGGGCAGTAAAGGAAGACCAGGCGGGAGGCACAGCAGGCGCAAAGGCCCTGAGGCAGGCAACAGCTTGGCTGCTGGGGGATGGAAGGCTCAGGGTTGAAGTGTGGTAGGGAGGGTAGCATGGGAGGAGGTTGCGGAAAGAGGCGGGCTCTCCAAGCATGGGTAAGCACCTGGAGTTTGAGCTGAGCTTTGCACCGAGAGACTTCTGACTGAGATCTCTGGGCTGCTGTGTCAGGGTGGGCACCGGGAGTCAGCTGGGAGTGGGGGCTTCCGGAGGGCACTGCTGCTGCTGCTGCTAGGGAGCAGTTAATGATGGAGGCTTGGCCCTGGAGGGGATAAGCAGAAGGCCTGGCTTCCGTGGTGTTGTGGGGATAAATCTGACAGTCTGCAGATGGATAGAAGGGGGAAGGAAGAGAAAGGAAAGACCCCTGGTTGGGGGCCCCAGCAAAGTCTGGGGCCACCCACTGAGAAGGTAGGAAGGACGGAGGGGTCCCAGGTTCAGTTCTGCACGCAGAGAGTTTGGGGATGAGAGCAGGCTGCAGGCTTTGGGGGGCAGTTGCTCAGAAGAGATGAGAAGCTGGGGGTGCACCCGGGATTTGGGATGCATGGAACTGACGTGAAGACCGTGGGAGAGAGACTTCCCTGGTGGTCCAGTGGCTGGCACTGCCTTCCAGTGCAGGGAGGGTGTGGGGGGTGTGGGGGGTGTGGGGGGTGTGGGGGGTGGGGGGGGTGTGGGTTCCACCCTTGAGCTGAGATCTCACATTCCCTAGGGCCAGAAAGCCAAAACGTTTTTCAAAAAAGCCAGAAAGGATATTGTAACAAACTCAGCAGAGACTTTAAACATGGTCTACATAAGAAAAAAAAAATCTTTAAAAGAAAAGAGGGTGTGGATTAAGGAAGAAGGGAGGCCACAAGGAGGCTGTGGAGGGCCAGGGAGCGGCCTGGGGCCAGGAGGCGGGGTCCAGAGAGGGAAGGAGGGGTCTGGGGTGCTGAGCACACAAGGGAGTCCAGAAAGGGCCACTGAGTGAGTTCAGGCGGCCAGCATGGTGCCTCTGACCTTGGCCTTGACAGAGAGGTGGGGCTGGGGGGAGGAAGACGTGGAGACAGAACTTAGGCGGTGGAGGAGAGCGGCAGAGAGAGGAGGCCACAGCTACAGTGCGTGGCATGCGGGGTCGAGGGAGGGTTCTGTTTTCGTAGAGCGGGTACAGGAGAAGGTGTTTGAGGGCAGCCTGGTGGAGGGGGAGCGCAAGAGGAGTCCTTGGGAGGTGAGCTGGGCAGCATCGGCTGGGAGGATGGACCTTTGTGCCCACTGACCCGAGAGAGGGAGAACGCGATGTGGGCAGGTGTATGTGTGTGGGGGAAGGCAGCACCCCATAGCTGTCTGACTGGGAGGAAGAGTGGAGGAGGCTTGGAGAGGGAGAAGGGGGAGGAGGGACTCACTTCCAAAGCAGCAGCTGCCTTGGCCACCTGGGGGAGATGGAGAGTTTAGAGGGAGCCTCTGCTAAGTTGGTAGGAGTTTTCTCCAGTGATTTGCCGCTCCTGGGGCAGACCGGACACATTGGGGGTACTTCTTCCAGGAGGCTGGTCCGGCCTCCTCTCTGCTCGGTCAGGCCCCAGACCTCACCTTGCCTCCCAGCGTGGTTCGTGTGTGCGTGCTAAGCTGCTTCAGTCAGATCCGACTCTTTGTGACCCCGTGGACTGTAGCCCACCAGGCTCCTCTGTCCATGGGATTCTCCTGGCATGAATACTGGAGTGGGTTGCCATTTCCTTCTCCAGGGGATCTTTCCGACCCAGGGATCAAACCTGTCTCTTATGTCTCCTGCATTGGGTTCTTTACCGCTGGCGCCACCTCGGAAGCCTGGTGCATGGTGGGAGCTCAGTAGAAACCTGTTAACCGACTGATGTGTGTTCAGACTGCCAGGGAGAGGCAGAGCCTGGATGGAGTGGTGGAGGGGAGCGGGTTGACTGAGCCCGGCTGCCCTGGTGGCCTCGGGCCGGCAGGGGGAGCCCACGAGCTGCAAGCCTGGACCTCCGCTCCCCTGCCTGGTGTGGCCCAAAGGGAAGACCAGGCCCAGCAAGGGGAACCAGCCTGGGTGGACCCAGAGTCTGTGAGTGGATGAGGAGGGCCTAGCTTCCCGAACTCAAATCACTAGCCGTCTGACTACAGGTGGCCTCCTAACCTTCCTGGGACCATTTGCTCATCTGTAAAATGGGGATGATTCCAGCCATGCCCTTGAGTCAAACAGGGGGACACCCCAGTGGGGCATCTGTGGGTAGGGAGCCTTCTGGCAATGCAGGGGCCGTGCCGCAAACAGGTACCACACCTACTTGGTTCTGCCGGCCTGTGAGGAGGATGGTTGTCCTGGTTCCCTGTGTCCCGCTGCCTACACATAACAGCAATGATGATGTAACTGATTGATGATGTAACTGATTCAGTGCCACCAACCTGCCTGGCCTTAGCATGTATGAGTAAGCTTGAAATCACTCTGCAAGGGCTGTCTTAATCCCCATTCTATACATGAGGATACTAGGGGCTCAGAGGTGTGGAAGCAGCTGGCAATGGGAGAGTTTAATTCTGAACCCCTGAGAGACACCCTCCACCTCCATGAGCCTCAATTTCCCTTCCTAACAAAGGGGGTGGGGCAAGCTCTTCCAGGGGACCCTCCTTCCGCATGCCCTCCCCTTGAGCTTGCGGAAGGGTGAATGCACAGGGCTGCTTTGCATCCTTGGACAAAGCGAGCCTTCTCTGGACGGCAGACAGGAGACCTGTGGGCGGTGGGGGGGGGGGCCCTGGGCTGCTCCCCTCCCCACCCTCCTGACTGTCCCGCCCCATCCCGCTGCAGCGTTTCTGAAGGGCCTGAGTGACAAGCAACGGGAGGAACATTACTTCTGCCGGGACTTCGTCAGGCTGAAGAAGATCCCGACGTGGAAGGAGACGGCGAAAGGTAGGCCCTGATCTGGGGACCCAGCTGGCTGAGCGTGGTGTGGTCCCTGCAGACCCTTGTCTGGGGAGAATTGTCCAGACAAGGCCAAAGAGAGGAAGGGTGGCGGCATTTATGAGTGCTTGCTCTGCACCGGGCACTTTGAAGCGTCACCTCTTTTCATTATTAACACAGCCTGAGGTAGGTTTGGTAGTTTGTTGAAAAATGATTTCTTTCTTTCTTAAAAAAATATTTATTTGTTTGGCTGCACCAGGTCTTCGTTACGGCCTGAGGGAGCTTTGGTTTTGGCTTTAGTGCAGAATCTTAGTTGCAGCATTCCAGATCTAGTTCCCTGATTAGGGATCGAACCTGGGCCCCCTGCACTGGATGTGTGGCGTCTTAGCCACCGGAGCCCCAGGGAAGTCCTTGGTTTGGCTTTTATCCCCGTTATGTCATTGGGAAACTGAGCCTTAGACGCGTGATGCCATGGCTGCTAGAGCCGGGATTTGCCGGCCTGGTGCAGTGGCCTGCGGGTCAGCGTCCTCATGAGGACCTCAGCCCTGCACGTTGCAGAGCTGGTGACCAGGAACCTGGGCCAAGTCACGTACTGCTCCCAAGTCTCAGGTGTTTGTTGTTGTTTAGCTGCTAAGTCGTGTCCGACTCTTTTGCAACCCCATGGGCTATAGTCCAGCAGTCTATGGCTCCTCTGTCCATGGGGTTGTCCAGACAAGAATACTGAAGTGGGTTGCCATTTCCCTCTCCAGTGGATCTTCCCGACCCAGGGATTGAACCCTCCTCTCCTGCATTGGCAGGCAGATTCTTTGCCACTGAGCCACCTGGGAAGCGTTAGGTCTGGGTGACCCAGTGTGTAAAACGGGGATGGATGGCAAGGCTTCTCTACCTGTGTGTAGCATTGCTGTGAAGATTCAAGGAAATGAGTGTGTGCTGCACACAGGAGTAGGCGCTTGGTCAGTGTGAGCTGTCCTCAATCGGGTCATCGGTCCCTGTGAGGCACCCTGCCTTTGGAGGCAGAGGGCGGTTGATGGGGGTTTGCCTGACCAGGGACCCTGGTGGCTCGCTCCACCATGGGGGCCTCCCCGTGACCACCCCTCGGCCTCTGCTTGTTCCAGGGGTGACCGTGAAGGTGGAGGAGCCCAAGTACAAGAAGGACAAGCAGCTCAACGAGAAGATCTCCCTGTTCCGAGGTGACATCACCAAGCTGGAGGTGGATGCCATCGTCAACGCCGGTGAGTGGGGCCTTTGGGCCGGGCCTGAGTCCGAGACCCCGGCGGCCGCCTCGTCCCTGTGCTAGGCCTGCTCGGACGCCACCTGGCTCCAGTGAGGCTCTGGTTGCCACTTGAGGGGGGCCCGCTGGTGCCGTGGATGCCTCTCCCCGTGGAAAGCCTGACCTGCCGTGTCAGGGATGCCTTGGCTGAGCTGCCTCGAAGCTCTGAGACCCATTAGCAGCCGGGAAGGGAGAGAGCTGGGCTGGAATCGCGCAGGGCGGCCCTGCCAGGAAGGCAGAGGCCAGAGGGTGTGGTCCGACCTCGGGGGCTGCAGATGGCCCCGAGCACTGCTTTTCTTCCTCCGCCTCCTGCCCACCCGGCCCCGCTCTGAACGGGGAGCGGGCGAGGGAGCACGTCGGGGAGCGTGTCGGGGGAAGGGTAGGGGGCAGAGGCCCTGTGCCCATGCTTGGCTCCCTGCAGCATCTTGCTGGCTTGGCCATTTCTTGTGATGTGTTGAGGAGTCTGCTGTTTCTCTCCCTTCTCGGGAGCAGGAGAAAGGTGGTTGTAATCCTTCCAGGTGGTGGTTGTCTGGCCGAGGTCAGGAGTGGGGTGTCAGGGGACGGTCAAGTCCAGCGGGTACTCACATGGTTCAGGGGACAAGGGCAAGTGGGATCTGTACTCCCCTCCCCCCACTGTGGCACAGGCGGCACAGGAAGGAGCCTCCTTGTTAGAGAAAGGTTCGCAGACCTGGGCGGACCCTCTTGTCTGGACTTCGATTCATAGGGAACCTCTGCTGTGTGAGCCCCCCCGGCCCAGCTGCGCAGTCTCGGGCACCCCAGGAGGGTCTCGAATCTCCTTTGTCTCACCCTTGGGCTTGCAGCCATTGGCGGACCCCAGAGCTGCCCGGGGTGTGGAGTGGCGGAGTGACTGGTTCTGGGTGGTGCCCATGCTGCGCTGGCTAAGTGACAGGGCTCGAGAGACCTGGGGAGAGGGGCAGCTTGGCCCCTCGGCGCCTGCGTGTCAGTGGCTGGGGCTGTCCTTCCGGCAGTGGCATTGCGAGTGCGTCTCCTCGCTGGTGTTCGCAGACCTGTATGGCCACAGGGGTGTTCCTTCCCCCCACATCGCCTGTCTCAGGGCACAGGTGACCAGTCACGGGAAGGCAGGAGTTCTGACTCGGAGCAGAAGAGGTGGGATTTCTGCTCTTGTGTTTCTCTCGGGCCACTTGGATGGTGGGTGCAGGGAGGTCTCCACGTGAGGGGCTCAGGGCTAAGACAAGTCATAGTGGCCCAGAGGAGAAGGGTCTTTTTGCTGCCTGGACCCTGGAGGGCTGGTCTGGGGTGGAAGGACCAAGCCGTGGGGCCCCGGCTGAGGGGACAGTGCCACAGCACTGTGAGGCTGCCCTTCCTGGTGCCCTTGGCCCTGCAGTCACTGGCAAGGGTGTGCGAGGTGCCCCGCTGATGTTCTGGTTCCGTCACTATGTCGTGTCCGACTCTTTGCGACCCCATGGACTGCAGCATGCCAGGCTTCCGTGTCCTTCACTGCCTCCCGGAGTTTGCTCAGGTAGGTTGGCCAAAAACTTTGAGTTTTTCCTTAACATCTTATGGAAAAGCCCGAGTGAACTTTTTGGCCAACACCATGCCCTTCTTTCTGAGCTGCAAAGCAGCCAGAGGGAAGCGTGGGACATCTTGTCACCTCCTTCACAGCCAGGTGGATGGTTGGTGGCGGGAGGGAGGGTGTGGGAACCAAGGCAGGGTGTTGGTGGGAGGCAGATAGAGCAGGCTGGGGGCTCTGGAGTCTGCTCGAGGTTGTAGGAATTAATGGCTCTTCCCGAGCACCCCCGTGCCTGGCCAGACTCAGAGGGCAGCGGCTCTATCGGCCTCTCGTGCCCTCTGGAAAGCACTTTGGCCCTGGCTTCATTTGATTCTCCAGAACTGGGGGCCGGCAGTGTTTGCCACACCTGTCTGGGGACTCGCCTTCTCTGTGGACTTTCCTGGGCTTGCATGATGGGGTAGGTAGTGGGAACCCTGTTAGGAGCTGACCCTCATGAACTGTGATGCTCACGCAGCAGAGCTCCCACATAGAGCCGGCATCCCCTGAAGACCCTCCCTCCAGGTCTTCCCGGCCAGGTGTTTGAGTGGCCTTGGCTCTGATCGGATCTCAGGGGTCCTTGGTAGTTTGGGGACCCTCCAGCGTCCTCCCTGAGCCTTGGCTCAGCCTGCGGCCGCCGCCCACCAGGGGGCAGCAGAGATCGCGGTTCCCGCGCCCTCCAGAGCCCGTAAATCAGCGTGTTTATTAGCGGAATAAAAGTCGCGGCAACGCGGGGCTTTTCGGGGCTGCATAAATCTGGTCTATGCCTCGTGAAACCCATATGTGCTTAATTCATATGTAAAGTTTCAAGCAGGAAAAGAATACGTGTCCATTAAATTCTATTTGACTTGATTATACTCATTAGCCGTGAATAATTGCTTCTCAGCGCCGACCGCCGAGCCGCCACAATGAGCAAAAGGAGCCCAGCAATTATCTCTGGGTGGGAATTTTTAAATTTTTATTTTTGAAGTCAAGGGCAGCGTTGACCCGGCTGGGATCGGTGGCCCATGGGGAGCTGTGTGGGTCGGACAG
>NW_011494661.1:538504-542526 GCF_000754665.1 Bison bison bison | reverse complement strand
AGCTGCGGGGACCGTGGAGGGGGAGGCCTGCAGGGCTATGGAAAGGGCCTGTGAGAGAAAGGGGTCCGCACTCCCGGAGCCGCCTCCATCGTGAAGAGCTGGGGCTGGGGGGGGTCTCCAGCCCATCCCTAGGGGGAACCCTGGGTGGTGTCCTCCCTGCCTGCCCTCTTTACTCCTCCCCTCCCCACAGAGGGACTCCACCCACGGCCTCTCTCAGGACTTTGGAGACTCAGACTGTTTCCCAAACATTCCCCTGGCATCTCAAGTCCAGGACTGGTCTTTACTCCGCTCTGCTGGTGTGTGATGTGTGATTGGGGTGTGTGTGCTGTGTGTGTGCCTATGACAGTGGATGCGCGTGTGTGGTTTGTTGTGTGTATCACACTGTTGTGTTATGTGGTAGATGGAGGGGGCTGGGGCTGGGTAGAAGGGCATGTGCCTGGCCGGTGGCAGGGCATGAGGTCCCAGGGGATAGGACCAAAGCCCCTCAACCCCACCAAGTGCAGTGCAGGCCCCCAGGCCCTCCTGGGACTTGCCCCAGTGGCTGCTGGCCGAGGCCACTTGCTCGGGCAGAGCCTGGAGAGAGTCTGGGGCTCCGGCCATCTGCTCTGGCCGTGGCTCCCGCCCACGGGGGCACACGGCATCCATCTTAATTATATTGGGCTGCCACACTGCCCAGATAAGCCAGAGAGCTCCTGAAGCCCCCATTCTCCGGGGCAGCGCCTGCCTCTCCAGCTTGGTCCATGTCTCTCCCTGCGTGTGGGGAGAACCAGGCTGGCATCTCCTCCGGAGAAAGCTCAGGTCTGGGGGATCCCCCCCGGGGGGTGAGGTGCATCAGCTTCTGGAGTGTTCATGTCTTCCCTTTGCCACGAGATGGGAGAGCACTGTGAGAGGAGGCAGCGTGACCTTGAGAGGGTCCCTTCCATGCCCTTGAAGTTCCCAGCAAACCAAGCCCGTGCTTGTGGGCCCCTACTTCCTGACAGACAGCCGCGTCTCAGGCAGGAAGTGTCCTGTCACACAGGAAGACCCCTCTTCTGGGTCCTTCCAGGGTCCGATTGCTAGCTTTGGCCTTCAGGACATGATGGGACCAAGTGTCCCCAGACACTGCCCAGCTGTCTCAGGCTGGTGTGCCAGGGCCGTGGGCACAGAGGCCAGGAGCTAGCTGGGAATCGTAACTTTCCAGTCAGCCATGCTGTGGCCTCTGGTCCGGCGTCTCCAAGCCTCTATTTCCCCATCTGGAAAATGGAGCGTCGTTGGCCCTGCCCCAGAGAGTGGGGCTGAGGGTGACATGCACTCAGGCCCATCCGGCCCTGGGCCAAGGGCCTGGCATGTAGCGAGGCCCCCGTAAATTAGTATTGGAAAGTCAGCGTGAGAGCAACTAAGTAGAATATAATGTGACAAAGCAGTGGAAGCGCGGTCTGAACAGAGCGCCACGTGTCGCCTCAGGGACCAATTAATTCTGCAAGGAGGTGGCGGGAGGCGCAGGGGGTCAGGGGAGCCTTTGAGGGGCCCAGGCGCACGGGCCCGGGCCCTGCGGAACGGGTGGGAAGCCATGTTTCAGAGCGACAAGCTGGCCGCTCTGGGAGGTTTTTAAGCTGCTTATTTATTTAAAATAAGGCATGAAGTGGTGCTCTGTTTCCTTAAGTCTTGGGGCTTTGATTTGTGAGAATCTGCCAGCTGCTTCCGTCACCCTCCTCCCCCCAAGCCAGCCAGAGCCCTCCCTTCATTCCTGCTGCTGTCTGGAGGGCCCGGAGGAGCCCGGCCCCCGGCTGTCCCTGGGCCACCGCTCTGAGCCAGTGATTTAGAGACCGCCTTGATGGACTAGCAAGCAGGGGGGCTGAGGGACGCCGACTGCCTTGTGGGAAGTGATCTGACGCTAAACTGTCGCCGTAAATCGCTTTATCTGTCACTTCAGATTTAAATGTGTTTGCTGAGGCTTGCCGGCCGGCCGGGCCTCCGCAGCCACCCGCCTTCAGCAGCAACTTCCCTGCGGCGGGCATGGAGGGCAGGCAGGAACCTGTGAGCCTTGGAGACCTCACTGGGCCCTGGGCCCTGGGGAGTGCAGGTGAGACGGGCCTCACCCTCCATGCTGACCGCATGGCATCCCCACAAAGCAGGGGATGATCCCCATCTTCAGTGATCAAACTGAGGCTCAGAGGACGAGATAACATGCCCTAGCTGGGCAGGTGAACGAGTTGGAATTTGAACTCCTGTGTAGCTTTTCATTCATTCGTTCAGCAGACAGACATGGCAGGCCTGTCGTGTACCAGGCACTGGGGTAAGCCCTGGGCTACGAAAGACTCAATCTCAATCCTCAAATGCAGAGTGAAACATGTGAATGGAATGGAAACAGACAGTAGAGTGTCTGAGGGATGGGAGTCACACCTGCAGGGGTGGGAGGGAATCTGGAAGGCTGCCTGGAGGAGGCAGCGCTTGAGCTGAGAAGTGGGGATCTGAGTCAGAAGTCAGACAAGGATATAACAAGGGGAGAAAGGGAGAGCGCTTGCAGGGAGGGGTGAGGAGGTGGGACTCAGGGGAAACTCTGGGGGCTAGGAATAAGCCACGGTGGGTTCTGAGCTGAGGGTTTCTCTCTCTGGTATATCCACACCCCATGCTACCTCTCCTGGCCTCTTGGTCTTATTATATCAGCCCCATGGTGTTGATGAGAAACTGAGGTTCAGAGACTTGAAGCCACTTGCCTGATGCCACACAGTTAAACAGTAGTGGCACAGATGGGGAGGTTTGCCGGACTCCAGAGCCTCCAGGAAATGCTTCCCCCCACACACACCTTTTTAAAGAGTAGCTGGGACTACCTTCTCTTTGTCCCTTTTTCTTTTCTGGTTTAAAAATCTGAGTCCCCAGGTTGGGTGTGTTGTCATCTGTCCTCCCTGCAGGGACATAGAGAAGTGGGGCGGAAATGGGGCATGGTGGGTGGTCAGTGCAGAAAAGAAGGGTCCAGGTTCATTGGCCCCGCGAGGCCTTGTGGTGGGCTGCAACTCCTGTGGCTTTCCTGTCCTCTGGCCCAGTGCCTGCCCCGAGCGACCCCCACCGAGCCCTGCTTCTGGGCTGGGGGCAGGGTGCCTTTGCCTGTTCCCCCTGGGCCAGGGGCTGCCCCCACACTGCACGTATCGTCTCGTTTCTGAGGCTGGTACTCGTGTTCCCCCAGCTTACAGACGAGGAGACTGAGGCACGCAAGGGGTGCAGCGCTTGGTAAAAAGGCCGAACCAGGAATCAAACCCTCATCTTTCGATCTTGGGGTTTGAGAGGGACGTCATTGAACTTGCATTTTCAGAAGCTCCCTTTGGGTCCAGTCTGGGGGTGAGGGGCCGAGTGGCCCACAGAGAGGCGTGGGCTGCAGGTAGCCCCCTCTCCCACATTAGAAAGCCCAGGACACTGGAGACAGTGCCAAGGCCTGATTTCCACCACTGTAGGAGGAGGACGGCTTGTTTCCACAAGGTCGAGAAGCGGTTACGTAAATTCATAAATGATGGATCTCTCCTGAATTATTGAGATTCCCTCGAGGGCTCGCGGGGCCTGGTCCAGTGAGTCGAGCTCTGGCCAACGGGCGGGACTTGAGGATCCCAGCAGGTCCTTTCCCCCCAAGCTCTTCTGCCAAGTTTCCCTTTGACGGTCAGATTGTTCCTGTCCTTCCAGAGGGAACGTGATGGTGGGCTGTGGACCTTGGACCGGTTGACCCTTTGTCCTGAGACTCAGTAAACGTTTGTTGAATGAATGAGTGATCACACGTCCTTGAGAGTTGGCGTGAGGGCAGGAGGGACCAGATGAACCAGTGATTCCCCCCTGGGTCGCTGGGACGTCAGCTGCCCCAGCCCAGGCCCTACACCGCCCCTCTGGTCGCAGAAGTCAGGGCGGGAAGGGACTAAAGCCTCGTGTAGATGAGGACGCTGCTGGTGAGGTTCCTGGCTCAGTGTGAGGCTCAGTGACCTTGGCCTACTGCCAAGACAGTCGCAGTGTCATAGGGAAACCCAGAGAGGGACAGTGACCTGCTCAGGGTCACTCTCTAG
>NW_011494661.1:534768-538382 GCF_000754665.1 Bison bison bison | reverse complement strand
CCCACCACCCCCTCCGAGGGGCCCCGAGCCACTTCCTCCCGGCTCCTCTTGTCCTTGAGGACACCCAGCCTCACCCACACCTGTGTGCCCGTCTGTGTCCCCAGCGTGCTCTCCACCCCGGGCACTGAGCTGAGGAGGCCGGAGCTTGTGGGAATGTGTGTGTTTTGAAATTAATGGGGACCATTAAATTGGCCAGGCATGAAAAGGGCTGGATCTGCAGGCCTTGGCTCGCTCTCCCGGAATGATCCGCCAGCGCCTTGGCAAAGGGCTGCCTGGTCGGCTTCGGGCCTCCCCAGGAGGCTGTGGCTTGCCTGCCATTTAACGCATGGGTGCCCTGTGTCCCTAGGAGGTGAAGGGGCTCTGAGAGCCAGAGATCCCTCTGGAAACTGGGGGCCCCTTCCCTGTCTCTCAACAGGCAGCTCTGCAGACAGTGCTGTTTGCGGGGGTGTTGAGATGAATCTGTTTTCCCTAGACCACTGGGCTTCCCTGGTGGCTCAGATGGTAAAGAATCTGCCTACAGTGCAGGAGACTCGGGTTCGATCCCTGGGTCGAGAAGGTCCCTCGGAGAAGAGAATGGCAACCCACTCCAGTATTCTTGCCTAGAGAATCTGAGAGGGTAACAGGCAGGAAGGCCAAGGGTCTCCAAACGGAGGAAATAGGCTGCAAGTGTCTCTTAAAATTCTGTGTTGCTATGACGACACCTGGTTCCACCTGAACTTAACTTTTCTCAAACCTTGAGCTAAGGTTTTTTTTTTCTTATGGAAATGTTTTTCTTAAGCTATGTTAATGAAACTGTGTATTTGCTTTGGAATTTGCCTTTCTTCAAAATGGTTCCACCTAAGACTAACTGTTTTCCTTTTCTCAAACCTTGGGCTCATAATAGCTCCACAAACCAGTATTCATATCAATTGTTTAATGGCTGGGGTTGACACACCTCATTCCATCCTATCTTAAAAATGCGAATTGTGGGAGAGGGGCCGGGGAAACTCCCTCAGCCTTGAGGGGTCTCTGTCATCTGATTAATAGCTTTCTAACAGACGTAAAACAGCTTGCTGAAACTAGCAAGGGGAGCACTCTCCATCCCCCTTCTGATGTCTATGTCAGAAGCTTTCTGTGTCCCTTTTTTACTTTAATAAAACTCTGCTACACAGAAGCTCTTGAGTGATCAAGAGTTGGTCCCTGGTCCTGAAGCCAGATCTTCTTCTTCAGAGATTATGAATCCCACACTGTTCACTGTAAGCCATCAAATCTCATGGACAGGAGACCCTGGCGGGTTACAGTCCATGGAGTCGCAGAGTCGGATATGACTGAGCAACTAACACTTTCGCCCTTTCACCAGACCCCTAGGGTGGGCTCACACACATGTCAGAGTCTGACTTTGGGGGTTCCTGGGTGAGACCTGGCCTGGTCCCAACTTGGGGTGGCCTTTAGGATATGTTGTTATTCAGTTGCTGAGTTGTGTCTGATTCTTTATGACCCCATAGACTGTAGCACGCCAGGCTCCTCTGTCCTCTACTATCTCCCAGAGTTTGCTCAAACTCATGTTGATTAAGTCAGTGATGCTATCTAACCATCTCATCCTCTGTCACCCCCTTCTCCTTTTGCCTTCAATCTTTCCCAGCGTTAGGCTCTTTTCCAATGAGTCGGCTCTTTGCAATCAGGTGGCCACATTATTGGAGCTTTAGCTTCAGCATCAGCCCTTACAATGAGAATGACCTAGAAGAGAGTCAAGGGATTCAGCGCCACCCCCCGCCAAGCCCCCTTGCCGCCCACTCTCTAGACAGCCCCGTCAGCTCTGGAGTCTCCAACTCAGGACGGTGCAGTTGGAGTTGGAGAGGCCTGGGCGTGAGTCCTGGCTGCACTGTGCACTGGCTGTGTGGCTTCAGGCAAGCTCCTTCACCTTTCTGAGCCTCAATTTTCTTTCTGTGAAATGGGGATATAAGTGTTCCAGGACCCGGTGTTGTGAGTTTGAAAGGAGACAGTTCATGGGGGGCACTCAGCATGATGATGTCTGGGGTAGAGGAAGCCCAGGAAGTGCCAGCTCTGTGCTCGCTGCGGTGGCTGGTTCCGTGGAACCAGGCCTGCTGTGCACCAGCACCTTCCTGGCCTCCCTGTGGTGAGCTGAGCACTTGTTGGGCCCAAGGCAGCTGAGGAGGGCGCTTCCTGACTGCCAGGAAGGATTTGGGGTCTCCGGACCACGAGCACGCAGGGCAGGTGGGCTAGCCCCCCTCCCCTCTGCTCTGCTTTTGTCAGGACTGCTGTGTGTGTCACATGGCAACAGCCCCGGCCAGGGGGATGTCTCCCTTCCCGGGGGTGGGGTGGGGTGTTGACTGAAGCTCTCTTGTTAGCACTTGGTGGACTCCGCTGAGCTGGAAGAACTGAAGCCACCAGCCCTCCCCTCCTCTCTCCTCCTCCGGGTCTTCTTGAATTTCAGAAGCTCACTTTTAGGGCTCATTTAGTTACTTTGTAAATTATTTGTGCTGATGTTTCCTCAGGCCCTGCTGGCAGCAGTGACCCCATCACTGGTTCCCTTTCCCTGTAATCTTATTATTATTACTTTTGACCACACCGAGCAACCTGTGGGATCTTAGTTCCCCAACCAGGAATCGAACCCTCTCCCCGTCAGTGAAAGCAAGGAGTCCCAACCATTGGACCACCAGGGAAATTACACGCCCCCCCAGCCCCACAGTCTTGATTTGTCACTTATAGAAAGGGTACAGCTGTCCTAGTGGGGGTGGGGACAGGCCTGGAGGGCCCCCACAGGTGCAGCACGGCTGACCTTGGAGGCTGCTCACAAAATATCGGTAGACTGGGGTAGAATCTGGTCCCACGTGCTGCTGCTCCAGGTCTGTTTCCAGTGTGCACCCCAGGGGAAGATTAAGAGGAGAAAGTGAGTGGGTATCTGTAGTGCCTTGCACACTGGAGGGCTCAGTAAATGCTGAGTACTGTTCTTATGAGTGAAGCATCTCACCGTACCACCCACTAGACTGGAGCCCCTGGAGGGCAGCGGCAGGACCCACTGACCCCAGGTCTCCATCCGTGGACAGGGCTGGCACATGGCTGGTGCCCATCTGTGGAGGGGGGCGCCTGAGAATGTCTGCACAGCAGGTCCCCAGGGGGGACACAAAAGAACGGGAACTAACGATGCATCTCGGTGAGGGCTGTTGGGTGGAAGCAGACCTGCCCAGTGGGCACAGCCATGGAGGGGGCTCCCTCTGCCTTACATACTAGGCAGGTGAGGGACTGCAGCTTCTTATGTCCTTGTGGAAGTGTCAGAAGCCAGCGAGGACTTGGAAGCCAGCAGCTTGGGCTGTAGCCCCGGGGGAGATCACATACTTGGTTGTGGACCTGGGTGGCCCCAGTGGGCCTGTGTGGCCCCGAGAGGGTGGCGGCAAGGGGTGGACACGGCCGGCTGGCATCACCTGCTTCGGTTCATTGAATCCCCATCAGATCACCCACACCCAAAGGCAACAAGTGGTCCTTGTACAGTGGTGCCCACCCTCCTCCTCCCCATTGCTGCTTCCTCCCCCTCTTCGGACATTGTAATTGCCATAAAAATAGGAGCTGAGCTGCAGTGGCTGGTGCGGGGCGGGTGGGGAGGGAGAGGGCCGGGC